>NW_005357847.1:465661-472961 GCF_000412655.1 Myotis brandtii | reverse complement strand
TCTTAAGCCACGCCCACCAGCCAATCAGAGCGACTATATGCAAATTAACCCAACCAAGATGGCGGCTGGAAGCTATGGAGCTGGAGCAAGCAGGAGGCTTGGTTGCTCCAATGATGGAGGAAGCCAAGCTTCCCTGCCTGCAGCGGCGGCTCTGAGCTCCACTCAAAGCAACAAAGTTTCAATTAGAGAAGGTAAATAACCCCAGATACCTGATTTCAGACGGCCGTGGCCATGGAGCTGGAGCAAGCAGGAGGCTTCCCTCCTGCCTGCCCTGGCTGGCTCTAAGCTCCTCTCAAGGCTACAAAGTTTCAATTATAGAAGGTAAATAAACCCCAGAATAAAAAAAAAAAGAAAAAAAGGAGAGGCTGAAAGCTTCTGTCGCCGGGGTCTTGGCCAGCTTGAAAACGGCCCTCAGCCCCTCACCCAGACTGGCTAGACACCCCAGTGGGGACCCCCCACCCTAAAGGGGTGTGGCCAGCCTGAAAACAGCCATCATCCCCTCACCCAGGTTGGCCAAACCTCCATGGGGTGAGGGTCCCCACTGGAGGGGGGGGCTTGACCAGCCTGCAAACAGCCATCAGCCCCTCACCCAGGCTGGCCAGGCACCCCTGGCCAGTCACCCCAGCGGGGACCCCACCCTGAAGGGGATGTGGCCAGCCTGCAAACACCCATCAGCCCCTCACCCAGGCTGGCCAGTCACCCCAGCGGGGACCCCACCCTGAAGGGGATGTGGCCAGCCTGCAAACACCCATCAGCCCCTCACCCAGGCTGGCCAGGCACCCCAGCGGGACCCCCACCCTGATCCGGGACACCCTTCAGGGCAAACCAGCCGGCCCCCACCCATGCACCAGGCCTCTATCCTATATAATAAAAGGGTAGTATGCAAACTGACCCTAACAGCAGAACGACTGGGAATGACTAGTCACTATGACACTAACTACCAGGGGGTAGACACTCAATGCAGGAGCTGCCCCCTGGTGGTCAGTGAGCTCCCACAGGGGGAGCTCTGCTCAGCCACAAGCCAGGCTGACAGCTGCCAGTACAGTAGTGGTGGTGGGAGCCTCTCCCGCCTCCTCAGCAGTGCTAAGGATGTCCGACTGCAGCTTAGGCCTACTCCCCGCTGGCAAGTGGACATCCCCCGAGGGCTGCCTGGCTGCCAGAGGAATGTTTGACTGCCAGCTTGGGCCCGATCCCCCAGGGAGCGGGCCTAAGCCAGCAGGTGGACATCCTCTGAGGGGTCCCAGACTGCAAGAGGGCATAGGCCAGGCTGAGGGACCACCCCGAGTGCACAAATTTTTGTGCACTGGGCATCTAGTCCTATATAAAAAAGGGTAATATGCAAATTGACCTTAACGGCAGAATGACCACTGGACCAGTCATTGAGGCACACTGACCACCTCTTGGTCCCTTTCCCTGGCTGGCAGGCTCCAATCGCCTGATGGCCACCCACGGTGAAGGAGGGGCCGGCGAGCAAGTGGAAACTGCCTAACTCTCGGTCCTTTCCCCCAGCCGTCAGGTACTGATCACCTGTTGGCGAACAGGAAACCAGGGGTGGGTGGTGGCGGGGGGCAGGGCAACTGGGGAAGATGGCCCTGACTGCAGGCCAGGCCTAGGGACCATACCTGTGCACAAGTTTCATTCACTGGGCCTCTAGTCCTATATAATAGAAGGTAATATGCTAATTGACCCTAACAGCAGAACAACCAGGAATTATCAGTCACTATGATGCACACTGACCACCAGGGGGCAGATGCTCAATGCAGGAGCTGCCCCCTCATGGTCAGTGTTCTCCCACGGGGGAGCTGCTGTGCTCATCTGGGCTGAGGGCTGTGAGCACAGTGGTGGGAGACTCCCCATCTCCTCAGAAGTGCTAAGGATGTCAAATTGATGGCTATCCCCTGAGGGTTCCCAGGCTTCCAGAGGGATGTCTGACTGCCAGCTTAGGCCCTATACCCCAGCGAGTGGGCCTAAGCCAGCAGGTGAACATCCCCCGAGGAGTTCTGGACTGTGAGAGGGTGCAGGCCGGTCTGAGGGACCCCCCCCCACCCTGATTGCACGAATTTTCGTGCACAGGGCCTCTAGTTATAAAATAAAAGAGGAGGATCCAAGATGGTGGCCGGCAGGATGGCAAGCTACAAGATACTGTGTGAGTGGGAAAGTGAAAGGAGAGTGTGTGTGCATGCGGGGAGTGTCTGTATTTGTTAGTGAGGGACAGTTATATTCCACAGGACTGTTGGGGACTGGCAGACCAGGCTCCCCTGTGAAATCTCTCCCAGAGTGGCCAGCTGTGCCGCAGAGAACAGACCATCTTGAAGGGGAGAGCAGCTGTAATCAGAAGCCCAGCCTTACCTTCAACCAGGGAGACATCAGATACCTCCTGGGACCCTACAGCCACAATGCTGAGGGACCAGCTGCCTCAGCTGCAAACCCATGAACACCAAGACTCCCAGACTCCCTGGCCACAGGTGTAGAAAAAGTTTGTCCAGTGGGAGACAAAGTGGAAGCCAAATATGCAGACGGGTCCTGCGCCTTCTCACAAAACAGATAGAAGGAATAGCTGAATCAAAGAACACCCACCCAGAATTGGTAAATTAAACACAGGTGGTGAGGCAATCCATGGATGGAAAGGTCAGAGATCGCCTGGAGAGAAGTGAGCTCTGGGATTTAGGCTGGAGGGAGAAATGCACGCAGCGCAGACTAGAGTTTCAGAGGGAGACTGTGCTCCACCAAATCTGCGGCCCTTGCATCTGTGTAGCTCTCAAATGTGAAAGGGGGTCCACAGGGCTGCTGGCAGAGGGGGTCTCTACATCTAAGCCCACAGCCATAGAAGAATGTGCCCAGAAAGGCAGCCTGAAGTTCTATCTCGGATTCGCAGTGCCAGGGGGAGAAATACACGGGTCGGCACAGTTCCTTTGTCTTTTTTTACTTTCTTGCTTTTGCTTGCTAAGCCCAGTACATAGGATCTTCCAATTAAAAACACTCACCGAGACTGCAGGGGAAAGTTGTTTTTGTGGAAACTGGGGATCAGAATAAGGAGAGACAAGCAGGAAACCAGCTCTGGGTCAGCCCGACCCTTCAACCCAGTATTAAGTGCAGCAGGGAAAGAAGAGTCTAAACACTGGGTTGAGGGGCCATATGGTCCCAGAAACTAAACCAGAAACAATGCCACCCAGAGGTTGTGTCAGAAATTTAGTCTTGTGTAAATACAACTGAAGGCAAGTAGAGAAACAAAGCGAGCAGAGTGATTCCTACCTGCTTGAAAACAATGATGTGGCTTATGACACAGAGGAGCAGTGGATCACAGGGAACTTCAACACTGTGCTGACTACCTGACAGGAAACAGATGTTCCAGGCAGAACAGTAGAGAGGGGTCTTAAACCAGACCCCCATGAGTCATTGAAGCCCCATTGAAGTGAACAACCTTCACTACTTCACTTTTTTATTTTTTATCTTTTACTTAAGAAACTAAATTTTTTTCTCACTTTATTTTACTTTTTTTATTATTATACTAGAGGCCCGGCACACAAAATTTGTGCATGGGTATGGTCCCTAGACCTGGCCTGCAATCAGGGCCATCTTCCCCAGCTGCTTTGCAGCCGGCCCTGCCACCCAGCTCCGGTTCCCCATTTGCCATTGGGTGATGGGTGCCTGACCAGCTGCAAACAGAGCTGGGTGGCAGGGCTGGGGGAAGGGACTGAGAGGTTGGCTGTTCCTGCCAGCTTGCCAGCCCCACCTCTGCTACAGGTGGCCATCAGGCAATTGGAGCCTGCCAGCCAGGGAAAGGAACCAAGAGGTGGTCAGTGTGCCTCATAGTGACTGGTCCAGTGATAGTTATGGTTGTTCTGCTGTTAGGGTCAATTTGCATATTACCCTTTTATTATATAGGATAAAGGCCTGATGCATGGGTAGGGGCGAGCTGGCCTTCCCTGAAGGGGGCCCAGGATTATGGTGGGGGGGTCTCCACTGGAGGGCGGGGCCGTCCTAGGCGAGGGGCAATGGGATTTGCAGGCCAACCATGCTGCTGATCAGGGTGGGGGTCCCAGCTGGGGGGTGGGGCCAATCTGGGAGAGGAGCCTCAGGCAGTTTACAGGCTGGCCATGCCCCCAGCTTAGTCAGGAAGGACGTCAGGAATGACGTCCTGAAGATGTTTGGTCTATCCAGTCTAATTAGCATATTACCCTTTTATTAGTATAAATTTTTATTTTTAATTTTATTATTATTACTATTTTACCTTTTTATTAGTATAAATTTTTATTTTTAATTTTATTATTATTACTATTATTTTACCTTTTTTAAAAGTTTTATTTTATTTTATTTTTTTCTTTATTTTATTTTATTTTTGGATAAGTGGCCTACATTCTATTTTTATTTTAGCATTATTTTACTCTATCTCAATTTTTCCTTTATGCCAACACTCTCTTCCTCACTTTTCCCCTTTTGGTCCTGTTTCTCTGACCCTGTTCCTGCTTTA
Source organism: Myotis brandtii (assembly GCF_000412655.1). Classification (NCBI taxonomy): domain Eukaryota; kingdom Metazoa; phylum Chordata; class Mammalia; order Chiroptera; family Vespertilionidae; genus Myotis; species Myotis brandtii. Next base: position 468,490 of record NW_005357847.1, on the reverse strand, counting down.
GTTTTTCTCTATCCTTTCTTTTGACACCCTCTTAAAAATTTATCTTATTCATATATCTAATTTCCTTCCCCTGCTCCAAGTCCATGCACACTGCTCTCTTCTTTTTCTTCACAGTTTGCTTTTTTTCTGTTTTGTTTTGTTTTGTTTTTTGCTTCTGGTTTTCCTCTCCTCGCTTGTTCTCTTCTTCTACTAATAGCTTAATTAGTTTCAATCACCAACTCAGGCATATCTATTCTCTATTCTCCTTTTCCAAAAATAGAGGAATACAAGATAGAATAAAGAAAGGGAAATAAATTTATAAAGGGAAAAAATTTACTTATATTTTTATATTTTGTGTTTCTCTTTTTTTGTATTTTGTGCTTTACTTTTCTTCTTATACACTCATTCTCTTTCTACCTCCCCTATACTGAATCATGGCCATTTCGCCATTCATTCAATTTCTTCACCGTACCTTCTAGAAATAAGCTCTGCCTCTTCATATTCATCTGGATGTTTGTTGTTTGGGTATTTGTTGTTTGCATTTTTTGGATTAGTTGTTGGTTTTTTGGAGTTTTCTCCCCATATACATATATTTCCCCCTCCTTTTTTCTTCTCTCTCTTTTCTCTCTTACATATTTTCCTTTTCTCGATATCATTTTTGTACTCTTTTCTCTCCCCCAATTCTATTTTCTCTGGTGGTCACCTTTATTTGGGGTTATTGGTATCATGAATACATTTGTGTTTTGTGCCCTGTGTGTTGTGTCTTGTTGTGCTGTATTTTGTGCCTTTAAGTCAATGCAGGAGAGAGAGAACTACATAACCAGACACCCTGACAGGAGCGAACATGGGGAAACAAAAAAACAGCCCCCATAAAAAAGAAAAGGAGGAATCACCAGAAAAGGAACTAAAGGAAATGGAGGCAAGCAATTTGTCAGAGAAAGAATTCAGAGCAATGGTTATAAGAATGCTGAAAAGAATGGAAGACAAATTCAACAATATGTGTAAGAACCAAGAGGAAATGAAGAACCAAGAAGAAATAAAGAATGACATTGCTGCAATAAAGAACACAATAGAAAGCATAAACAGAAGACTGGAAGAAGTGGAGGACCACATCAGTGAGCTAGAAGACAAGGTAGGAAAAAATACCCAAGCAGAGCAACAACCAGAAAAAAAAAAACCAAAACTTAAAAAACAGGAGGAGAGCCTAAGGGAACTATGAGACAACACAAAATGAAACAACATCTGCATAATAGGGATGCCAGAAGGAGAGGAAACTAAGCAAGGAATAGAAAACCTGTTTGAAGAAATGACAGAAAACTTCCCTGATATTGTAAAGAAAAACATCACACAAGTCCAAGAAGCTCACAGAGTCCCAAACAGGATGAAGCCAAAAAGAACAACACCAAGACACATTATAATTAAATTGGCAAACACCAATGACAGAGTAAGAATCTTAAAGGCTGCCAGAGACAGAAAGTTACCTACAAGGGATCTCCCATCAGACAATCACCTGATTTATCAACAGGAACACATCAGGCCAGAAGGGAATGTAATGAAATATACAAAGTCATGCAAAGCAAGGGTCTGAATCCAAGAATACTGTACCCAGCAAGGCTATCAATCAAAATTGAGGGTGAAATCAGGAGCTTCACAGACAAAATAGGACTAAGGGAGTTTATTACCACCAAACCATCAATGCAAAAAATGCTAAAGGGTCTGCTGTAAAAAGGAGAAATAGGAAGGGAAGAAGAAACACAGACATAAAGAATAAAAATGGCAACAAACAAGAAACTATCAATAATAACTCTAAATGTAAATGCATTAAATGCCCCAATCAAAAAACATAAGGTAGCTGAATGGATAAGAAAACATGACCCATATATCTGTGGTCTACAGGAGACCCACCTCAGAACAAAGGACTCACACAGACTGATGTTGAAGGGATGGAAAAGGTTTTTCAGGCAAAAGGAAATGAAAAAATAAAGCTGGGATAGCAATACTTATATCTGACAAATTAGACCTCAAAGTGAAGGCCATAACAAGAGATAAGGAAGGCCACTTCAAAAAACTAAAGGGAGCAATTCAACAAGAAGATATAACTCTAGAAAACATATATGCACCCAATACAGGAGCACCCAAATACATAAAAAAACTTCTGGAGGATATCAAGGGAGAAATTGACAGCAATACAGTCATAGTAGGGGACTTTAATACCCCACTAACACCACTGGAAAAATTATTTAAACAAAAAATCAGCAAAGAAACATGAATCATAAATGAATCACTAAATCAAATGGAATTAATTGAAATCTTCAGATCATTTCAACCAAAGCCACGAAATACACATTCTTCTCAAGTGCACATGGGTCATTTTCAAAAATAGACCACATATTGGGACATACATAAAGTCTCTGCCAATTCAAAATGATAGAAATCACATCAGGCATCCTCTCAGATCACAATGGCATAAAATTAGAAATCAACTACAATAAAAACAATAAAAAAATCAAACACCTGGAGACTAAATAGCATGCTACTAAACAATGATTGGGTTACCAAAGAGACCAAAGAAGAAATAAAAAGCATCATGGCAATAAATGACAATGAAAACACAAAAATCCAAAATCTATGGGACATTGGAAAGCAGTCTTGAGAGGGAAGTTCATAGCTCTACAGGCCTTCCTCAAAAAAACAAGGCTGGTACCCAGTCTATGGAGTCCGCTGGTGCTGGTGGTGGCGCGGCAGCAGGAGATGCAGTCCGAGTAGGGGCCTCTGCCCCGCCAGGATGTTGCCGGGCTTGGCGGCCCACAGACGGGGCTGGGCCTCCCTGTGCCTGCTCCCTCTGCGCTG
>NW_005357847.1:463706-465565 GCF_000412655.1 Myotis brandtii | reverse complement strand
TGGAGCAAACCGCTGGGCGCTGGGCGCCTCTCCTAGGCAGCGCGCCCGCGAGCCCTCCCCCAGCCCCAAGCCTTTCAGGTCTCCGCCTTTGCAGTTGGGCCCGCCTGCCAGGGGGGCTCCTGACCGGCCTTGGTGACCCTGGTGTCGCCTAAGGTCCTAGCACAGGTCAGGGCTCGCAGCAGCTTGCGGACAGGGTCGCCACCTTGAAGCCGTCCACTTTGTAGCTAATAAAGCATTGAGTGCACATAGCTGTGTCGGCAGTGATCCCTCTCCTCGCACCCCCCAGGCACCTAGTGGGAAGTGACTGACTCCTCAGAGTTCCAGGGCTTTCGAGCTCACGGACTCACCTGCATTGTAGCCGAGTCGATTTTCTCAAACGCTTCAGTTCCGTTGAACAATCTTTTTGGTGAAAAAGTATCTACCGGAGCTGTTATTTTTATCCCTCTACTTCATCATTCGTTTCTAATTCAGATTGTCCGATAGTTTCCAAAATAGCTTTGAGCTTGTAAGTTTTAATCAGGCCTACCTTACCTTCCTTTTGGCCATAGATTGGCCAGCCATAGCGTGGCACTTGAAAACTGAGATAGAAACAATGAGGGAGGAGACTGAACCAAACCCACCCTTAATCTAATCCTCCAGATTCCCGAGGATGCAAACAGTATTTGCAGAAACATTTTTCAAAAATTCATGTTTGAAACACTTGTAGGATGTTTGTGACCTCGCAAAATAGAAGTTGTAGTCAAGTTATTCAAATGTATAACATAAGCTCTGGTAACGCCTATGCTGTGCAAATAATACATTTGTATTTTTTATTTGCAATAAATGTAAAAGCAGGCTCTTAAATTTTCAGAAATGTTCTTGAGGCTTTTTGGTGGTGATGGAAAGTATAATTGTTGAGTTTTTTTATATTGGCAATATACCTGATTCTCTTATGAGCAGAATGAATCATTTGGTTATACTCACTTTAAAACACCCAAATAAGCCCGAACAGGTTTGGCTCAGTGGACAGAGTGTCGGCCGGCAGACTGAAGTGTCCCGGATTGGATTCCAGTCAAGGGCACATGCCTCAGTTGCAAGCTCAGTCCCCACCAGGCCCCTGCAGGAGGCAAACAATCCATGTGTCTTACATTGATGTTTCTCTTTCTGCCTCTCCCTCTCCCTTCCACTGTATAAAAGTTAATGGAAAAATATCCCCAGGTGAGGATGAACAACAACAAAAAATACCCAAGTAAACTTTGTAGCATTGCTTCTATTGACCACATAATTTCTGTACTTTGCATTTAAATTAGCTGTAGTGGCTGTTGAATTTAGGCGAAACTGCCCTTTAAATATTGGTTAAAAGGAGTTGAAATAGTGTAATATGTAATCCTATTCTCTGTAACTGTCATGTCAAAAATTATGTTCTCTTATTATCTGGGAACCATCCTATATAATAAAAGAGAAACATGGTAATTAGCCGTAACTTTGCTACCCTTCCCATTGGCTAATCAGGGCGATATGCAAATTAACTGCCAGCCAAGATGGCAGCCGGCAGCCAGGCACTGAAGCGAACAGGAGGCTTGCTTGCTCCAGTGACGGAGGAAGCCAACGTTCCCCGCCTGCCGCTGCCGGCTTCTGAGCTGCTCTCTAAGAAACATTGTTACAAATATAGAAGCTAAACAAAACCCCAGAAACCTGCTTTCAGTCAGCCAGGATCTCAGAGCTGGAGTTGCAACAAAGTTTCAAATACAGAAGGTAAACAAAGCGCAGAAACCTGCTTTCAGCAGCTGAGGTCTGAGCTAAAGCCAGCTCTCAGCTCCAGTGACAGCCATAGAAGGTAAATAAATCCCAGAATAAAAAAAAAAAGAAAAAAAGGAGAG
>NW_005357847.1:459697-462774 GCF_000412655.1 Myotis brandtii | reverse complement strand
AAAAGGGTAATATGCCTCCCAGCACCGGGATCAGCGGAGCTGCGAGGCCTCCCAGCACCGGGATCAGCAGAGCAGCAAGGCCTCCCAGCACTGGGATCAGCGGAGCCACAAGGCCTCCCGAACCCGGGATCAGCAGAGCAGTGAGGCCTTCCAGCACAGGGATCAGCGGAGCCGCGAGGCCTCCCGGCCTGGGATCAGTGGAGCCACAACGCCTCCCGAACCTGGGATCAGCAGAGCCGCTAGGCCTCCTAGCACTGGGATCAGCGGAGCAGTGAGGCCTCTTAGCACCAGGATCAGCTGAGCAGTGAGGCCTCACTGCCCCTGTGTCAAGCGGAGCCGCGAGGCCTCCCAGCACCGGGATCAGCAGAGCAGCAAGGCCTCCCAGCACTGGGATCAGCGGAGCCACAAGGCCTCCCGAACCCGGGATCAGCAGAGCAGTGAGGCCTTCCAGCACAGGGATCAGCGGAGCCGCGAGGCCTCCCGGCCTGGGATCAGTGGAGCCACAACGCCTCCCGAACCTGGGATCAGCAGAGCCGCTAGGCCTCCTAGCACTGGGATCAGCGGAGCAGTGAGGCCTCTTAGCACCAGGATCAGCTGAGCAGTGAGGCCTCACTGCCCCTGTGTCAAGCGGAGCCGCGAGGCCTCCCAGCACCGGGATCAGCAGAGCAGCAAGGCCTCCCAGCACTGGGATCAGCGGAGCCACAAGGCCTCCCGAACCCGGGATCAGCAGAGCAGTGAGGCCTTCCAGCACAGGGATCAGCGGAGCCGCGAGGCCTCCCGGCCTGGGATCAGTGGAGCCACAACGCCTCCCGAACCTGGGATCAGCAGAGCCGCTAGGCCTCCTAGCACTGGGATCAGCGGAGCAGTGAGGCCTCTTAGCACCAGGATCAGCTGAGCAGTGAGGCCTCACTGCCCCTGTGTCAAGCGGAGCCGCGAGGCCTCCCAGCACCGGGATCAGCAGAGCAGCAAGGCCTCCCAGCACTGGGATCAGCGGAGCCACAAGGCCTCCCGAACCCGGGATCAGCAGAGCAGTGAGGCCTTCCAGCACAGGGATCAGCGGAGCCGCGAGGCCTCCCGGCCTGGGATCAGTGGAGCCACAACGCCTCCCGAACCTGGGATCAGCAGAGCCGCTAGGCCTCCTAGCACTGGGATCAGCGGAGCAGTGAGGCCTCTTAGCACCAGGATCAGCTGAGCAGTGAGGCCTCACTGCCCCTGTGTCAAGCGGAGCCGCGAGGCCTCCCAGCACCGGGATCAGCAGAGCAGCAAGGCCTCCCAGCACTGGGATCAGCGGAGCCACAAGGCCTCCCGAACCCGGGATCAGCAGAGCAGTGAGGCCTTCCAGCACAGGGATCAGCGGAGCCGCGAGGCCCCCCCCCCCCGCCAAGTGCACAAATTTTTGTGCACCGGGCCTCTAGTAAATAATAATTTCCTATCTCACCAGTCAGAATGATTTGGCAGAGTTCTTTGGAATGTTTATTACTACAAAATTAAAATGTATTTTCACACTTAACACTTTGTGGGTTTTAAAAATAACCTTGTTTGTGAAAATTTAGTTTCAGTACTGAAACTGTTTTAAAAGGGCTACCATAATTATGGTAAAATTTAAAAATAATTTAGAAAAAGAGTACTGTTTAAGTGTAAGAAGAAAATAGTATTTGAAGAACTTTTGGGAAAAATTCTAAAAACATACTTTTTTGTCAAGAAATAAAGTTTAGTCTATGCTTATAAAATTCTTGTGTGGGAGAATATGTGATTGGGAAAAACGTATGAAGAGTAAGGAGAGGATGAAACCTTGAGGGAAACAATTGCTTCATTTGCATACTTAAAGTGAGAAATATCTGTTTGTCAAATTAACCTGGAAAATATTTAAAGGTGAAAAGGAAAACAGTATTCTAGAGCAGTACTGTCCAAAAGAAATATGTGTCATGTATGTAATTTTCAGTTATCTGATAGCCATATTTTTAAAAAATAAAGAGATGAAATTAACTTTATTTTATCCAGTATATTCAAAATATTTCAACATGTAATCAATATAAAAATTATTGAGATATTTTACATTATCTTTTTTAAAAAGTATTTTCATTAATTTCAGAGAGGAAGAGAGAGATAGAAACATCAATGATGAGAGGGAATCATTGATTTGCTGCCTTCTGCACACCCCTTACTGGGGACCGAGCCCACAACCCAGGCATGTGCCCTTGACGGGAATTGAACTGGAGACCCTTCAGTCCGCAGGCCGACACTCTATCAACTGAACCAAACCAGCTAGGGCTACATTATCTTTTTTGTACTAAATTGTTGAGGTCCAGTGTGTATCTTACACTTACGGCACATCTTAGTTCAGAGTAGTCACATTTCAAGTGCTCAATGAACAGTGACTACTCTATTGGATAGTGCAGTTAGAGTTAGTATCCCTAATTTAAAAAAGAATTTTTACAAACCAATGTACATTTCAGTAGAAAAGTGGGCAAAGAGTTCAAGTGGCCAATAAAAATGCAAAAAAGTTTTATACTCACTAATAAACATAGAACTATAAGTTTAAAGGATTTAGTACTCATTGCCTGTCTGTGTTGGCTAATTTTTTCATAATAATGTCTCATATTGAGAGTGCAGGAAAGCAGGAACTCTCTTACTACTGATTGGGACATATAGTTGAACAGTGTTTTATAGATCAGTTATTCTTTGTATAAAAATAACTTTAGCCCTGGCTAGTTTGGTTCAGTGGATAGAGCAGTGGCCTGTGGACTGAAGGGTCCCCGGTTTGATTCTGGTCAAGGGCACATGCCCGGGTTGCAGGCTCGATCCCCAATGTGGGGTCTGCAGGAGGCAGCCAATTGATGGTTCTCTCTCATCATTGATGTTTCTATCTCTCCCTCTCCCTTCCTCTCTGAAATCAATAAAAATAATTTTAAAAAATAACTTTAAAGGTTTATGCCTTCTGACCCAGCAAGTCTACTTAAAGGGATTTACTTTAATGGAATAATCAGGTATGTATTAAAATGTGTGCATAAGTTCATTATTCATAGTAAAAAATTGGTAACATAGTTATAATTAGAAACTGAAATATTATTATAGTA
>NW_005357847.1:455974-459439 GCF_000412655.1 Myotis brandtii | reverse complement strand
TTGGCTGCCTCTTGCACGTCTCCTACTAGGGATCAAGCCCACAACCCAGGCATGTGCCCTTGACCGGAATCAAACCTGAGATCCTTCAGTCCACAGGCTGATGCTCTATCCACTGAGACAAACCAGCTAGGGCTTATTTTTTCATATATTTATAAAAAATTTGACCAAAATTTGAGGTCAGAGGATGCTCCTTTAAGTACTGCATATCAAATGAACAGACACATGCTTTTGCTTAAAACTGAGATTAATGAAAGTTTTTAAATAAAAATATAGAAGTTAAAAAAAACAAACAAGAAAAAATGGTAATAAATTATCTAACCCTACAACTCAAAGAGTTAGAAAGAGAGCAACAAAAAAATCTCAGCGTAAGCAGAAGGAAGGAAATAATAAACATCAGAATGGAAATAAACAATATAGAGACCAAAATACAATACAAAAGATCAACAAAACCAAGAGCTGGTTCTTTGAAAGGATAAACAAGAATGATGAACCTCTAGTCAGGCTCACCAAGAAGCAAAGAGAGAGAACCCAAATAAACAAAATCAGAAATGAAAGAGATGAAGTAACAACAGATCCCACAGAAATACAAAGGATTATGAAAAAAATACTATGAACAACTCTATTCCAACAAAATGGACAACCTAGACGAAATGGACATATTCTTAGAAAAAATATAAGCTCCCTAAATTCAATCAGGAAGAATCAAGAAAACTGAATAGGCCAATAACCACTGAAGAAATTGCAGCAGTGATCAAAAATCTTCCAGGAAACAAAAGCCCTGGTCTGGACGGCTTTACAGGGGAGTACAGGGGAGTTCTACCAAGCATTCAAAGAAGAACAAAAACCTATCCTCCTCAGACTATTCCAAAAAATTTAAGAGGAAGGCACACTTCCAAGCTCTTTCTATGAAGCCAGCATTACCCTAATCCCAAAAGCAGATAAAGACACCACAAAAAAGAGAACTACAAGCCAATATCCTTGATGAACATAGACACTAAAATGCACAACAAAATTCTAGCAAATCCGATCCAGCATTACATAAGAAAGATCATACAACATGACCAAGTGGGATTTATTCTGGAGATGCAAGAATGGTACAATATCCACAAATCAATAAATGTGATACATCACGTAAACAAAGAGAGACAAAAATCACTTAATCAGATCAATTGATGCAGAAAAATAATTTAACAAAATCCAACACTCTTTCTTGATAAAAACTCTCAGCACAGTAGAAATAGAGGGATAATACATACCTCAGCATAATAAAAGCCTTATATGACAAACCTACAGCCAACATAATAGTCAATGAGCAAAAACTAAACTCATTTCCCCTAGAATGGGAACAAGACAAGGATGCCCACTTTCACCACTTCTGTTCGATATAGTACTGGAAGTGCCAGCCAGCCATAGCGATCAGACAAGAAGAAATAAAAGGCATCCAAATTGGAAAGGAAGAAGTAAAACTGTCCTTATTCGCAGATTCCATGATACTGTACAGAGAAAAACCCAAAGATTCCATCAAAAAACTACTAGACCTAATAAATGAATTCAGCAATGTAGCAGGATACAAAATCAACACCCAGAAATCTATGGCCTTTTTATACACCAATAATGAACTCACAGAAAGAGAAACTAAAAAACAATCCCATTTACCATTGCAACAACAAAAAAATTAAGATACCTAGGAATAAACTTAACTAAGGAGGTAAAAAACCTGTACTCAGAAAACTACAGGACATTGAAAAAAGAGCTATAGTAAGACATAAACAAATGGAAGAACATACTATGTTCATGGATTGGTAGACTCAATATCATTAAAATGTTCATACTACCCAAAGCAATCTACAGATTCAATGCAATCCCCATTAAAATACCAACAGCATATTTCAAAGATCTAGAACAAACTCTCCAAAAATTCATTTGGAATTAAAAAAAAAAAAAAAAAAGAATAGCCACAGCAATCCTGAGAAAGAAGAACAAAGTTGGAGGGATCATAATACCAGACAGGACAACAGCATTTCAGGCAGAGGGAACTGAAAGGCCTTGAGGCACAGCCCCTGACTGGGGAAAGGAGATCAGCAGGATTGCTGGCGCCGGGGGATTTGAGACCTGGGTTCTGTAATTACGAAGGACTGGGCCTAAAAGGGGCAGCCTGAAGAGCTGACCAGACCATGCAGTGCCGGTAAGAGAGGAGCTTACAGAGACTCAGCCTTCCCCGTTTCCATGGTCGGCGTTTGTTTGTTTTCACTGAACCCTTTTCATAGGACATTTCTGATACAGATACTCACCTGTGCTGAAGAGCGGGAGAAGGTGTGGATGAGTGGAATCTGGGGAGAGGCTGTGGAGAGAAGCGGGGCCAGGAGAGGTGGCAGCAAATTGAATGCTGAGTTACCCCTGAGCCCAGGACTAGGGCAGCAATTCTCTCTGGAGGGTGGGATTCCTCCCTCCAGCCCCCAGGCAAGGAGCACAGCCACACCTAGATCCCGCCCTGAATGAGATGAAGGATTAAAATAATCTGATTAGTCCCTGGGAGTTGACAGGGTCTGGCCTATAGAGGGACTTTCGGTCCCAGCAACAACACAGAGCGGGGTAACAATTAAGGATCCAGCTCTGGGCAGTGGACTTCCCCAAACCAGTTTTAAGTGCAATAGAGAAAACAAACCATAGCTACTGGACAGAGAGGCCATATAGCCTCAGAGGCCAATCCAGAAACACTGAAACCCAGAGGCTGAGCCACAAACTGACTCTTAGGTAAACACAAATTAAGGCAGTCTGGGACACAAATATGGCCTGCTTTAAAATCAGGACTGTGGTTTACAACACGGAGGAACAGTGTATCGCAGGGGAATTCAACACTCTCCTGAATACCTGGAAGGACTAAGGCGAGCCATACTGAAGAGTAGAAGAACAGAAGGACCTTCACTACTGCAAATTTTTATCTATTTTTTTATTCTTTTTTCACCTTTTAACAAAGAAACCAATTTTTTTTTCTTTTTCCATCACCTGATTTTACCCTTTTAATTACTACATTTTTATTTTTAACCAGTATTATTACTGCTACCATTTTACCATTTTTTTTAAGTGCCATTTTATTTTCTCTTTTTTTTATTTTGGGATTAGTGTTCTCCATTCTATTTTCGTCGTTCCTTTAGCATCATTTTTCTCTACCTCAATTTTACCTCTATGCTAGAACCCTCTTCCTCACTTTTCCCCTTTTGTTGTCCTTTTTCTCTTACCCTATTCCTGCTTTATATTATCCCTATTCCTTCTTTTTACCCCCTGTCAAAATTTCACCCTACTTATATATCCTATTTCCAATCCACTGCTCTAAATCCTTATACACCTCTCCCTTATCTTTCTTCACTATTCAATTTTTTTTCTTTTATCTTTCTATTGTTTTGTTGCTGTTTGCTTGATTGCTGAGTATATTGTTTTTTTCTGTTTTTTTTTTTTTTGGTTTGG
>NW_005357847.1:445049-455072 GCF_000412655.1 Myotis brandtii | reverse complement strand
GGAGAGCCTAAGGGAGCTTTGGGACAACATGAAGCGAAACAACATACGAATAATAGGGGTGCCAGAACAGCAGAAAGAGGAACAAGGATTAGAAAACCTATTCGAAGAAATAATATCAGAAAACTTCCCTGAGATGGGGAAGAAAAAAGTTACATAATACCAGACACAAAGCTACACTACCAAGCCACAGTTCTCAAAACTGCATTGTACTGGCACAAGAACACACATATAGATCAATGGAACAGAACAGATAACCCAGACATCGACCCAAGCCATTATGCTCAATTAATGTCTGACAAAGGAGGCAAGAGCATACAATGGAGTCAAAACAGTGTCTTCAATAAATGGTGCTGGGGAATTTGGTCAGATACATGCAAAAAAATGAAACAAGATCACCAACTTACACCATACACAAAAACAAACTCAAAATGGCTAAAGGACTTAAATGTAAGTCAGGAAACCAGAAAAATCATACAATGCTCCATAGGCATCAAAATTGCAGACATATGTTGTAGCAATATCTTTACCAACACAGATCCTAGGGCAATGGAGACTAAGAAGAAAATAAACAAATGGGACTACATCAAAATAAAAAGCTTCTGCACAGCAAAAGAAACCATCAACAAAACAACAAGAAATCCCACTGCATGGGAGAACATATTTGCCAATGCTATTTCAGATGAGGGTTTAATCTCCAAAATTTATAGAGAACTCATACAACTTAACAAAAGGAAGATAAATGATCCAATAAAAAAATGAGCAAAGGACCTAAGTAGACACATTCGAAAGAGGACATACAGAGGCCAAGAGACATATGAGAACATGCTCAAAGTCACTAATCATCTGAAAGATGCAAATCAAAACAACAATTAAATACCATCTCACACCTGTCAGAATGGCTATCATCAACAAATCAACAAATGACAAGTGTTGGCAAGGATGTGGAGAAAAAGGGACCCTCATGCACTGCTGGTGGGAATTCAGACTGGTGCAGCCACTGTGGAAGACAGTATGGAGTTTCCTCAAAAAGTTAAAAATGGAACTCCCATTTGATGCAGTGATCCCATTTCTAGGACTATATCCCAAGAAATCAGAAATACCAATCAGAAAGGATATATGCACTATGTTCATAGCAGCACAATTTACAATAGCTAAGATTTGGAAAAAACCTAAGTTCCCATCAGCAGATGAATGGATTAAAAAACTGTGGTACACCTACTAATACATGATGGAATAGTACACCGCTATAAAAAAGAAGCAACTTTTACCATTTGCAACAGCATGGATGGAACTGGAGAGAATTATGCTAAGTGAAATAAGGCAGTTGGAGAAAGATAAATATCGCATGATGTCGTTCATATGTGGGATATAATGATCAACATAATTTGATGAACAAAAATAGATCCAGTGACAAATGGCAGGGGAGATAGGGGGGTAGAGAGCAACCAAAGGACTTGTATGCATGCATATTAGCATAACCAATGGACACAGACACTGGGGCAGTGGGGCTTACCTGGGGTGGGAATAGCTGGGTGGGGGTGTTCAATCAGGGAATAAGGAGACATATGTAAAACTTTAGACATAAATCTATACTAATAAAAGGGTAGTATGCGAATTAGACCGGGAGACCTTCTGGGAGACATTCTGGACGTCCTTCTGGACAAAGCCATGGTGCGGGGCCAAGGCAGAGGCAGTTAGAGAACCAGTGATAGGGGGGAAATGAGGGTCCCCTGCCCAGGCCTGACACCTCTGGCAGAGGCCTCAGGCCTGGGCAAGGGGCAGATCCTGCGATTGGAGGGTGATGGGGGTCAACGCCTGAGGGCTCCCAAGATTGGAGAGGTGGCAGGCTGGGCTGAGGGACACCCCCCCCATGCACGAATTACATGCACCAGGCCACTAGTAAATAAATAAATAAATAAATAAATAAATAAATAAATAAATAAATAATCTATACTAATAAAAGAGTAATATGCTATTTAGACAGTGTCGGCCAGACAACTTCCAGCTGTCCGGGACTCCTTCCGGACAGAACCACAGTGGGGGCTGAGGTAGTGGCAGTTAGGGACAATCAGGCCAGCAGGGGAGCAGTTAGGGGCGATTAGGCCAGCAAGGGAGGGTGGTTAGGAGCGATCAGGTCAGCAGGGGAGGGAGGTTAGAGGCGATCAGGCCGGCAGGCAGAGGAAGTTAGGGACAATCAGGCAGGCAGGCAGAGTGGTTAAGGGCGATCAGGCAGGCAGGCAGGTGAGCAGTTAGGAGCCAGCAGTCCTGTATTGCGAGAGGGATGTCCGACTGCAGGATCAGGGCTAAACCAGCAGTTGAACATCCCCCGAGGGGTCCCAGATTGGAGAGGGTGCAGGCCAGGCTGAGGGACCACCCCCTCCTCTTGTGCACAAATTTTGTGCACCGGGCCTCTAGTAAATAAATAAAGGGGAAAAAAGATGCTACACTATCTTTATAATTATAACAGGAGAACCAACATTTTATGTAAGCAGTTAGGCTAGATGAAAATGTTCCATATGTCTAGTAGTCTTGTAGCAATGGGATTTACTAGTAGTCAAATAATAATTTCACTTGCATCAGAAATACCAAGTAACTTGTCAAGTGACTTTTGCCAGCAGTCTTTAAAAAAAATTGATTGATTGATTTTGAGAGGGGGTGGGGGGAAGGGAGAGAAAGTAGCTTCCCAAATGACTTTTGGCAGTATTCTTCTTTTATTTATTTTTCTTGGTTTGATTTTTAGTGAGAGAGAGTGTGTGTGTGAGAGAGAGAGACATTGACTTGCATTCATTGGTTGATTCCTGTATGTACCCTGACTGGGGATCATATCTGCAATCTTTTTTAAAAAATAAATCTTTATTGTTAAAAGTATTACATATGTCCCTTTCCCCCCCCCCCATTGCCTTCTCCAACCTCCCTTTCCCCCAAGCTCTCACCATCTGTGTCCATGGGTTATGCACATACGCACATGAGTTCATTGGTTGGTGTTTTTCTCCCTCAACCCTCCCTTGCATTCCCTCTGAGGTTTGACAGTCTGATCAATATCTCCATGTCTCTGGGTCTAATTTTGTTCATTAGTTTATGTTGTTCATTAGATTCCACATATGAGTGAGATCATGGGATATTTATTTTTCTCTGACTGGCTTACTTCACTTAGTATAATGCTCTCTAGTTCCATCCATGCTGTTGCAAATGATAAGAGTTCTTTCTTTACAGCTGCTGCATAGTATTCCATTGTATAGATGTACCACAGTTTTTTAATCCATTCATCTGCTGATGGGCACTTAGTGGAAAACAGTTTGGAGTTTCCTCAAAAAATTAAAAATGGAAATACCATTTGATTCAGTGACTCCACTTCTAGGAATATATCCCAAGAATTCAGAAACACCCATTAGAAAGAATATATGCACCCCTATGTTCATGTCAGTGTAATTTAGAATAGCTAAGATTTGGAAACAGCCAAACCTGCATTCTTCATGTATCTGAACAATGCTCTAAACAAACTGAGCTCTCTGGCCAGGGCTTGCCAGGATTCCTATTCTATTTAGAGTAAATGGAAACTTTGTAAATGCTAAGATATTACCAATGGCATAATCAATCACCATCATCTAAACTTCTCACATATTACAATTAAAGCTACTTCTTTTTCTAAGAATTTGGGGTTGGAGAGAAAATGATATTTCTTCAAAGTTTAGTGAGCTTTTTTCCAAAGTTTTCTACCTTAGATATTATTGTTATAGTCACATAGACCAGGTTTAACCTGATCCCTATTCCTTGTCAACTAGATAACCTCAGACATTTTAACCTCTCCAAATTCTAGCTCCTTCCCCTATGACATGAGGATTGCAATGCCTGCAATGAAGGATGGTTGCAAAGATTAAATGACATAAAGTACATAAACCCAGTGTCAGCACCCATTATCATCACTGTTGCTGAGATTCTATCACCTAACTGTTTGTATTATTAATTTCATGACCTCATTTTTAAATAAGTAAACATCAGAAGAAGATCCCATGTCAATGTGTGTCTTATAAAAATTAATCAGAACCTGATGGCCAGAACGTAGTTGTTCATATGCCTACTTAATATTTCTTTTCTCTGTTCCTTTCCTTCCAAATCTAACCTCTCTTTTCTAAGCTCAAAGTGAGGAACATGTGAGTGTTTCTCAATGAAATCTTTTACACGTTTTTCATTGTTTGGCTGCAAACCATCTTGAGCATTTTATGCAAATTGTGGTAATTTCACCATCCACTCTCTCCTGACATAGCACATGAAATCTTTCCAATGTGCTATCCTAAAAGCTGATCTTTTTCAGGTAAAGAAAAATATGTGTCTCTCTTTTCCTTGGCTCTATTAGTACATGTCTAGCAGTCTGGAGTACTGAGGACCTGGGTGACTCCAAAGAGTTACTACTTCTCTGTAAACTCCTTTTGGGGCTCTCTTTACTCCACTTTTCCCCTCACTGATAAAATTCCTGTTTTTTTTCCTAAAAATATAACTTATGTTAATAGCAAAGATTCTTTGAGCTTCTTGATAGCCAGAAATGATCCTTGAACAGAGATTCTTCAATTTTGTCCCAAAGGACTGAAGCATAAACTTGGAATTTTCCTTTCTAGGTACCTCACCAGACTTTCCAGAAGGACTTGACCATTAAAAGGAGAGATCAAAAAATAGCATTTACAGCCTGGCCAGCGTGGCTCAGTGGTTAAGCATCGACCTATGAACCAGGAGGTTCTATTCCAAGTCAGGGCACATGCCCGTGTTGTGAGCTGGATCCCCAGTAGGGCAGCGTGCAGGAGGTAGCCAATCAATGATTCTCTCTCATCATTGATGTTTCTCTCTCTCCCTTTTCCTTTCTGAAATCAATAAAAATATAAAAATCTCCCTTGCCTTCCTTAAAAAAAAAGAATAGCATTTATGGAACTCAAGACCTTTTCACTACACTAAAATGATAGACTGAGTTGAATGGATCTAACCTTCTCTGCTAAACAGTGTTTCTTTTTTCTGATGACATTCTCTACAACTTCTTTTTTCTTTGAATGTTGCATAGGCAACTCCCTTGGTTCTTGCTGGATATATCACATCTTCAACAATTCTGCCTTCATTCTTAATATCTTGGAAGAGACTCTGCACTAATGTGATTAGTGGTAGATCATTAAAAAGGCCAACCAGCAGACCATCAACTACAACCATTTTTTCAGAAGCTTTAAATTTATTGACATTCAAAAACTGTTGCCTAGAAGCTCAAGCTCATGGCTCACAAGTATTCCTGATTTCTCTTATCCTTGGCTCTATTAGTACATCCCATAGCCACACAGCACAGTCTCTCCAACTCCACCTCTACCCTCCAGATCCTGATCTATGTCAATTTTATTATTAGTCTAGTAGTCAGGTTGGCCCTCCTGAGTCAGACCTCTCTGGATTCCCCTGGCATAGTAAAAATAGACACTGCTCCCCTATGCCCAGGTTTGGACTTGTTGACATGACTGCCAGCCCTTCCTGGGCCAAGGTTCCAGAAATACAGATGTTATAGACTGAATGTTTGTGTCCCCAGAAAATTCATATATTGAAGCTCTATCCCTCAATGTGATTGTATTTGGAGATAGGACTCTTCAGAAGTAATTCAGTTTAAATGAGGTCTTAAGGGCAGAGCCCTGATTCAATAGGATTAGTGTAATTTTAAGAAGAGACACCAGAGTTCTCTTTCTCACTGTGCCCTCACCTGGTGAAGAGAGAGAATCTTGTGCCTTTTCTTACAAGTGCAAGGTGCAAGGCAGAAACAAAGCCATTACCTGGAACCAAACTTTGCAAGACCTTGATCTTGGATTTCTAGCCTCCAGAACTGTAAGAAATAATTTTCTGTTTTTTAAGATACACAGTCTGTTGTATTTGTTATGGCAACCTGAGCAGACTAAGACAAAAGAGTCGAACATATGCCTGCCTCACAGTGTTCCAAGGAAGACATAAAACTATCACTGGCTTCCAGGTGTATACCAATGAGCACTTTAACAGGCTGTCACACCCATTATTACAATAGATTCTAATTGCAGACTCAAGTGGTATATTGTGATACTCATTTTACAAAAGGGGAAACAGGAGAAGAAAGGTGACCTCTGCAGTGTCATTATGGGGGTCAGGTTACCCAGACCACTGTTCTTTGCCCAACACTAAGCTGCTCCAATGGCAATCATCACACCATGATGCCATCTGCAAATCTGATAAAAGGTTTCAATATTTCCACACAAAGATCAATAAAAATGTTTAAAGGAGAATGTATAGAGTGCCTGGGAAGGCACATGAGCTGATTGTCGGCTGAGTCCAATGGCGTTGGAAGAGCCGAGTCCTGGAAACATACCATGCCAGAGGCAGGTATGTTGTCAGCCTGCCCCTAAGCTCAGGTGCCAGGGGGTGGGTTTCATTATTTAAGTTCAGCCAGGCACAAGGAACGGATGCAATTATCCAGGCTCAGCCAGGAGTGATAATTACAAAGAAGCCACAAGAATGAATAATTACAGCTTGATCTTTAACCATGATTTCACATAATTCCCTTTGTCTTAAACTCTAGTAAAACTTCCTGGAATCATGCTGTATATAATAAACGCGCCACACCAGCTCTGGGTCACTGTCTTTCCATCAGAGTGCAGCGTCCCACCTGGTCCCAGCTTTCACTACTGTCTCTGTGTCTGTCTCTTTTTTTCCTTTTCTAAATCCCCAGCCACCCCTACTCAGGACTCGTCCACTCTCTAGCTGTGCTGGTCGCAGTAAAGAGAGAAACCTTAGAGGAGAATTGCTTACATTTTGCCCTTAAGATGACAGATGAGTTTCATCTTGTAAGCCAATTGTTGATTTGTTGGCAGCAGCAACCAATCCTGTGCATTAATTCTAAGATCAGTTATGAAAGACTACCTAGACTAAGTAGAAAGGCATAGGAGCAGGACGTTGGGTGTATGGCATGCAAACCTATGGTTACACATTCTCTTACAAACCCCAGGACAAATCAGAGTCTCCATGGATGAACAGAGAGCTCTGCAGGAGGAAGACAAAGTCTTACAAACAAGATTGGCCAAATACATGTTTTCTGGGAATTCTTCCTTGAGTTACTTCTTTCTGGTAGTCTCTCTCTGATTTCTTATTCTTCTTTGTCATTATGGAAAGCTGGGGTCTCAAAACCAACTTCTAAAAGAAATTCCTCATCTGAAGTTTCATATAGAAGAGACTGAGTGTCTGAGGGACAAGTTCTTCAAGATTTTGCAGTAAATGCAGATGCAGATTTCATGACGGATTAATGATGAGAAGAAAAAGTCATTCTCAACACATTACCAGCAACTGCTTAATCGCTGGTAGAACAACAGCCATTTCCACCATACTTTTTTCCACACCATTGTATGCTCTTGCCTCCTTTGTCAAATATTAAATGAGCATAATGGGTTGGTTTGATTTCTGGGGTCTCTGTATTGTTCCATTGATCTATATGCCTATTCTTGTGCCAGTACCAGACTGTTTTGATTACAATGGCTTTGTAGTATAATTTGATACCTGATATTGTGATTCCTCCAACTTTGTTCTTCTTTCTCAAGATTGCTATGGCTATTTGGGTTCTTTTTAGGTTCCATATGAATTTTTAGTGTATTTTTTTCTAGATCTGTGAAATATGCTGTTGGTATTATAATAGGGATTGCATTGAATCTGTAGATTGCCTTGGGTAATATGGACATTTTAATGACATTGATTCTACTAATCCATAAACATGGTATATTTTTCCACTTGTTTATCTCTTCTTCTACTTCTTTTTTCAACATCCTGTAGTTTTCTCAGTACAGGTCTTTTGCCTCCTTGATTAAGTTTATTTCTAAGTATCCTAATTTTTTGTTGTTGCAATGGTAAATGGCATTGTTTGTTTAGTTCCTGTTTCTGAGAATTCACTCTATACTAATAAAAGGGTAATATGCTAATTAGACTGGATAGACTGGATGTCTTCCTGAGATCCTTCTGGACAAAGCTACGGTGGTGGGGACCGAGGCAGAAGTGGTTAGGGGTGATCAGGCTGGTAGGGGAGAGCAGTTAGGGGCGATCAGGTAGGCAGGCAAAGTGGTTAGGAGCGATCAGACAGGCAGGCAGGTGAGCGGTTAGGAGCCAGTGGTCCCAGATTGCGAGAGGGATGACCAGCAGTCGGACATCCCCTGAGGGGTCCCGGATTGGAGAGGATGCAGGCCGGGCTGAGGAGAATTCCGCCCCCCCACCGGCCCCCGTGCACAGATTTTGAGCACTGGGCCTCTAGTCTATATATATAAAAGCCTGAATGACTGAACGACCAAATGACTGGTCGACCGGTCACTATGATGCACACTGACCACCAGGGGGAAATGCTCAACTACTGAGCCACACTGAGTGGTGGCAGCGGTGGCAGGTGCAGCAGGGCTGGGATGAGTGGAGCAGCACAGGCTCCTCCCGGCCATCTGCTGCTTCATGTACTACTACATCCCTCAGGTCACGTTGGATTGCTGGTTTCTGCTCAATCCTCACAGGTCACAGGTCGAAACTGGCAGTCCAACATGCCCTGAGGGGTCCCGGATTGCGGGAGGGCACAGGCCAGGCTGAGAGACCCCACTGGTGAATGAATTTGTGCACCAGGCCTCTAGTTGGTATATAAAAAAGCCATCCATTTTGGGGTGTTGACTTTGTATCCTGCTACATTTCCAAATTAATTTTTTAAATGTAGTAGTTTTTTGGTGGCATCTTTAGAGTTTTCTATGTAGAATATCATGTCACCTGTGAATAATGAGAGTTTTACTTCCTCCTTTTCAATTTGATGCCTTTTATTTCTTCTTCTTGTGGGATCACTATGGCGAGGACTTCCCTATGTTGAATAAGAGTGGTGAAAGCTGACATCCTGTCTTATTTCCTGTTCTTAGGGAAAATGGTTTTAGTTTTTGCTCATTTAGTATGATGTTGGCTGTAGGTTTGCCATATATAACCTTTGTTATGTTGCGATATGCTCTATTCCCACGTTGCTGAATGTTTTTATAAAAAATGGGTGTTGGGTTTTCTTGAATGCTTTTAATGTGTCTGTTGATATGTAATTTTTGTGTTTCAATTGTTTATATTGATTTGCAAATATTGTACCCACATAGCATCCCCAGAATATATCCCACTTTTCTTGGTGTAGGATCTTTTTAATATATTGCTGGACCAGTTTGCTAATATTTTGTTGAGGATTTTAGCATCTATGTTCATCAGGTATATTGGCCTGTAATTCTCTTCCTTTGTAGTGACTTTATCTGGTTTTGGAATTAGGATAATGCTGGCTTCATAAAAATCACAGACATTCCAGAAAACTGGGATCTTAAGCCAGCCAAAGGAATGACATTTCAATTTTTCATTTTTATTTTTTTATTATTATTTTGTTAGCTTTTTTTTTGCTTTTTGCTTTGTTCTCCTTTTTTTTGTTTGTTCCTTTATTTCCTACTTCTTTTCACATTATTTTTTCAACCACGTGAGCAGCAGACACGTGAGCGGCACGCTCTTATCCAGGAAGCATCAGCCCCGTGAGCAGCCTGCCTTGAGCCTAAGAGCAGCAGACTCATGTGGCCTGCCCCTGTCCAAGGAGCAGCAGCTGTGTGAGCGGCCCGCTTCCTCATCCGAGGAGGAGCAACCACGCAAGCAGTCCGACCTGTCCAAGGAGCAGCAGCCGCACGAGCAGTCTTCCTACATCTGAAGAGCGGCAGCCCTGCGCAGCCTGCCCCCATCCAAGGAGCAGAAGCTGCGCACACCCTGCACTAGTCTGAGGAGCAGCAGCTGCACAAGCATCTTGCCCTCGTCCAAGCACCAGCAGCCGCATGAGCAGCCTGCCGAATCTGAGGAGCAGCAGTTCTGCGAGTGGCCCAGCCCCATTTGAGGAGCAGCAGCAGCCGACCCTGGTCTGAGGAGCAGCAGCCACATGAGCAGACCGCCCACGTCCGAGGAGCGGCAGCCCTGCGCAGCATGCACCAGTCCGAGGAGCAGAGCCACAACAGCCTGCACCTGTCC
>NW_005357847.1:410185-428549 GCF_000412655.1 Myotis brandtii | reverse complement strand
TTTTTTCTAGATCTGTGAAATATGCTGTTGGTATTATAATAGGGATTGCATTGAATCTGTAGATTGCCTTGGGTAATATGGACATTTTAATGACATTGATTCTACTAATCCATAAACATGGTATATTTTTCCACTTGTTTATCTCTTCTTCTACTTCTTTTTTCAACATCCTGTAGTTTTCTCAGTACAGGTCTTTTGCCTCCTTGATTAAGTTTATTTCTAAGTATCCTAATTTTTTGTTGTTGCAATGGTAAATGGCATTGTTTGTTTAGTTCCTGTTTCTGAGAATTCACTCTATACTAATAAAAGGGTAATATGCTAATTAGACTGGATAGACTGGATGTCTTCCTGAGATCCTTCTGGACAAAGCTACGGTGGTGGGGACCGAGGCAGAAGTGGTTAGGGGTGATCAGGCTGGTAGGGGAGAGCAGTTAGGGGCGATCAGGTAGGCAGGCAAAGTGGTTAGGAGCGATCAGACAGGCAGGCAGGTGAGCGGTTAGGAGCCAGTGGTCCCAGATTGCGAGAGGGATGACCAGCAGTCGGACATCCCCTGAGGGGTCCCGGATTGGAGAGGATGCAGGCCGGGCTGAGGAGAATTCCGCCCCCCCACCGGCCCCCGTGCACAGATTTTGAGCACTGGGCCTCTAGTCTATATATATAAAAGCCTGAATGACTGAACGACCAAATGACTGGTCGACCGGTCACTATGATGCACACTGACCACCAGGGGGAAATGCTCAACTACTGAGCCACACTGAGTGGTGGCAGCGGTGGCAGGTGCAGCAGGGCTGGGATGAGTGGAGCAGCACAGGCTCCTCCCGGCCATCTGCTGCTTCATGTACTACTACATCCCTCAGGTCACGTTGGATTGCTGGTTTCTGCTCAATCCTCACAGGTCACAGGTCGAAACTGGCAGTCCAACATGCCCTGAGGGGTCCCGGATTGCGGGAGGGCACAGGCCAGGCTGAGAGACCCCACTGGTGAATGAATTTGTGCACCAGGCCTCTAGTTGGTATATAAAAAAGCCATCCATTTTGGGGTGTTGACTTTGTATCCTGCTACATTTCCAAATTAATTTTTTAAATGTAGTAGTTTTTTGGTGGCATCTTTAGAGTTTTCTATGTAGAATATCATGTCACCTGTGAATAATGAGAGTTTTACTTCCTCCTTTTCAATTTGATGCCTTTTATTTCTTCTTCTTGTGGGATCACTATGGCGAGGACTTCCCTATGTTGAATAAGAGTGGTGAAAGCTGACATCCTGTCTTATTTCCTGTTCTTAGGGAAAATGGTTTTAGTTTTTGCTCATTTAGTATGATGTTGGCTGTAGGTTTGCCATATATAACCTTTGTTATGTTGCGATATGCTCTATTCCCACGTTGCTGAATGTTTTTATAAAAAATGGGTGTTGGGTTTTCTTGAATGCTTTTAATGTGTCTGTTGATATGTAATTTTTGTGTTTCAATTGTTTATATTGATTTGCAAATATTGTACCCACATAGCATCCCCAGAATATATCCCACTTTTCTTGGTGTAGGATCTTTTTAATATATTGCTGGACCAGTTTGCTAATATTTTGTTGAGGATTTTAGCATCTATGTTCATCAGGTATATTGGCCTGTAATTCTCTTCCTTTGTAGTGACTTTATCTGGTTTTGGAATTAGGATAATGCTGGCTTCATAAAAATCACAGACATTCCAGAAAACTGGGATCTTAAGCCAGCCAAAGGAATGACATTTCAATTTTTCATTTTTATTTTTTTATTATTATTTTGTTAGCTTTTTTTTTGCTTTTTGCTTTGTTCTCCTTTTTTTTGTTTGTTCCTTTATTTCCTACTTCTTTTCACATTATTTTTTCAACCACGTGAGCAGCAGACACGTGAGCGGCACGCTCTTATCCAGGAAGCATCAGCCCCGTGAGCAGCCTGCCTTGAGCCTAAGAGCAGCAGACTCATGTGGCCTGCCCCTGTCCAAGGAGCAGCAGCTGTGTGAGCGGCCCGCTTCCTCATCCGAGGAGGAGCAACCACGCAAGCAGTCCGACCTGTCCAAGGAGCAGCAGCCGCACGAGCAGTCTTCCTACATCTGAAGAGCGGCAGCCCTGCGCAGCCTGCCCCCATCCAAGGAGCAGAAGCTGCGCACACCCTGCACTAGTCTGAGGAGCAGCAGCTGCACAAGCATCTTGCCCTCGTCCAAGCACCAGCAGCCGCATGAGCAGCCTGCCGAATCTGAGGAGCAGCAGTTCTGCGAGTGGCCCAGCCCCATTTGAGGAGCAGCAGCAGCCGACCCTGGTCTGAGGAGCAGCAGCCACATGAGCAGACCGCCCACGTCCGAGGAGCGGCAGCCCTGCGCAGCATGCACCAGTCCGAGGAGCAGAGCCACAACAGCCTGCACCTGTCCAATGAGCAGCAGCCGGGTGAGTGGCATGTCCCTGTCCAAGGAGGAGCAGCCACGCATGCACTCAGTCCCATCCAAAGAGCAGCAGCCTCGCAAGCAGCCCACCCCCATCCGAGGAGCAACAGACTTGCAATCAACCTGTCCAAGTCCAAGGAGCAGTAGCCCCACAAAGGATAATGCTGGCTTCATAAAAATCACAGACATTCCAGAAAACTGGGATCTTAAGCCAGCCAAAGGAATGACATTTCAATTTTTCATTTTTATTTTTTTATTATTATTTTGTTAGCTTTTTTTTTGCTTTTTGCTTTGTTCTCCTTTTTTTTGTTTGTTCCTTTATTTCCTACTTCTTTTCACATTATTTTTTCAACCACGTGAGCAGCAGACACGTGAGCGGCACGCTCTTATCCAGGAAGCATCAGCCCCGTGAGCAGCCTGCCTTGAGCCTAAGAGCAGCAGACTCATGTGGCCTGCCCCTGTCCAAGGAGCAGCAGCTGTGTGAGCGGCCCGCTTCCTCATCCGAGGAGGAGCAACCACGCAAGCAGTCCGACCTGTCCAAGGAGCAGCAGCCGCACGAGCAGTCTTCCTACATCTGAAGAGCGGCAGCCCTGCGCAGCCTGCCCCCATCCAAGGAGCAGAAGCTGCGCACACCCTGCACTAGTCTGAGGAGCAGCAGCTGCACAAGCATCTTGCCCTCGTCCAAGCACCAGCAGCCGCATGAGCAGCCTGCCGAATCTGAGGAGCAGCAGTTCTGCGAGTGGCCCAGCCCCATTTGAGGAGCAGCAGCAGCCGACCCTGGTCTGAGGAGCAGCAGCCACATGAGCAGACCGCCCACGTCCGAGGAGCGGCAGCCCTGCGCAGCATGCACCAGTCCGAGGAGCAGAGCCACAACAGCCTGCACCTGTCCAATGAGCAGCAGCCGGGTGAGTCAGCACCAGGAACTAATCCTACGCACACTGCAGGCTTTGGAGCCCTGGGCTGGGAGCAATCGCGCGAACGGGAATTTGTCTGCCTAGCACAGGCCCAAGGATCCCTTTTCTCGGGGCAGGAGGCAGCACCAAGCACCAGTGACTTGACTGTGTTTCTTATCACCTGCGCCTGAGATCCTGATTCCCTGTGCATTCATACTAAGAGCCAGTGAATCCAATTCCTGGTGCAAGGGCACACAGGGACCCTGATTCTCAAGGCGAAGTCGCGCAAAGCAACAGAGACTCTGATACTGGACTCTTGGGGAACTCTGACTCCTGGCGCATGCTAGGGGGCTCTGGTTTTCAACACGCTCCAGGGGGGTCTCTATTTCAGCACGGTGCAGGCAGGGTCCCTAATTCTAAGGGCACATACGAGGCCACATTGAGCGCTGGCAACACTGACTCAGAGCGAGCCTGGTTCCCACCAACCAACAACAACCACACATCTTAGTGTCAGAGCTCTTCAGTGACACTAAGGTGGTGGGAGGCTCCCACTGCACACGGCCCAGGCCCACGCAACCCGACCTTTGATCCATCGGGAGATAAGCAGAATGAAGAAACGACACAACACCCAGAGGAAAGACAATGAGGAATCACCAAGAAAGGAAATTAATGAAGTTGAAGCGTGCAACATGACAGAAAAAGAATTCAGAATAATGGTTGTACAATTCATTCACCGGATGGATGAGAAAATCAACAACCTATGCAAGAATCAGGAAGAAATGAAAAGTGATATAGCTACAATCAAAAACACCATGGAAAGTTTCAACAGCAGACTAGAAGAAGCAGAGGACCGAATTAGTGAGTTAGAAGATAAGGCAGAGAAACAAGCTCAATCTGAACAGCAACTGGAGAAAAAAATTAAAAAACAGGAGGAGAGCCTAAGGGAGCTTCGGGACAACATGAAACGAAGTAACATACGCATAATAGGGCTGCAAGAGGGACAAGAAGAGCAGCAAGGATTAGAAAATCTATTTGAAGAAATAATGACAGAAAACTTCCCAGATATGGGGAAGAAAAAAGTTACACAAGTACAGAGAGTCCCAGGCAAGATGAACCCCAAAAGACCCACACCAAGACACGTCATAATAACGATGGCAAATGTACAAGACAAAGAGAGAATCTTAAAGGCTGCAAGAGAGAAACAGAGAGTTACCTACAAAGGATCCCCCATCAGATTATCAAACGATTTCTCAACAGAAACACATCAGGCCAGGAAAGAATGGACAGAAATTTACAAAGTGATGCAAAGCAAAGGACTGAATCCAAGAATACTCTATCCAGCAAGGCTTTCATTCAAAATTGAAGGGGAAATAAGAAGCTTCACAGACAAAAAAAGGCTAAGGGAGTTTATCACCACCAAGCCAGCCATGCAAGAAATGCTAAAGGGACTGGTGTAAAAAGAAGAAATAACAAGCTCAGAAAGAAAACAGCCACACACACAAAAAAAGAAATGGCTACAAACAAGTACCTTTCAATAATAACTTTAAATGTAAACGGACTAAATGCTCCAACCAAAAGACATCGAGTGGCTGAATGGATAAAAAAACATGACCCATACATTTGCTGTCTACAAGAGACCCACCTCATTAGAAGGGACTCACACAGACTGAAAGTGAAGGGATGGAAAAATATCTTTCAGGCAAATGGAAATGAAAAAAAAGCTGGGGTAGCAATACTTATATCGGACAAAATAGACCTCAAAGTGAAGGCCATAACAAGAGATAAGGAAGGCCACTTCATAATACTAAAGGGATCAATACAACAAGAGGATATAACCCTGGTAAACATATATGCACCAATGCAGGAGCGCCCGAATACATAAAAAAACTCCTGGAAGATATCAAGGGATAGATTGACAATACAATACTAGTAGGGGACTTTAATACACCACTGAAATCACTGGATAAATCCTCTAGAAAAAAAATCGGCAAAGAAACAGAAATCATAATTGACTCACTAGAGCAGATGGACTTAATTGACATCTTCAGAACACTTCACCCCAAAGCCATGGAATATACATTCCTCTCAGGTGCTCATGGGACATATTCAAAAATAGACCACATATTGGGTCACAAGCAAAGTCTCCACAAATTCAAGAAGATTGAAATCATAAAAAGCTTCTTCTCAGACCACGATGGCATAATGTTAGAAATAAACTACAATAAAAACAACCCAAAATACTCAAACACTTGGAAGCTGAATAGCATGTTATTAAATATTGATTGGGTTACCAATGACATCAAAGAAGAAATTAAAAACATCCTGGACACTAATGACAATGAAAACACAACAATCCAAAACCTATGGGACACAATGAAAGCAGTCCTGAGAGGGAAGTTTATAGCTCTACAGGCCTATCTCAAAAAACAAGAAAAAATGGTAGTAAATCATCTAACTCTTCAACTCAAAGAATTAGAAAGAGAGCAACAAGAAAACCCCAGAGTGAGCAGAAGGAAGGAGATAATAAAGATTAGAGCAGAAATAAATGACATAGAGACCAAAAAAACAATACAGAAAATCAATGAAACCAAGAGCTGGTTCTTTGAAAGGATAAACAAGATTGATGAACCTCTAGCGAGGCTAACCAAGAACCAAAGAGAGAGGACCCAAATAAAAAAAACAGAAATGATAGAGGCGAAATAACAGCAGACCCCACAGAAATACAAATGGTTGTTAAAAAATACTATGGACAACTCTACTCCAACAAACTAGACAACCTGGAGGAAATGGACAAATTCCTAGGAAAGTACAACATTCCAAAACTCAATCAGGAAGAATCTAAAAATCTCAATAGGCCAATAACTATGGAAGAAATTGAAGCAGTCATCAAAAAGCTCCCAGCAAACAAAAGCCCAGGACCAGATGGCTTCTCAGGGGAGTTTTACCAAACTTTCAAGGAAGAACTAAAACCTATCCTCCTCAGACTACTACAAAAAATTCAGGAGGAAGGAACATTTCCAAGCTCATTCTATGAAGCCAGCATGACCCTAGTACCAAAACCAGACAAAGACAACACAATGAAAGAGAATTACAGGCCAATATCCCTCATGAACATAGATGTCAAAATCCTCAAAAAAAATCTAGCAAATCGGATCCAACAGTACATCAGAAGGATCATACACCATGACCAAGTAGGATTTATCCCAGGAATGCAAGGATGGTACAACATCCGTAAATCAATAAACGTAATACATCACATAAACAAATTGAAAGAAAAAAACCACATGGTCATATCAATTGATGCAGAAAAAGCATTCGACAAAATCCAACACCCATTTTTGATAAAAACTCTCAGCAAGGTGGGAATAGAAGGATCATACCTCAACATAATAAAAGCCATATATGACAGGCCCACAGCCAACATCATACTCAATGGACAAAAACTAACACCATTTCCCCTAAGAACAGGAACAAGACAGGGATGCCCACTCTCGCCACTCCTCTTTAACATAGTCCTGGAAGTATTAGCCATTGCAATTAGACAAGAAGAAGAAATAAAAGGCATCCAAATTGGAAAAGAGGAAGTAAAACTGTCCTTATTTGCAGACGACATGATATTATACATACAAAACCCTAGAGACTCCATCAAAAAACTACTAGACTTAATACATGAATTTGGCAATGTAGCAGGATACAAAATTAACCCCAAGAAATCTGAGGCATTTCTATACACCAATAGTGAACTTTCAGAAAGAGAGATTATAAAAACAATCCCATTTACCATCGCACCAAAAAAATTAAGCTACCTAGGAATAAACTTAACTAAAGAGGTAAAAGACCTCTACTCAGAAAACTACAGGACGTTGAAAAAAGAGATAGAGGAAGACATAAAGAGATGGAAGAACATACCATGTTCTTGGATTGGTAGAATCAACATCATTAAAATGTCCATACTACCCAAAGCAATCTATAAATTCAACGCACTTCCCATTAAAATACCAATGGCCTACTTCAAAGATCTAGAACGAACTCTCCAAAAATTCATCTGGAATAAAAAAAGACCCCGAATAGCTGCAGCGATCCTGAGAAAGAACAAAGTAGGTGGGATCTCAATGCCAGATATCAAGCTGTATTACAAAGCCACTGTTCTCAAAACTGCCTGGTACTGGCACAAGAACAGACATATAGATCAGTGGAATAGAATAGAGAGTCCAGAAATTAGCCCGAACCAATATGCTCAATTAATATTTGACAAAGGAGGCAAGAACATACAATGGAGCCAAGATAGTCTCTTCAATAAATGGTGTTGGGAAAATTGGACAGATATATGCAAGAAAATGAAACTAGACCACCAACTTACACCATACACAAGAATAAACTCAAAATGGATAAAGGACTTAAATGTACGACAGGAAACCATAAAAATTCTAGAAGAATCCAAAGGCAACAAAATCTCAGACATATGCCGAAGCAATTTCTTCACTGATACAGCTCCTAGGGCAGTTGAAACTAAAGAGAAAATGAACAAATGGGACTACATCAAAATAAAAAGCTTCTGCACAGCAAAAGAAACCATCAACAAAACAACAAGAAAACCCACTGCGTGGGAAAACATATTTGCCAACGTCATATCTGATAAGGGCCTAATCTCCAAAATTTATAGGGAACTCATACAACTTAACAAAAGGAAGATAAACAATCCAATCAAAAAATGGGCAAAGGACCTAAATAGACACCTTTTAAAAGAGGACATTCAGAAAGCCAAGAGACATATGAAAACATGCTCAAAGTCACTAATCATCCGAGAGATGCAAATCAAAACAACAATGAGGTACCATCTCACACCTGTCAGACTGGCTATCATCAACAAATCAACAAATGACAAGTGCTGGAGAGGATGTGGAGAAAAAGGAACACTTGTGCACTGCTGGTGGGAATGCAGACTGGTGCAGCCACTATGGAAGACAGTATGGAGTTTCCTCAAAAAGCTGGAAATGGAACTCCCATTTGACCCTGTGATCCCACTTCTAGGAATATATCCCAAGAAACCAGAAACACCAATCAGAAAGGATATATGCACCCCTATGTTCACACAGCACAATTCACCATAGCTAAGATCTGGAAACAGCCTATGTGCCCATCAGTAGATGAATGGATTAGAAAACTGTCTTACATCTACACTATGGATTACTATGCTGCTGTAAAAAAGAAGGAATTCTTACCATTTGCAACAGCATAGATGGAACTGTAGAGCATTATGCTAAGTGAAATAAGCCAATAAAGGGAAAATACCACATGATCTCACTCATTTATGGATAATAAAGACCATTATAAATTTATGAACAAAAATAGATACAGAGGCAGGGCAGCCTCTAACAGACTGTCAAACTACAGCGGGAAGCCGGAGAGGGTTGGGGGGCAGGAGGGGAGGGTAGGAGATCAACCGAAGGACTTGTATGCATGCATATAAGCATAACCAATGGACATAAGACACTGTGGGGTAGGGTAGGCCAGGGGATTGTCAAGGGCGGGGAAAAAAAGGAGACATATGTAATACTCTTTGTAATACTTTAAGCAATAAAACAATTTTAAAAAATAAAGTAAATATGAGAATTAAAAAATAGCTTAGAAATGTTCCTTTTCTTGTATTTTTTTTTGGAATAGTTAGAGGAATATAGGTGTTAATTCTGTTTTGAATGTTTGGTAAAACTCCCCTGGGAAGCCATCTGGACCAAGGCTTTTGTTTGCTGTGGCGGGAGGAGGGGTATTACTGTTTCTATTTTATCAGTTGTTATTGGCCTATTCAGGTTTTCTGATTCTTCCTGATTTAGTTTTGGGAGATTATATTTTTCAAAGTATTTATTAATTCCATCCATATTGTCCAGCTTGTTGTCATATAGTTGCTCATAGTATTTTCTTACAATCCATTCTTTTTCTGTGGTATCAGATGTTACTTCACCACTTTTGTTTCTGGTTTTATTTATTTGGGTCCTCTCTCTTTATTTCTTGATGAGTCTGTCTAACAGTACATCAATCCTGTTTATCTTTTCAAAGAACCAGCTCTTGGTTTCATTGATTTTGTTGTTGTTGTTTTGGGTTTTGGTTTTTGTTGTTGGTGTTTTGTTTTTGTTGTTGTTGTTTTGTTTGTTTGTTTTTTGTCTCTTTCTCCTTTATTCCTGCTCAAATCTTCATTATTTCCATCTTTCTGCTTACTCTGAGGTTTTCTTGTTCTCTGTCTAGTTCAGCCGTGGGCAAACTACGGCCCGCGGGGCGGATCCGGCCCGTTTGAAATGAATAAAACTAAAAAAAAAAAAAGACCGTACCCTTTTATATAATGATGTTTACTTTGAATTTATATTAGTTCACACAAACACTCCATCCATGCTTTTGTTCCGGCTCTCCGGTCCAGTTTAAGAACCCATTGTGGCCCTCGAGTCAAAAAGTTTGCCCACCCCTGGTCTAGTTCTTTAAGTTAAAAAGTTTATTATTAAGTAGAGGCCCGGTGCACAAAAATTTGTGCACTGGCGAGGGAGGAGGGTGTCCCTCAGCCCCACTTGTGCCCTCTCACAGTCTGGGACCCCTTGGGAGTTCTGCTGTCTTAGGCCCGATCCCCGGGTGGCAGATGGCAGGCCCAATCCCTAGATGCCTGCCCCGCCTCCCTGGGTCACGCACAGGGCAGGGCCGATCGGGAAGTTGGGGTGCTTCCCCCGGTCGCACACAGTGCAGGGCAGATCAGGAGTTGGGGGTGCAAGAATAGGGCTTCCTTGGGCCAATCGTGCCACCAAGCCCCACCATGCAGGGCCGTACATGGGGGTCCCAGCTGGGGGCGTGGCTTAGGCGGCACATAGGGGCCCAGATGGTGGCTCATGCTGGCCTGCCCTGCCTGCAGTATGCAAATTAGCCGCCATCTTTGTTGGCGGTTAATTTGCATATCACGCTGATTAGCCAATGGGAGGCGTAGCAAAGGTGCAGTCAATTACCATGTTTGTCTATTATTAGATAGAATTTTTATATTTTCGGGTAGGCCTGTAGTGCCATGAACTTTGCTCCCAGGACTGCTTTTGCTGTGTCCCATAGATTTTGGGTTATTTTGTGTTAATTTTCATTTATTTCAGCACGTTTTTTTTTATTTCTTTCTTGATCTCATTGGGAACACATTCTTTGTTTAATAACATGCTATTCATCCTCCATGTGTTTGCATGTTTTTGAGTGTTTTTACCATAGTTGATTTCTAATTTCATTCTATTTTGATCTGAGAAGATGCTTGATATGATTTCAATCTTCTTCAATTTGTATAGACTTGTTTGTGTTATAATATGTGGTCTATATTTGTGAATGACTCATGTGCACTAGAGAAGAATGTATAATCTGAAGATTTGGGGTGAAATCTATAATAATAAAAGCGTAATGTGATCATTAGACTGGATGTCCTTCCAGACGACCTTCCAGATGAAGCTGGGGCTGCGAGGGAAGCCTGGGTCCCAGGTGCCTGCTGGCGGCTGGAGGGAAGCCAGGTTCCCGGGTATCAGAGTGAAGCCCAGGTCCCAGGTGCCAAAGGGAAGCTGGTGTCGGCAGCCAGGGGAAGGAAGGCCTACTCTTGCACAAATTTTGTGCATTGGGCTTCTAATATTCTATAAATGTCAATTAAATTCATCTGAGCTAGTGTGTCATTTAGAGTCACAGTCTCCTTGTTAATTTTTTGTCTGGAAGATCTATCCAGTGAAGTCAGTCGGGTATTAAAGTCCCCTACTATCATTGTATTATTGATCTCTCCCTTAAAGTCCTCTAGGAGTTATGTTTTGGGGTTTTTTTTGTTTTGTTTTGTTTTTTGGTTATTTTACTATGTTTTGGTATTCCTATATTGGATGCATATATGTTTGTCAGAGTTATATCCTCTTGTTGGATCTATCCCTTTAGTATTATTTAGTGACCTTTGTTGTCTCTTGTGATGGCCTTCATTTTGAAGTATATTTTGACAGATATGAGTATTGCTATGCCACTTTTTTTTTTCCATTTGAATGGAAATTTTTTTCCCATCTCTTCACTTTCCTCCTGTGTGAATATTTTGTTCTGCGGTGGGTCTATTGTAGACAGCCTATAGTTGTGTCATGTTTTTGTATCCATTCAGCTACTCAATGTTTTTAGATTGGAGCATTTAATCTATGTAAATTTAAGATTATTGATAGGTCCTTATTTTTTGCTATTTTAATTCTGTATGCCTAAGTTTCTCTCTCTCTATTTCCTCATCTCATTATAGCAGTTTCTTTAGCATTTCTTGCAGTGCTGGTTTGGTAGTGATAAACTCCTTTAGCCTTTTTTTGTATGAGTTATTTATCTCACCATCTATTTTGAATGACAGCCTTGGTATATATAGTAATCTTGGTTTCACATCCTTGCTTTTCATTACTTTGAATACTTCATGCCATTCCCTTCTGGCCTGTAGAGTTTCTGATAAGAAATCAGCTGACAGCCTTATGTGAGGTCCTTTGTAGGTAATGAATTGCTTTTCTCTTGCTGCCTTTAATATTCTCTCTTTGTCTTTAATTTTTGACATTTTAATTATGATGTGTCTGGGCATGGACCTATTTGGGTTCTTCTTGCTTGGGACTCTCTGTGCCTCCTGTACTTGTGTGACTTTTTCTTTCACCAGGTTAGGGAAGTTTTCTGCCATTATTTCTTCAAACACATTCTCTATCCCTTGCTCACTTTCTTTTCCTTCTGGCACACCTATTATGTGAAGACTATTATGTTTCATGTCCCACAGCTCCCTTAAGAGGTCCTGTTGGTTATTAATTGTGTTTTTTTTTCTTTTTGGTTCACTGATTGCATGATTTTTTCATCCTATCTTCTAATGCACCGATCTGATCCTTGGCTTTCCCTAATCTGTTGTATATTCCTTCCTCTGTATTCTTTATTAGTGCTATGTCATTCTCCATCGTTACTATATCTTTTCTCATGCTGTTGAGCATCTTTGCCATCATTATTCTGAACTCTATTTCTGATAAATTTCTTATCTCCACTTCATTTAGCTCTTCTTCTGGAGAATTTTCTTGTTCTTTCATTCAAGTTCTTTTGTTTGTTTGTTTTTGTTTGCCTGTTTAAGTTTGTGACTATGTATTAGGTAGATCTGCTACACCTCCCAATCTCTAGTGCAGGACAATGTCAAATGCTGTTTTTGACTAATTATATCAGGCAAAGTCTCAGAGCCTCCAGAGACCTCCCTCTGTCTGCAGACTGATTGGATTCAGTCTTGATTAACCTCATGCAACCATCACAGGTGGGGTGAGAGGTTTTCTAACAGGGTAGGTCAATTGCTTCTGCCTGGAGGCTAAGTGTTATTCACAATCTCTTTATTTATTTATTTTTAATTTTATTTATTTTTTAATATATTTTTACTGATTTCAGAGAGGAAGGAAGAAGAAGAGAGAGATAGAAACATCAATGATGAGAGATAATCATTAATTGGCTGCCTCCTTCACACCCCCTACTGGGGATCGAGCCTGCACCCCAGGCATGTGCCCTTGACCAGAATCCAACCTGGGACTCTTCAGTTTGCAGACCAATGCTCTATCCACTGAGCCAAACCGGCTAGGGCCACAATCTCTTTATTTGCCTCAGAAACTCCACAGGGTGAAGCAAAGGGTTTTCCAATAGGGTGGGGCAAATTTCTTCCCCCGCCCCCGGGCATAACCACCTCCATAGCAAAGGTCTGCCTGAGAAAGATGTCCTCCACAGTGGTAGGGAATGACTCAGCACAGGAAACTGGGGTATTTGCCTTCTGAGCTCTAACCCCAAAGCCCCCAACCTGACTTCTGCTCACACAGCTCCATTCCACTCTTCCCTCCCTCTGCCAGAGCCCAAGATTCGTGAATGGCTGCACATAAAATTTTGTGCATTGGTCCTTTAACAGGGTGCCTGCATTTCCAGCCATCTCTCCCTGGAAGACAGTAACCCAACTGCTTTTTATAGCCCTATGTAATGTGAGAACCTTTCTCAGTTCTTGTCCTCTCTGCTAGGGATCCCAGCTTAGGGGTTATACTCCAGAGTTCTCAGTGGCAACTCCCCACAGAGGAGATATCTCTCCAGAATTTCAGCTGCTGTTTGTGGGTGCCCAGCCAGCCCTTTCCCACCTCTGCCCTTCCTATGAGTCTTTATGTGGTCTCCACTTTCCATCCTTTTTAAATCAGAGTTCGTTCCAGCTAGTCTTCAGTTGATTATTCAGGATGGGTTGGGGTTTTTTTTTACGTTTAGATATAATTACAGTTTGGTTCTGGGAGTGTGTCTGTGTAGCATCCACTTACTCTGCTGCCATTTTTAATCCATTTGTCTTTAAAGGTTTGAGCTTTTATCCCCTGGCCTCCCCTATCCCCCAGTGTCTTATGTCCATTGGTTTTGCTTATATGCATGCATACAAGTCCTTCGGTTGATCTCTTACTCCCCTCCCTTCTGCCCCCCAACCCTCTCTGGCCTTCCCACTGCAGTTTGACAATCAGTTTGAGGCAGCTCTGCCTCTGTATCTATTATTGTTCAAAAGTTTGTAATGGTCTTTATTATCCATGAATGAGTGAGATCATGTGGTATTTTTCCTTCATTGACTGGCTTATTTCACTTAGCATAATGCTCTCCAGTTCCATCCATGCTGTTGCAAATGGTAAGAGTTCCTTCTTTTTTACAGCAGCATAGTATTCCATCGTGTAGATGTACCACAGTTTTCTAATCCATTCATCTACTGATGGGCACTTAGGCTGTTTCCAGATCTTAGCTATGGTGAATTGTGCTGCTATGAACATATGGGTGCACATATCCTTTCTGATTGGTGTTTCTGGTTTCTTGGGATATATTCCTAGAAGTGGGATCACAGGGTCAAATGGGAGTTCCATTTCCAGTTTTTTGAGGAAACTCCATACTGTCTTCCATAGTGGCTGCACCAGTCTGCATTCCCACCAGCAGTGCACAAGTGTTCCTTTTTCTCCACATCCTCTCCAGCACTTGTCGTTTGTTGATTTGTTGATGATAGCCATTCTGACAGGTGTGAGATGGTACCTCATTGTTGTTTTGATTTGCATCTCTCGGATGATTAGTGACTTTGAGCATGTTTTCATATGTCTCTTGGCTTTCTGAATGTCCTCTTTTGAAAGGTGTCTATTTAGATCCTTTGCCCATTTTTTGATTGGATTGTTTATCTTCTTTTTGTTAAGTTGTATGAGTTCCCTATAAATTTTGGAGATTAGGCCCTTATCAGATATGACGTTGGCAAATATGTTTTCCCACGCAGTGGGTTTTCTTGTTGTTTTGTTGATGGTTTCTTTTGCTGTGCAGAAGCTTTTTATTTTGATGTAGTCCCATTTGTTCATTTTCTCTTTAGTTTCAACTGCCCTAGGAGCTGTATCAGTGAAGAAATTGCTTTGGCATATGTCTGAGATTTTGTTGCCTTTGGATTCTTCTAGAATTTTTATGGTTTCCTGTCGTACAT
The DNA here is from genome assembly GCF_000412655.1 of Myotis brandtii. Taxonomy (NCBI): domain Eukaryota; kingdom Metazoa; phylum Chordata; class Mammalia; order Chiroptera; family Vespertilionidae; genus Myotis; species Myotis brandtii. The sequence goes on along the minus strand of NW_005357847.1, from coordinate 413,775 downwards.
TTAAGTCCTTTATCCATTTTGAGTTTATTCTTGTGTATGGTGTAAGTTGGTGGTCTAGTTTCATTTTCTTGCATATATCTGTCCAATTTTCCCAACACCATTTATTGAAGAGACTATCTTGGCTCCATTGTATGTTCTTGCCTCCTTTGTCAAATATTAATTGAGCATATTGGTTCGGGCTAATTTCTGGACTCTCTATTCTATTCCACTGATCTATATGTCTGTTCTTGTGCCAGTACCAGGCAGTTTTGAGAACAGTGGCTTTGTAATACAGCTTGATATCTGGCATTGAGATCCCACCTACTTTGTTCTTTCTCAGGATCGCTGCAGCTATTCGGGGTCTTTTTTTATTCCAGATGAATTTTTGGAGAGTTCGTTCTAGATCTTTGAAGTAGGCCATTGGTATTTTAATGGGAAGTGCGTTGAATTTATAGATTGCTTTGGGTAGTATGGACATTTTAATGATGTTGATTCTACCAATCCAAGAACATGGTATGTTCTTCCATCTCTTTATGTCTTCCTCTATCTCTTTTTTCAATGTCCTGTAGTTTTCTGAGTAGAGGTCTTTTACCTCTTTAGTTAAGTTTATTCCTAGGTATCTTAATTTTTTTGGTGCGATGGTAAATGGGATTGTTTTTATAATCTCTCTTTCTGAAAGTTCACTATTGGTGTATAGAAATGCCTCAGATTTCTTGGGGTTAATTTTGTATCCTGCTACATTGCCAAATTCATGTATTAAGTCTAGTAGTTTTTTGATGGAGTCTCTAGGGTTTTGTATGTATAATATCATGTCGTCTGCAAATAAGGACAGTTTTACTTCCTCTTTTCCAATTTGGATGCCTTTTATTTCTTCTTCTTGTCTAATTGCAATGGCTAATACTTCCAGGACTATGTTGAACAGGAGTGGTGAGAGTGGGCATCCCTGTCTTGTTCCTGTTCTTAGGGGAAATGGTGTTAGTTTTTGTCCATTGAGTATGATGTTGGCTGTGGGCCTGTCATATATGGCTTTTATTATGTTGAGGTATGATCCTTCTATTCCCACCTTGCTGAGAGTTTTTATCAAAAATGGGTGTTGGATTTTGTCGAATGCTTTTTCTGCATCAATTGATATGACCATGTGGTTTTTTTCTTTCAATTTGTTTATGTGATGTATTACGTTTATTGATTTACGGATGTTGTACCATCCTTGCATTCCTGGGATAAATCCTACTTGGTCATGGTGTATGATCTTTCTGATGTACTGTTGGATCCGATTTGCTAAGATTTTGTTGAGGATTTTGGCATCTATGTTCATGAGGGATATTGGCCTGTAATTCTCTTTCATTGTGTTGTCTTTACCTGGTTTTGGTATTAGGGTGATGCTGGCTTCATAGAATGAGCTTGGAAGTGTTCCTTCCTCCTGAATTTTTTGTAGTAGTCTGAGGAGGATAGGTTTTAGTTCTTCCTTGAAAGTTTGGTAAAACTCCCCTGAGAAGCCATCTGGTCCTGGGCTTTTGTTTGCTGGGAGCTTTTTGATGACTGCTTCAATTTCTTCCATAGTTATTGGCCTATTGAGATTTTTAGATTCTTCCTGATTGAGTTTTGGAATGTTGTATTTTCCTAGGAATTTGTCCATTTCCTCCAGGTTGTCTAGTTTGTTGGAGTAGAGTTGTCCGTAGTATTGTTTAACAATCATTTGTATTTCTGTGGGGTCTGTTGTTATTTCGCCTCTATCATTTCTGATTTGGTTTATTTGGGTCCTCTCTCTTTGCTTTTTGGTGAGCCTGGCTAGAGGTTTGTCGATCTTGTTTATCCTTTCAAAGAACCAGCTCTTGGTTTCATTGATTTTCTGTATTGTTTTTTTGGTCTCTATGTCATTTATTTCTGCTCTAATCTTTATTATCTCCTTCCTTCTGCTCACTCTGGGGTTTTCTTGTTGCTCTCTTTCTAATTCTTTGAGTTGTAGAGTTAGATGATTTACTACCATTTTTTCTTGTTTGTTGAGGTAGGCCTGTAGAGCTATAAACTTCCCTCTCAGGACTGCTTTCATTGTGTCCCATAGGTTTTGGATTGTTGTGTTTTCATTGTCATTAGTGTCCAGGATGTTTTTAATTTCTTCTTTGATGTCATTGGTAACCCAATCAATATTTAATAACATGCTATTCAGCTTCCAAGTGTTTGAGTATTTTGGGTTGTTTTTATTGTAGTTTATTTCTAACATTATGCCATCGTGGTCTGAGAAGAAGCTTTTTATGATTTCAATCTTCTTGAATTTGTGGAGACTTTGCTTGTGACCCAATATGTGGTCTATTTTTGAATATGTCCCATGAGCACCTGAGAGGAATGTATATTCCATGGCTTTGGGGTGAAGTGTTCTGAAGATGTCAATTAAGTCCATCTGATCTAGTGAGTCATTTAGGGTTGCTGTTTCTTTGCTGATTGTTTGTCTAGCGGACTTATCCAGTGGTGTCAGTGGTGTATTAAAGTCCCCTACTATGATTGTATTGTTGTCGATCTCTTAAAGGTTTGAGCTTTAACTATTAGAAGATACTTCATTTTCCTTGTCAATACCTCATTTTGCTCCATTTCAACATTTTTAGATTTAATAGTAAATTTGTTCCTAACCTCCTCTTCATTGTTAAATCCAACTGAAATTCTAGCATATCCACTACTTATTTAATTTCTGTTTATTTGTTTCTGTTTTTATTTTTGCTTTCTGCAATGATGCTGAAAAGAAATTGGAAAATACATTTCAGAAGGGTCTGTGCTTCCTGGGCCGATCCAATATTAAAGCAATCATTAAGTTTAAGTGCCCTGAAAAAAGCATTTCTGGAAAACATTCTCTCTGTTTCCATGGCTTTTCAAGACTTCAGTAATGCATAGACCTCTTCCCTGTACATTCTGGTTAATTGTTCATTCACAAATATTACTGAGCATCTATATCTGTGTCAAGCACTGAGTAAGATATGAGTCATACAGCAGAGAGCAATGAAGCTTCTATTTAGAGTCAGGGCCTATAATCTTTTTAAATTGAGCAATGCTATTAGAAAAAAGCCAGCTCACCCATTAAATATATTTATTTATATATTACATGCATGTGCTCCTATTCCAATATATTATGCAATATGAAAATTTATAAAAATAACTATTTTAGATAGATGAAATTGTCAATAGTTAACAAGAAATATATGTTCTAATATTTTCTTTCCACACCCCACTGGATTAGCTTGCATCCAACTAATATGTGCTTGCACTGTACTTTAAAGACCATTGACCCAGGGGACCAATGTTTAATACATCTGTTGTTTATATTTAAACTAGTAGCCCAGTGCACGAAATTCGTGCACTGGGGTAGGGGGAAAGGGGCCCCTCAGTCTGGCCTGCACCCTCTCCAATCTGAGACCCCTCAGGGTATGTCAAACTCCCTGTTTGTGCCCACACTTTTAACAGATGACAGCTCCATTGTTGTTTCTTTCTTATGCTTAAAACCATTGGAATTTGTAGGTATTCAAAGTGTGTATACATTTTGGGGGGACACCCTGTATATCTCTAGTCAGCAGTGAAAGAAACCAACAGCAGATTTGGAACCCCCAGACAGGGAACCTTGCTCA
>NW_005357847.1:408290-409183 GCF_000412655.1 Myotis brandtii | reverse complement strand
TCCTGTCCAGAGGCTCTCTGCACTGCTCACCTGCCCAGAGTGACTGGGGCTGGTTGGAAGCCAGGCGTCCTGCCCTGCCCAACCCCGGCTGATCTGCCCCTGTGAGAGCTGCTGCCCCGCCAGGAAGGGTCACGGATCCGGGTCACAGGACCGCGGACAGCTTCAAGCACTGCCCCCTGCTCCGCAGGGTCACAGATCCGGGTCCCGGGACCGCGGACAGCCTCAAGCACTGCCCCCCGCTCGGCAGGGTCACAGATCCGTGTCCCAGACTGCGGACAGCCTCAAGCGCTGCTGCCCCGCCCGCCAGGTCACGGATCCGGGTCCCAGAACGCAGACAGCCTTGCCCGCTGCCGCCCCGCCCACCAGGTCACGGATCCGGGTCCTGGGACAGTGGACAGCCTCCCGCACTGTCCCCCGCCCGGCAGGGTCACAGATCCTGGTCCTGGACCGCGGAAAGCCTTGCCCGCTGCCGCCCACCTGGCAGGGTCACAGATCCGTGTCCCAGACCGCGGATAGCCTTGCCCGCTGCCGCCCGCCTTCAGTATGCAAATTAGCCGCCATCTTGTTGCTTCAGGGTGGGGGTCCTGCTTGGGTGCCTGGCCAGTCTGGATGAGGGGATTATGGCTGTTTGCAGCTGTTCTCACCCCCTTCAGGGTGGGGGTCCCCAATAGGGTGCCTGGCCAGTCTGGGTGAGGGGCTGAGGGCTGTTTTCAGGCTGGCGGGTGACTGAAGCTCCCAACCTCTCCTTTTTTCTTTTTTCTTATTTTATTCTGGGGTTTATTTACCTTCTATGGCTGTCACTGGAGCTGAGAGCCGGCTTTAATTCTGAGGCCCGGCTGCAGCTCTGAGACGTTGGCTGCTGAAAGCAAGGATCTGGGTTTGTTCTATAATTG
>NW_005357847.1:388296-408174 GCF_000412655.1 Myotis brandtii | reverse complement strand
CCATCTTGGTTGGCAGTTAATTTGCATATCGCCCTGATTAGCCAATGGGAAGGGTAGCGGAGGTATGGCTAATTACCATGTTTGTCTATTATTAGATAGGATAGTGAATATGTTACATGAAAGCGCATACTTTGAATTATGTTACAGATGAATAAACCTCTTTGTAATAGAACTTTAGAATTACATGTCAATGCAGCAAAACAAAGTAAAAAGAAATATATTTTTCTTTAAACTTCTGCAATGTCTCAGGCAAAAAAAGTCATGATTTTAGGTTTGGTAACTTTATAATGTATGGCATGAAATGAGTATTACAGCTTGGAATTCTGACATAAAATATAAATATTTTACCTTATGATTATATTTGTATTAATTAATAAGAATTAAATTTAATGAGCTGACCATGCAATATAGGATATAGTCATTACATAATGTCTATTATGCAGTTGAAAAAATAAAATAGTGACTGGTTAATGGTTGTGATTCTGTACTAAATTCTTCTCTAGCAAATAATGGGGTGTTCTTTGCTATCCTAATTCATCCTACTACTACACTAATAATTCTTTTAAAAATTTTTTCAAAGATGAATTTAAAAAGCAACAAACAGATACAGAACTAGTAATTGCTGAGGGTGTTGTGAGTAAAGGGTAGCATCTTGTCATTTTTAGATACTAAAATCTTAAAATTTAAAAATATATACATACTAGAGTCCCGGTGCATGAAATTCGTGCACTGGGGAGTGTCCTTCAGCCCAGCCTGCCCCCTCCCCAATCTGGGACCCCTTGGGGGATGTCTGGCTGCCAGATGTCCACAGGGATCGGGCCTAAACGGGCAGTCGGACATCCCTCTCACAATCCAGGACTGCTGGCTCCCAACCACTCGCCTGCCTGCCTGCCTGATTACCCCTAACTGCTTCTGCCTGCCAGCCTGATTACACCCTAACCACTCCCCTGACAGCCTGAATGGCACCTAACTGCTTCCCTGCTGGCCCAATCGCCCCCAACTGCCCTCCCCTATAGGCCCGATTGCCCCCAACTGCCCTCCCCTGTTGGCCCGATTGTCCCCAACTGTCCTCCCCTGCAGGCCTGGTACCCCCCCAACTGCCTTCCCCTGCAGGCCCAGTCGCCCCCAACTGCCCTCCCCTGCAGGCGTGGTCCCCCCTAACTGCCATCCCCTGCAGGCCTGGTCCCCCCAATGGCCCTCCCCTGCAGGCCTGATCCCCCCAAACTGCCGTCCCCTGCTGGCCTGGTCACCCACAACTACCCTCCCCTGCCAGCCATCTTGTGGCGGCCATCTTTTGACCACATGGGGGCGGCCATCTTGCGCATGGGCGTGATGGTTAATTTGCATATTACCTCTTTATTATATAGGACTAGAGGCCTGGTGCACGAAATTCATGCAGGGGTGTGTGTGTCCCTCAGTCCAGCCTGCACCCTTTCCAATCTGGGACCTCTCGAGGGATGTCCGACTAAACAGGCAGTCGGACATCCTCTCATAATCCAGAACTGCTGGCTCCCAACTGCTCGCCTGCTTGCCTGCCTGATTGCCCCTAACTGCTTCTGCCTGTCAGCATGATCACCCCCTAATCACTACCCTGCCAGTCTGATCTACACCTAATTGCTCCCCTGCTGGCCTGACTGCCCCTAACTGCCTTCCCTTGCCAGCCTGGTTGCCCCAAACTGCCCTCCCCTGCAGGCCTGGTCGCCCCCAATTGTCCTGCCCTGCAGGCCTGGTCGCCCCCAACTGCCCTCCCCTTCAGGCCTGGTTTCCCCCAACTGCCCTCACCTGTTGGCCATCTTGTGGCAGCCATCTTTGACCACATGGGAGCGGCCATCTTGTCTGTTGGAGTGATGGTCAATTTGCATATTACCTCTTTATTATATAGGATGTGTAAATAAATGTGTATGTGTGTATGTTTCTAGCTACAAACCATAGGGTTTGAAAAGATAAAGAATTGATAATACATAGAAAATTCCCTTAGAGGTATAACTGAGGGTCCTGATTTAATGTGTGACTAATATGCAAGCCCAGCACTCTATTCAATTTCTTTCCAGCAGGCCTGGTAAGCCTCAGCCCATCCCCTTATGTTGATTAACTCATTGAGGCAGCAAGAAACAATAGCCATGGCCTGAGTCCTGTTTCAGTTCCTAAAGCAGGACCCTGCTGGCCACATCCCCATGAATTAGCCTGAGGGACTCTGAAGCTGACCTCAAGACATGAATTCATGATTTACTACTGATACCTCACTCCTGAGCACCCAGCCAGACCCACAATACCAAAGCTCTTACTCATAACATGAGTTTTGCTCTCTAAAGCCTCTTGTCTGCAGCCACCTCACAGGAGGGCTGTATTTCTGGAGCTCGAGCTCACCTTCTCAGATTGGTGCCAATCCTAATGAACTACTCTTCTTGACTGCACACTCCTGCTAGTCTATTTCTTCCCAGTCAGTGTCCACAGGCAGACGACCACTTGTCCATCTTGATTGAAGTATGAAACAAAATCTTATAGATTAAGGATGAAAATACAATATTGGAAGTCAAAAGGGAGAAAACAGGTTCTTAAGAAACGTCAGCAATCATTCCCCAAAGCTTCTGAAAGCCTCACTTTATATCTAATATAGAATCAGAATATTTTAAATGGAAAAACATTGTCTCGAGTGAAAAATGTCAAGCTAAACTATTTTAGGAAAGGGAGCATAACTACATTTGAGATCTCTGGATTTCATGAAACTTAAATGTGTAGTACTAAGAAAAAGTAGCTTATCTGAAAAGGTTACAAATTATATGACTCCAATTATATGACATTCTGAAAAAGTCAAAACTGTGTAGACAGTAGAAAGATCAGTGGTTTCCAGGGATTGGATGGTGGCAGGGATAAATAAGGCTGTGAAATTATCCTGAATTCTACAATGGTAGATACATGTCATTAAGTATATGTCAAAACTCACAGAATGTACAACACCAAGAGTGAACTTTAATGTAAATTATAGAGTTTGAATGATAATGTTGTGTCAAAGTAGGTCCATCTACTGTGATAAAGATACCTCTCTGTTAGGGGATGTTGGTGACGGGGGAGGTCCAGTTTGTGTGGGAGCAGACAGCATATGGGAACGAGGCTCTGAACCTTTTTCTCACTTTTGCTGTGACTCTACAGCTGCCCTAAAAAAATAGTCTTCTAAAAAAATCTGTTTTAAAAAACCTACAAGCTCTAGGGTGCTGCTATTTTTTTTTTATCCTCACCCAAGGATATTTTCCCATTAATTTCTAGAGGGAGTGGAAAGGAGAGGAGAGACAGAGAGAGAAACATTGGTGTGAGAAACATTGGCTGCCACCCGCACGTGCCCCAACCAGGACTGGGGATTGAGCCTGCAACCAAAGTACCTGCCATTGACTGGAATCGAACCCTGGACCATTCAATTCACAGGCCGACGCTCTATCACTGAGCCAAAACAGCAAGAGCCTGACATTTTATAATAACAAGTTAATATTTTTTTCAAATTCAAATTATAACATCATTTTTTTAGGTTTTAAGTAAAAAAATTCCATTATTGTAATTTTACATGAAATTATATGACAAAATGAGCCATTTTCATATAGATAGCCCAATGAGTACAATAAACATTGAACAAGCTTTTGTTGGTTGAAGTACTTTTCTATAAGTGTCATTGACTATTTCTGTACTCTCATTTGAACAACTAAGAGCAATGATTAATTGGAAAACATTTTTAGTTTTCCTATGTTCAGAAAGACAATGAATCATAATAAAAAGCCATTTAGGAGACTGTGCTTTGAAATAAAGCAGGATACTCAATGTAAAGCCCATAATAGATCATGTCAGAGGGAACTGTGAGACAGTGGACCAAAGAAAAATTATTGGACATCCTAATTATGACCTAAATCTGTTATCAGAGTTTAAATTAACCTTCTTAATGGTTTAATCTACCTTACAATGTTGGAAGAAATTTTAATCCTTAAGGCATAACCTCAGGGGAAAAAGCTTTACTCTTTGTTTCTATAGGAAACATACAGGAGATTAAAAGTGGCAGCAGAGTAAGTGGATGCTACACAGACATGCTCCCAGAAAAAAATTGGTATTACAACTAAAATACAGAAAAACTTCCTGAATAATCAACGGAAAACTCGTAGGAGAGAACCCTGACACCCGAGGACCGAAAGTGGAGACCTCATAGAGAATGGTAGGAGGTGCAGAGGTGTGAAATGGCTGGCCAGGTACCCAAAGACATCAACTAAAGTCCCAGAGAGATATCTCAGCTGTGGGGAATTGCCACTGAAAACTCTGAGATCTAATCCCCAAGCTGGGCCCCCCAGCAGAGAGACCCAAAACTGAGGAGGATACCCATATAACATCTGGCTGTGAAAAGCAGCAAGGTGCTGTTTGCCAGGGAGTAACAGCTGAAAATTAGGACACCCATTTAAAGGGCCAATGCACAAAACTCCCTGTGGAGCCACTCACCTTGTACTCCGGCAGAGGGAGGGTGAAGTGGACTAGAGCTGTGAGAGCAGACATCAGGACTGGGGACTGGAGAGGTAGAGCTCAGAAGGCAGACACCCCAAGTTTTCTGGTTTGAGTCATTCCCACATGCAGCAGAGGACATCTTTCCCACATAGACATATGCCTTGCCTGGGGGGAATATAGTTGACACACCCTATTGGAAAACACCTTGCCCTGAGGCCACTTAAGAGATTGAAATAACAATTAGCTCTAGGTAGAAGCAACTGCCCCACTCTGTTGAAAAAACTCTCCCCACAGCTGAGGACAATTGCCTGGGGGCAATTCCAGTCAGAATCTATTACTCTGTAGGCAGAGGTGGTCTCTGGAGGTCTGAGTCTTTCCCTGATCTAATTAGTCAGAAACAGCCTTTAACACTGTCCTGCACTAGAGATTGAGAGGTGTAGAGGATCTACCTAATACATAGTCACAAACCCAAACAGAAAGCCAAAATGAGGAGACAAAAAAACAACCCCCAAATGAAAAAACTAGAGACTTCTACAGAAGAGATAAATGAAGCAGAGATAAGAAATTTATCTGAAACAGAGTTCAAAGTAATGATGGTATAGATGCTCAACAACATGAAAAAAGATATAATAACTATGAAAAAAGAACAGTCTGAGATAAAGAATGACATAACACAAATAAAGAACACATTGGAAAGAATATACAGCAGATTAGAGGAAGCTGAGAATCAAATCAGTGAATTAGAAGACAGAGTTTAAAAATACCACTCAATCAGAGAACCAAAAAGAAAAAACAATTAAAAAACAAGAGGACAGCTTAAGGGAGCTGTGAGACAATGTGAAATGTAACAATATTCACATAACATGTGTGCCAGAATAGGCAGAAAGGCATAGAGAAGGTGTTTGAAGAAATAATGGCAGAAAACTTCCCTAACTTGGTAAAGGAAAAATTCACACAACTTCAGGAGGCACGGAGAACCCCAAACAAGAAGAACCCAAACAGGCCCATGATCAGACACATCATAATTAAAATGCCAAAAATTAAAGACAAACAGGGAATATTAAAGGCAGCAAGAGAAAAGAAAACTGTTACGTACAAAGGAGTTCCCATCAGGCTGATATATGATTTCTCATCAAAAACTCTACAGCCAGAGGGAATATCATGAAGTACTCAAGGTAATAGAAAGCAAGGATCTGAGACTGATTACTATATCCAGCAAGGCTATCATTCAAAATAGATGGTCAAATAAAGAGCTTCCCACTTCCCAAAAAAAAAAAAAAAAAAAAAAGGCTAAAGGAGTACATCACCACCAGGCTAGTATTACAAGAAATGCTAAAGGGATTGCTGTAATGAGAAGAAGAAACAGAGAGAGAAACCTAGCCATATAGAATTAGAATGGCAATAAATAAGCACCTATCAATAATAACCCTAAATGTAAATGGACTAACTGCTCCAATATAAAGGCATAGGGTAGCTGAATGGATACAAAAACATGACCCAACTATATGCTGTCTACAAGAGACCCACCTCAAAACATAAGACACACACAGGTTGAGAGCGAGGGGATGGAAAAAAATTTGCATGCAAATGGAAAAGATATAAAAGCTGGAGTAGCAATACTCATATCTGATGACAATAGACTTCAAAATGAAGGCCATTACAAGAGACAACAAACATCACTACATAATACTAAAGGGATTGATCCAAGAAGAGGATATAACCCTAGTAAACATACATGCACCCAATATAGGAGCACCTAAATATATTTTAAAAGAACTTTTAGAGGTATTTAACAGAGAGATCGATAACAATACAGTCATAGCAGGGGACTTTAACACCCCTCTGACTTCACTGGATAGATCTTCCAGACAAAAACTTAACAAGGAAACAGAGACTCTAAAGGACACACTAGATCAGATGGATTTAATTGACATTTATAGAACGTTTCACCCCAATGCAGGAGAATATACATTCTTCTCAAGTGTACATGGATCATTCACAAAGATAGACACATGTTACGACACAAAATAAGTCTCCACAAGTTCAAGAATATTGCAATCATGCCAAGAATCTTATCAGATCACAGTGGAATGAAATTAGAAATCAACTACAGTAAAAACACCCAAAAATATTCAAACTCATGGAGGCTAAATAGCATGTTATGAAAAAATAAATGGGTTACCAACGAATCAAGAAAGAAATCAAAAACCTCCTGCAAATAAATGAAAATGAACACACAACAACCCCAAATCCTGGGACACAGCAAAAGCAGTCCTCAGAGGGAAGTTCATAGGACTACAGGTATACCTCAAAAAAACAAGAAAAATCAGCAATAAACTATTTAACCCTACAACTTAACTAGACAGAGAACAAGAAAAGCCCAGAGTAAGCAGAAAGAAGGAAATAAGAAATATTAGAGCAGAAATAAATAACATAGTGACTAAATAATCAATGAAATCAAGAGCTGGTTCTTTTAAAAATATACTTTATTGATTTTTTACAGAGAGGAAGGGTGAGGGAAAGAGAGTAAGAAACATCAATGAGAGAGAAACATTGGTCATCTGCCTCCTTCACACCCCCTATTGGGGATGTGCCTGCAACCAAGGTACATACCTTTAACCAGAATCGAACCTGGGACCCTTCAGTCCACAGGCTGACGCTCTATCCACTGAGCCAAACCAGTTAGCGCTAGAGCTGGTTATTTGAAAGGATAAACAAAATTGATAAACCATTAGCTAGACTCATCAAGAAACAATGGGAAAGGACCCAAATAAATGAAATCAGAAACAAAAGTGAAGGAGTAACCACTGACACCACAGAATAAAAAGGATTGTAGGAAAATACTATGAAAAACTATATGCCAATAAGCTGGACAATGTGGATGAAATAGACAAATTTTTAGACAAATATAATCACTCAAAACTCAATCAGGAAGAATAAAAAACCTGAATAGGCCAATAACTACTGATGTAATTGAAGCAGAAAAAAAAAAACTGCCACTAAACAAAAGCCCAGGTCTGGACAGCTTCACAGGGGTTTTACCAAACATTCAAAGAAAGACTAACATCTATACTCCTTAAACCATTTCAGAAAATCTAAGAGGAAAGAACACTTCCAAACATTTTTTATGAGGACAGCAATATCCTCATGCACTCGGGGGGCAGGGGGAGGCGGGTTCCTCAGCCTGGAATGCACCCTCTTGCAGTCCAGTACCCCTTGGGAAATGTCCACTTGCCGGCTTAGGCCTGTTCCCATGGCAATGGGCTTAAGCTGGCAGTCAGACATCCCTCTGGCAGCCCAGGAGCCCTTGGGGGATGTCCAACTGCAACTTGGACCCACTCCCCGAGGAACACTGCCACGGAGGCAGGAGAGGCTTCCACTCACAGCTCTCAGCCCAGCTTGTGGCTGAGTGAAGCTCCCCATGTGGGAGCACACTGACCACACAGGGGAGCTCCTGCATTGAGCGTATGCCCCATGGTGGTCAGTGCACGTCATAGTGACTGGTTGTTCCCGGTCATTCTGCCATTAGGGTCAATTTCCATATTACCCATTTATTATATAGGATAATGACCTCACAGAAAGAGAAACTAAAAACATAATCCCATTTACCATTGCAACAAAAAATTAAGATACCTAGGAATAAACTTAACTAAGGATAAAAGACCTGTACTCAGAAAACTATAGGACATTTAAAAGAAAAAAGAGATAGAAGAAGACATAAACAAATGGAAGAATATACTGTGTTCATGGATTGGTAGAATCAACATCAATAAAATGTCCATACTACCCAAAACAATTTATAGATTCAATGCAATCCCCATTAAAATACCAATGGAATATTTTATAGACCTAGAACAAACGCTCCAAAAATTCATCTGGAATTTAAAAAATAGCCAGAAAAGCCACAGGAATACTGAGAAAGAAGAACAAAGTTGGAGTGATCACAATACCAGATATCAAGCTATATTACCAAGCCACTGTTCTCAAAACTGCCTGGTACTGGCACAAGAACAGACATAGAGACCAATGGAACATAACAGAGAACCCAGAAATCAACCCAAGCCATTATGCTCAATTAATATTTGACAAAGGAGGCAAGAGCATACAATGGAGTCAAGACAGTCTCTTCAAAATAAAAAGCTTTTGTGCAGCAAAAGAAACCATCAACAAAACAACAAGAAAGCCCACCTCATGGGAGAACATATTTGCCAATATTATCACTGATAAGGGTTTAATCTCCATCATTACAGGGAACTCATACAACTTAACAAAAGAAAGATAAACAACCCAATCGAAAAATGGTCAATGGACCTAAATAGATGCTTTTCGTAAAAAGACATAAGGAAGACCAAGAGACATATGAAAACATGCTCAAAGTCACTAATCATCCAAGAGATGAAAATAAAAATGACAAGGCGGTACCATCTCACACCTGTTAGAATGGCTATCATCAACAAATCAACAAATGACAAGTGCTGGTGAGGATGCAGAGAAAAAAGAACCCTCTTGCACTGCTGGTGGGAATGCAGACTGGTGCAGCCACTGTGGAGAACAGTATGGACTTTACTCAAAAAACTAAAAATGAAACTCCCATTTGACCCAGTGATTCCACTTCAAGGACTATATCCCAAGAAACTAGAAACACCAATCAGAAAGGATATACACACCCTCTATGTTCATAGCAGCACAATATACCATAGCTAAGATTTGGAAACAGCCTAAGTGCCCATCAGCAGATGAGTGGATTAGAAAATGGTGGTACATCTACACAATGGAATACTATGCTGCAGTAAAATAGAAGGAATTTTTACCATTCACAACAACATGGATGGACCTGGAGAGCATCGTGCTAAGTGAAATAAGCCAGTCAGAGAAAGATAAATATCACATGATCTCACTCCTTTGGGGAATATAATAAGCAACATAAACTGATGAACAAAAATAGAGCCAGAGGAATAAAAATATTTTAGAATATAATAGAAGTAATCCTGTTATTTACAGATTTTTAATATTTCCTACCACTTTTGTGATATTATACTGTTAGTACAGTTTTGATATTATTATATTTAAAATCATTTTTTCTTGAAATATTAATTTTTATTGCATGTATTCTATTTAAAATCACTTTTCTTGATATATTAATGTTTATTCCATGTAACATTATTATATTTAAAACTAGAGGCTCATTACACAGAGAGATTTGCGCAATAGGCCTTCCTTCCCCTAGCTGCTGGCACTGGTTTTCCTCCGGCACCCGGGACCCAGGCCTTCGCTCCTCTGGCTGAGCCTTCCATCTCATACAACTTAACAAAAGAAAGATAAACAACCCAATCGAAAAATGGTCAATGGACCTAAATAGATGCTTTTCGTAAAAAGACATAAGGAAGACCAAGAGACATATGAAAACATGCTCAAAGTCACTAATCATCCAAGAGATGAAAATAAAAATGACAAGGCGGTACCATCTCACACCTGTTAGAATGGCTATCATCAACAAATCAACAAATGACAAGTGCTGGTGAGGATGCAGAGAAAAAAGAACCCTCTTGCACTGCTGGTGGGAATGCAGACTGGTGCAGCCACTGTGGAGAACAGTATGGACTTTACTCAAAAAACTAAAAATGAAACTCCCATTTGACCCAGTGATTCCACTTCAAGGACTATATCCCAAGAAACTAGAAACACCAATCAGAAAGGATATACACACCCTCTATGTTCATAGCAGCACAATATACCATAGCTAAGATTTGGAAACAGCCTAAGTGCCCATCAGCAGATGAGTGGATTAGAAAATGGTGGTACATCTACACAATGGAATACTATGCTGCAGTAAAATAGAAGGAATTTTTACCATTCACAACAACATGGATGGACCTGGAGAGCATCGTGCTAAGTGAAATAAGCCAGTCAGAGAAAGATAAATATCACATGATCTCACTCCTTTGGGGAATATAATAAGCAACATAAACTGATGAACAAAAATAGAGCCAGAGGAATAAAAATATTTTAGAATATAATAGAAGTAATCCTGTTATTTACAGATTTTTAATATTTCCTACCACTTTTGTGATATTATACTGTTAGTACAGTTTTGATATTATTATATTTAAAATCATTTTTTCTTGAAATATTAATTTTTATTGCATGTATTCTATTTAAAATCACTTTTCTTGATATATTAATGTTTATTCCATGTAACATTATTATATTTAAAACTAGAGGCTCATTACACAGAGAGATTTGCGCAATAGGCCTTCCTTCCCCTAGCTGCTGGCACTGGTTTTCCTCCGGCACCCGGGACCCAGGCCTTCGCTCCTCTGGCTGGAGCCTTCCATCTTCGTTGCTCTGGCCAGAGCCTTCCATCTTTGCTGCTCCGGCCGGAGCCTTCCGTCTTCACTGCTCCAGCCAGAGCCTTCAGTCTTCACTGCTCCAGCCAGAGCCTTCAGTCTTTGCCGCTTCACGCCTACGTATGCAAATTAACCGCCATCTTTGTTGGGTTAATTTGATTACTCTCTTGATTGGCTGGTGAGCGTAGCGGAGGGATGGTCAATTTACATGTTTGTCTATTATTAGGTAAGATTGATTTTCTTGAAATATTAATGTTTATTGGATGTAACACTATATTTAAAAACATTTCTCCTGAAATATTTAAAAATATATATACAGAGTTTCAAATGCTTGTCTCCTCTTATAATAACAAGTAGAGATCCAGTGCACAAAATTTGTGCACTGGAGTGGGGGTGTCCCTCAGCCCAGCCTGCACCCTCTCCAATCTGGGACCCCTCGGAGGATGTCCGGCTGCCAGACAATTTTCTCATAATCTGGGACTGCTGGCTCCCAACCGCTCACCTGCCTGCCTGCCTGATTGCCCCTAACCCAGTGGTCGGCAAACTGCAGCCCCTTGAGTGTGGCTCTTCCACAAAATACCACATGCGGGCACACACGTACAGTGCGATTGAAACTTTGTGGCCACACTCAAGGGTCCAAAGAGTCCCACTGATAATATCAAACAGAGTCATAAAGTTTTCTGTTGGACTATCAGTGTACATGTATACATTAAAAAATAAATATATTTTTCATCATCATATACTGTGTTTTTGTCGCTTGAATGAATTTTATTATTTCTTCAAGGTTCTTCACATACGTACACCTTAAGAGATATCAAGTAGGCGTAACATGTTCTCAAAAAATTAGGGTTGGCACGCAGAAGAATTTTGAGTCAGAGATTTTGCTGGTTTTGGCACGCACTCACAAAAAGGTTGCCCACCCTGGTCTAGGGCTTCCTTGGGCTTCAGGATTGGTTTGAGGGAGGATTCATTCCTTGCCAGATCTCTGTAGTCTATGTATTAGCCCAATGCACAGGCTGGCTTTCTTACGGTGATACAACCATTAACTCAGCGGTTCTCAACCTGTGGGTTGCGACCCCTTTGGTGGTCGAATGACCCTTTCACAGGGGTTGCCTAAGACCATCCTGCATATTAGATATTTACATTATGATTCATAACAGTAGCAACATTACAGTTATGAAGTAGCAACGGAAATAATTTTATGGTTGGGTCCCAACATGAGGAACTGTATTTAAAGGGCCAGAAGGTTGAGAACACTGCATTAACTGAACACTGAGATAAAAACTTAATGATAGAGGCACAAGGGTAGAATAAAAATGCATAATTTTTTCCTGCTCTTCCCTTCTTTTTCCTTTCCCTCCCTTTTTACTAACACAATATATAATTGATTAATCAAATGTATATGTTTAACCCTATGATCTGTCTAAGATTTTGTTGCAGTAGTCAGTTGAGCAGGCAAGAGCAAAATGATTTAACCCAGCTCTGACCTTACAGCCTGGCCACCAGGAATGCAGAGGCTAATCAATTAGGTCTGATAAACACCGAGCTGATGCACCTGATCATCACTTGACCGGTTTTAGACCACCCTGTTCCAGGGACTAGTAATGAAGACATTCATCAAGCTCCAGACTATGTTGACCTCTGATTTCAATAAGAATACGGTACCTAACTTAGGCCCAGAGTTAGGGGTGCATGAAGCAGTTGTGACTACCAAAATGAAAATTCAGGAAAGTTTCTAAGAAAAGAGAAATAGATGCTAGAGAGATAACCACACCACAATTCACTACATGTGGTTCTCAAAATTCCCACTACAGTGGGAATTTAAAAAAATAAAGAAAAATGCTTCCAGGTGTACCCCTATTCCCTGATCCCAAACCTCTGAGAGCCTGTACCTTAAAAAACCATGAGCTTCTTATCTGTTGTTGCTTCCCCAGGACTTAGGGCATATTTTAGACATACAACAGAAACCATGAAAGATTTTTTTAATTGATTAAGTTTGAAGAGAATAATTAAGAGATAAATCATATTTGAGCAATATTTTTTGTTCCTGTTAATCATCAATGGAGGATAGATTTCCATTGATTTTTAGAGAGAGTAGAAGGGAGAAAGGGAGGGAGGAAGAGATGGAGAGAGAGAGAGAGAGAGAGAGATGTGAGAGAGACATATCAATTGGTTGCCTCCTGCACAAACCCCAATCAGGTCATGCATCGAACCTGCAACCCAGGTATGCTCCTTTTACTGGAAACCAAACCCATGACTCTTTGGTGTGCAGACTGATGCTCTACTTCTGAACTACACCAGCCAGGGCTCAAGCAATATTTTTAACTTGAATTTTAAGTTTGAAATATTGGGGGGTGCTAGATTGAATCAAATATCTTTGAAAGGAAATAGGAATTTTTTGGACAAAGTAATAATGGAGGCGTGGGTGAGATCTGATGCTGAAGGACCAGAGCTGTAGGCAGTAAGGAATGTTAGATGATAGGTTTACAGTTACAGAGAACCTATTGGATCTCTAACCTAGACCCAGCTAATAATCAGAGACAGAATTGTGCTCATCGTGGGGGAGCAGGCCAGGAAAACTGTCCTGCTCCCAAAGAATGCTTCTTGAGGAGCTTATTTCATTCACATACTGCCCCTTCTCAAAAGCAACCTGGTAAACAGGAAAACTCTAGGCCATACAAAGTATAATCATTATCATTCTTTCCTCTGGTCTGTGTGGAAACATTGCAGAACACTGTGCCGTTCAGGTTTCCTGCTTTCCCAGAAACCATCTAAGCAGGACCTACAAAGTTCCACTTGAGCAAGAGTGTTTGGCTTTGTGGTTACTTCCATGTGGTCTACTGTCAAAATAAACTTTTATTTTCTTATATTGGGCTGAGCCAAACATAGAGTAAGGGGGAGATGGGGAGAACCTGATTCTAATCTTAGACTGCCTTCAAACCATCTACTTACTATATCATTAAATATATAATCACTAAATTTATATTAATTTGCCCCAAACTAGTACCCAAACAGTAATCTTTCCTTTTATGTATCTGTTAACAACAACAAAAATACATGGTTAAAAATATCTTCTTTTACAGGCAAAATTAATCTATTGTGGTAGAAGTCAGAACAATGGTATGGGAAGGATGGGAACAACAGGGAAGAGGCAGAACTAAACTATCTGGCAGGGAGGAAATGTCTGTATCTTGATCTGGTGATGCTTAGAGAAGTGCATATGTATATAAAAATTAATCAAGCTTTACTTTTAAATGTGTATATTTTACTGTATGTAAAATATATCAATTTATTTTTAAATTATGCATTTTTCTTATGTGTCATTCTAGATTTAGATGCCTTTGCCTGTAAAGACTCATTTTACTTGTAACAGCATGAGCATAAATATTATATGGTACATTGTGCAGGCAGTATTTCTTTCACGTATGGTCAAAAACTCATATTGAAATTCTTACCACATTCCATGTAATGAATTGGTTTACTCATGGTTAATATCCCTGGGAATTAAGGGTCTTTTAGGGTAAAATTTTAAAAAAGTGAAACTAAGGAAATTCTGCAACTCCATCTAATTTTGCTACAGTTTTGTGGTACTGAAAATATGTCTTTGTACTCCAACTATATCTTATATCCCTGACACTATAATTTTGTGGCTATGATTATGTCACTATTTTATTCAACTCTTTCAATGTATTTAAAATTTTATAATAAATATAAAATTAAAGAAAAACAATAATATGTAGTATACCTAAAGTTATGAATATAAAATTTAGTGTTAAGATCAACTCAACACATATTTTTGTATTTCTCATTCCTTTTCAACACTTCCACCCTGCCCTACCACTGTTCACTGGTCAAAACATAAACCCTGTTTAGGACATTGATCCCTCCACATACAACTATTTATTGCATACTCTTAAGTTCCTAAGCACTCACTGGGGCAATAAAGTAAAAGGAAATAATGACCTTTTCTCCTGATAATTTGTAATCTAAATGAGACAAGCACAGCTCATTTGAAAATTATTATTTTTAAACTGTTTACATTTTTAAATTTCATTATTATTCAATTACTATTTAATAAGAAATAATAAATGATGTCATACACAGGGGTATACTGGTAAATGATTAACAACTGGCTCTCCAGGAAAAAAGAAAAGTCTTGATTTGTAGCTTTTGCCAGTTTCTGTGGTGTAAATACCCTCACTGTGGCCTGATATCTAGGTACTGATGTGAAATCCCTTGCAAATTCCTCAGATTTTGACAATTCTCTCTCACAAGTTGCTACATACCAGGCCCACTGCTTAAATATCTAATGAGTGCAAATTTGAAGCAGTCTCAAAATCATGTAAAACTGTCATAGAAATTCATTTATTAAGCATTCTGAGATAATAGAAAATACATGTTGGTCTCTGCCCCCATTTCCTGGCACAGAGCCCCTAAAACCCTTGTAATTTTCCAAAATGAAGAGTACTAACAGCATCTCTTGTTCTAATGTGGCAACTCTGGTGGCTGCTGGAGGGCTCCTAGATGGGGACTGTCACCATCTACACTTATAAAAGAGAAAGATGCAAATTGACCATACCTTCGTGCTGCCCACCAGCCAATCAGGAGTGAGTATGCATAGCCTCTGTGGAGACTGACAGTAGGGAGGAGGCAGCTCCCAGCACAGCACGGCCTGCTTGGCCGACCTGGGAGCAGGCAAGTGCAGCCTGCAGGCAGCACCCAGCACAGCCTGCTTGGCAGTCACTGTGGTGTGGAGCAGGCAGGCCCCGCAGAGAGCAGAGAACCACAGGGAGCAGGCCTAAGCCATCAGTAGGACATCCCCTGAGGGCTCCCGGATTGGAGAGGGTGCAGGTCAGGCTGAGGGACACACACACACACACACACACACACACCACATGCACGAATTTCGTGCACTGGGCCTCTAGTAAAGACATAAAGATGAGGCCATGATTACAAGCTTGGAATTTTCAGCCTCCCCCTCTCCAACATCCTCTGGAGAGAGAAGGGCTGGAAATGGAGTTAATAATTGGTCATGCCTACATGAGGCTGCCTCCACAAAATCCTAACAGTAAGGGGTTCTGAGAGCTTCCATGTGGGCAAACACACCCACACCCCATACAATGACAAAGGGTGCACCCCAACTCCACCCCGCACTTGGGAACCTTCCAGACCTCCCTACATATCTCTTTATCTGGCTGCTTATCGGTGTCCTTTAATAAACTGGTAAACATAAATGTTTCCTGAGTTCTGTAAGCTGCTCTGGCAAATTAACTGGACCTGAGGAGGGGTCACTGCAGGTCAGTCAGAAGCACAGGTGATATCTCAAGGTTGTGACTACAATCCAAAGTGACGGGCAGGGGCAGCTTTGTGGGACTGAGCTCTTAATTGGGAAGGTGGGGTCAGAACTGAGTTAAATTGTAGAACACCAGTTGGTGTGGCAGAGAACTACTTGATGTGGAGCAAAATCTCCACATATTGGGTTATCAGAAGTGAAATGTTTTGTGTGTGCAGTGAAGACAGAACCACAGGGAAGATAAACACAGTAGGGAAAAACTGGGTTTTCCCTTCACAAGCATCTATTAAAAATCAAGTATTGGCCCTGGCCAGTGTTTCTCAGTGGTTAGAGCGCCAATCCATGCACTGAAGTGTGGCTGGTTCGATTCCTGGCCAAGAGCACGTACCTGGGTTGCAGGTTCAATCCCCAACCCAGTCAGGGTGCATGCAGGAGGAAACCAATGAATGTGTCTCTATCATACTCACATCTGATGTTTATCTTTCTCGGTCTTTCACCCCCTCTCCCCTTCTACTCTCTCTCTTTTTTTAAAATTTTTTTTGATTAAGGTATTGCAAATGTGTCTTTATTCCACCATTGTCCCCTTATCCCCCCGGTCCTGCCCTCACCCTCACCCCCTGTTGTCTGCATCCATCATTTCTGCTTACATGCATGCATACAAGTCCTTTGGTTGATCTCTCCCCCTTGTTCCCACCCTCCCCTACCTTCCCTCTGAGGTTTGAGCATCTGATCGATGCTTCTCTGTCATTAGATCTGTTTTTGCTAATATTTTTATGTTGTTCATTATAATCCACAAATGAGTGAGATCATGTGATATTTATCTTTCTCTGACTGACTTATTTCACTTAGCATAATGCTCTCCAGTTCCATTCATGCTGCTGCAAATGGTAGCAGTTCCTTCCTTTTTTACTGCGATATAGTTCCATTGCACAGGTGTGCCAAAGTTTTTTTAAATCCACTCATCAGCTGATGGGTACTTGGGCTGATTACAAATCTTAGCTATGGTAAATTGTGCTGCTATGAACATAGGGATGCATATATCCTTTCTGATTGGTGTTTCTGTTTTCTTGGGATATATCCCTAGAAGTGGGATCACTGGGTCAAATTTGTTGATTTGTTGATGATAGCCATTCTGACAGGTGTGAGATGGTACCTCATTGTCGTTTTGATTTGCATGTCTCAATGATTAGTGATTTTGGGCATGTTTTCATATGTCTCTTGGCTTTCTGAATGTCTTCTTTTGAAAAGTATCTATTTAGGTCCGTTGCCCATTTTTTTATTTGGTTGTTTGTCTTCCTTTTGTTAAGTTGCATGAGTTCCCTGTAAATGTTGGCGATTGAACCCTTATTGGAGATATCGTTGGCAAATATGTTCTCCCATGCAGTGGGTTTTCTTGTTGCTTTGTTGATGGTTTCTTTTGCTGTACAGAAGCTTTTTATTTTGATGTAGTCCCATTTGTTTATTATCCCTTTAGTTTCCATTGCCCTAGGAGCTGTGTTGGTGAAAATATTGCTTTGGCATATATTTGAGATCTTGCTGCCTGTGGTTTCCTCTAATATTTTTATGGTTTCCTGTTTTACATTTGAGTCCTGTATCCATTTTGAGTTTATTTTTGTGTACGGTGTAAGTTGGTGGTCCAGTTTCATTTTATTGCATGTGTCTGACCGAGTTTCCCATCACCGTATATTGAAGAGATTGTCTTGACTCCATTGTATGTTCTTGCCTCCTTTGTCAAATATTAATTGAGCATAGTGGTTTGGGTTGATTTCTGGGTTCTCTATCCTATTCCATTGATCTATATGTCTGTTCTTGTGCCAGTACCAGACAGTTTAGAGAACAGTGGCTTTGTAATACATCTTGATAACTGGTATTGAAATCCCTCCTACTTTGTTCTTCTATCTCAGGATCGCTGCAGCTATTTGGGTTTGTTGTTTTTTTATTATTATTATCATTCCAGATGAATTTTTGGAGAGTTCTTTCTATATCTGTGAAATATGCCATTGGTATTTTAATGGAGAGTGCATTGAATTTATAGATTTCTTTGGGTAGTATGGAAATTTTAATGATGTTGATTCTACCAATCTATGAACACGGGACATTCTTCCATTTGTTTATGTCTTCCTCTATCTGTTTTTTCAACATCTTATAGCTTTCTGAGTACGGGTCTTTTACCTCCTTAGTTAAGTTTACACCTACATATTTTAATTTTTTTGTGTGCAATGATAAATGGGATTGTTTTTTTAAATCTCTCTTTCTGTAAGTTCACTATTGGTGTATAAAAATGCCATAGATTTCTTGGCGTTAATTTTTTATCCTGCAACATTGATGAATTTGTTTGAGTCTAATAATTTTTGATGGAGTCTTTAGGGTTTTCTATGTACAGTATCATGTCATCTGCAAATAATGAAAATTTTGCTTCTTCTTTTTCATTTTGGATGCCTTTTATTTCTTCTTCTTGTCTGATCACTGTGGCTAGTACTTCTAGTACTATGTTGAACAGGGGAGGTGAAAGCGGGCATCCCTGTCTTGCTCCTGTTCTTAAGGGAAATGGTTTTAGTTCTTGCCCATTGAGTGTGATGTTGGCTGTAGGTTTGTCATATATCGCTTTTATTATGTTGAGGTATGATCCTTCTATTCCCACTTTGCTGAGCGTTTTTATCAGAAAAGGGTGATGGGCTTAGTCAAATGCCTTTGCTGCATCAATCGATATGATTATGAGATTTTGTCTCTCAATTTGTTTATGTGATATATCAGGTTTATTGATTTGCCCATATTTTACCAGTCTTGCATCCCTGGAATAAATCCCACTTGGTCATGGTGTATAATTTTTCTAATGTAATGCTGGATCTGGTTTGCTAGAATTTTGTTGATTTTAGCATCTATGTTCATCAGGGATATTAGCCTGTAATTCTCTTTCTTTGTGGTGTCTTTATCTGGTTTTGGAATTCAGGTAATGCTGGCTTCATAGAAAGAGCTTGGAAGTGTGCCTATCTCTTGAAATTTTTGGAATAGTCTGAGAAGGATTGGTTTTAGTTCTTCTTTGAATGTTTGGTAAAACTCCCCTGTGAAGCCATCTGGTCCAGAGCTTTTGTTTGCTGGAAGCTTTTTGATTACTGTTTCAATTTCATCAGTAGTTATCAGCCTATTCAGGTTTTTTTATTCTTCCTGATTGAGTTTTGGAAGCTTGTATTTTTCTAGGAATGTGTCCTTTTCATCAAGGTTGTCCAGCTTTTTTGGAGTAGAGTTGTTCGTAATATTTTTTTACAATCCTTTGTATATCAGTACAGTCAGTTGTTACTTCCCCTCTTTCATTTCTGATTTTGTTTATTTGGGTCCTCTCTCTTTGTTTCTTGGTGAGCCTGGCTAGAGGTTCATCAATCTTGTTTATCCTTTCTAAGAACCAGCTATTGGTTTCATTGATCTTTTTGTATTGTTTTTCTTTTGTTGTTTTTTTTTTGGTCTCTATGCAGTTTATTTCTGCTCTGATCTTTATTATTTCCTTCCTTCTCGATGTGGGCTTTTTTTCTTGTTGCTCTCTTTCTAATTCTTTAAGTTGCAAGGTTAGATAATTTATTACCATTTTTCTTGTTTTTTGAGGTATGCCTGTAGAGCTATGAACTTCCCTCTCAGGACTGCTTTCATAGATATTGGACTTTTGTGTTTTCATTGTCATTTGTTTCCGGGATGCTTTTTATTTCTTCTTTGATCTCTTTTGTAACCCAATCATTACTTAATAGCATGCTATTTAGCCTCCAAGTGTTTGAT
>NW_005357847.1:383855-388195 GCF_000412655.1 Myotis brandtii | reverse complement strand
TTTGCCTGTGTCCTAATATGTGGTCTATCTTTGAAAATATCACATGTGCACTGGAGAAGAATGTATATTCTGTAGCTTTGGGGTGAAATATTCTGAAGATGTCAATTAAGTCCATCTGATCTAGTGAGTCATTTAGGATTGCTGTTTCTTTGCTGATTTTTTGTTTAGAGGATTTATCCAGTGGTGTCAGTGGGGTACTAAAGTCCTCTACTATGACTATATTGCTATTGATCTCTCCCTTGATATCTTCCAGAAGTTGTTTTATGTATTTGAGTGCTCCGGTATTGGGTGCATATATGCTTACCAGAGATATATCTTTTTGTTGAATTGCTCCCTTTAGTATTATTTAGTGACCTTCCTTATCTCTTGCTATGGCATTTATTTTGAGGTCTATTTTGTCAGATATAAGTATCGCAATCCCAGCTTTTTTTCTCATTTCCATTTGCCTGAAAAATTTTTTTCCATCCCTTCACTCTCAGTCTGTGTGAATCCTTTGTTCTGAGGTGGGTATCTTGCAGACAGTAAATATATGGGTCATGTTTTCTTATCCATTCAGCTACCCTATGTCTTTTAATTGGTGCCTTTAATCCATTTATGTTTAATGTTATTATTGATAAGTACTTGTTTATTGTCATTTTTATTCTTAATGTTTGTGTTTCTTCTTGCCTTTCTGTTTCTTCTTTTTACAGCAGTCCCTTTAGCATTTCTTGCATTGCTGGCTTGGTAGCAATAAACTCTCTTAGCCCTTTTTTGTTCTCTAAGCTCCTGATTCCACCTTCAATTTTGAATGATAGCCTTGCTGGGTATAGTATTCTTGGATTCAGTCCCTTGCTTTGCATCACTTTGTATATTTCATTCCATTCCCTTCTGGCCTGGCGTGTGTTGGGGTCCAACCCCAGCAGGTCCAGGGTTCCCAAAGGTATGGACAGAGTCAGCGAAGAAGGAATGACATGAAGACAGCATTCAGTTGATCAGCATAGGGAGGTTCTCTCTTTATTCTCCTGTTACATCTGTATTTATACCATTTGATTTTAATCCTATCCATTCTATTCCAAAGGTTAGGGAGTTTGTTATCTCCATTCCAAGGTCACTACTCTATTGTTTTGTTAAGCTACAAGGAAGTAACTGAAAGAGATTATCCTAAGTAAAGATTATGTAGCTTAAGTGTGATTGTTTGTAGTTAAAGTGATTAACTATCCGCCTGGCACTTAGTTAAGGGGTTTTATTCCCTTCCTTAGTCCTGTTAATCCCTAACTCCAGGGAAAAAATCCCCACCTGGGGAAACAACCTTTCTTGGAGAGGTGACCTTGGTTAAAACACATAGCGCTAACAAGGGGAAGAAAAATATTAAGAACAGTATGCCATATACGTCAGGTTCTTTGAAACATATGCTGTGCAGATGTTTCTTCCCTGCAGCGACTGTGTCAAGCAGCAAGGATGGACCGGCTTCTGGCAAATTCCCCCTTTTCTATTTTTTAAATGACAGCGCATGTAAATCAGTGGCCACCTCTCGGATTGGGTTGTTTAAGACTCGGAAGACCTGTTTCTGACTTTGCCAACAGGTTAGTCCAAGGCTTAACCCTATATCAGCTCCCCACAGGTGTGTTTCTGTTGAAAATCAGTTGACATTCTAATAGGAGCTCCCTTGTAAGTAACTTTCTGTCTCTCTCTGGCAACCTTTAAGATTCTTACTTTGTCATTGGTATTTGCCAATTTAATTATGATGTGTCTTGATGTCTTTTTGGGGTTGTTCATCTTGTTTGGGACTCTATGTCCTTTTTGGACTTGCATAGTTTTTTTCTTGCCAATATCAGGGAAGTTTTCTGTCATTATTTCTTCAAACAGGTTTTCTATTCCTTGCTTCTCCTCCTCTCCTTCTGGTACCCTAATATGTGAATATTGTTTTGTTTTGTGTTGTCCCAAAGCTCCCTTAGGC
The DNA here is from genome assembly GCF_000412655.1 of Myotis brandtii. NCBI lineage: Eukaryota > Metazoa > Chordata > Mammalia > Chiroptera > Vespertilionidae > Myotis > Myotis brandtii. The sequence goes on along the minus strand of NW_005357847.1, from coordinate 386,259 downwards.
TCTCTTGCTTTTTAAATCTTTTTTCCAGTTGCTGGTGTGTTTGTGTGTTTTTTCCTAACTTGTCTTCTAATTTGCTGATGTGGTCCTCAGCCTCTTGTAGTCTACTGTTTAAGCCTTCCATTGTGTTCTTTATTGCAATTATGCCATTCTTCATCTCCTCTTGGTTCCTTTTCATGTTTGTAACATTCTCATTTATCTCCTTATAATTCTCATTGAGTTGTGTGTATTTGTCATTGAGTTGTGTGTATTTGTCATCCAGCCATTTGAGCATCCTTATAACCATTACTCTGAATTCTTTCTCTGGTATGTTGCTAGCTTCAGTTTCAACTCCCTTTCTGGTGATTCTTCTTTTTCATTCCTTTGGAGATTGCTTTTTTGTCTTCCCATGCTTTGCTGAAATGTTTTCATTGTAGATCCGATTGCTTTGCTACCCAGGTTCTTTTGATGATGGTGCTACTGGTGATCTCTCAGGTCTCCTGGGCTTGGTAATCTGGCATAGCTCCCTACTTGAGCTATTTGGGTTCTCTTGATGTAGGCCTGTGAGCTGGAAAGGCACAACAGCAGTGTCTAGAAGTCAGGAGGGGGTGTCCCAATTTTTGCTCTCTTATGCCCTTGGTTGAAGTCGCCTGTGCCCAGAGGGGACTCACAGTGGCACCAAGGAACTGTCTGTTGGGATGATGGGGCTCAGGAGGCCTGTTCTCTGGAAAGGTGTGACTGTGGTGTCGAGTTCAGTAGTTGTGGGGTGGGCAGACTCAGCTTTTGCTGTTGCTTCTATGGTTGGATACATGTGCCCCCAATGGTGGTTCACAGGAGCACCCAAAGTGCATTTGCCAGCAGGGTGTACTGACACACTCTGAAGTGCCCTGGTGCTGAAGCCATGGAATTGCAGTGTCTGTGGGCAGGTATCCCAGAAGAGGGAATTCAGTGTTTCTACAGCCCAGCAGTGCTTCCCTGTTTGTATAAGTGCTTGTCCAGTGGGGGTTCACAGAGGCACCCAAGGGCTGCCTGAGGCACAGTGGGCTTGGGAGGAGTGTGCGCTAGAAAAGCATGCAACTGTAGTGTCCAGAGTTCTGCAGCTGTGGGGTGGGCAGACTCAGTTTTTGCTGCACCTGTGGTGGATAGGCGCACGCTCCCAGTGGCAGCTCACAGGGGCACCAGTGGTGCGTTTGCCAGTGCAGCATACTGAATTAATCTGAAGGGCCGTGGCACTGAAGCCAGGTAATTGAGGCATCTGTGGGCAGGTATCCAGGATGAGTGAATTCAGAATTTATACTGCCGGGAGGACTGCATCCCTGTTTGTCCAAGATGGCACATAGCGGGGGCTCGCAGCCACTCCCATGAGTGCCCTGTGGATAGATGGGCTCTGGGTGCTTGCTTGTTGGAAATGCACAACTGTGGCGGTGAGTTTGCTGGTGCAGAGCTCTGATGCACTCTGAGGGGCCCTGGCACTAAAGATGCGCAGCTGGGTTGTCTGTGGGCAGTTATTCAGGAAGAAGGAATTCAGATTTTCTACTGAAGGGCAGTAGAAATCACACCCAGCAGGGGTTCACAGCAGCATCCAAGAGCTTCCAGGGTACACCACATCCAAGAGTGGTGTACCCTGGAAGTCTGCGCGCTGGAAACGTGCAAATGTTGGAAATGCGCCGAATGTTGGAAATGCACAGATGTGGCATCCGGAGTTCTTCTGCTGGGGAGGGGGGAATTTGCACTTACTGCTGTGCGAGCAGTGTACCTTTGGAGGTGGAGGTCCCAGGGTCAGTGGGTCTGTGGGTGGGGCAGCAGGATTTAGGCTGGAGTGGCTGCTGGGTTGCAGGCAGTGTCCAAGGCCTGTCTGGGTGGTGGTGCTGATGAGTTTCTAGAAGAGACCGCTCTCCCCTTCACGATGGCGTGGGCTTTGTGCCCTAGTCCTGCAGTCTGGGGAGTGCCCACAGCGGTGGTAGTCTCTCCCTGTCCCAGAGAGCCTGGTCTGCCAGCCTCTGCTGCTCCTGCCGGATTTAACTGTCCCTCACTCACTCACACACACACCACACACATCCACACACTCTCTTTTCATCCCCTCACTCACTTCCTGTCCCTCACCTCCTTCCTGTCAGCCACAATCTTTTCCCACATACTATCATTTTATCTACTCTCTCTTAAAATCAAAGGAAAAAATATCCTTGGGGGAGGAATTATAAAAAAATAAATAAAATAAAAATCAAGTACTGTGTTAAGTATTGGGAACAAAGATGAAAAATTGTAGTCTCTGCCCTCAAGGATTTTATAATCCAACTAGTGGGGGAGGGGGGAGGTCCCTTAGCCCAACCTGCACCCTACCCAATCAGGGACCCCTTGGGGGATGTCTGACTGCCGGTTCAGGCCCAATCCCTGTGAGATTAGGCCTAAACCGGCAGTCAGACATCCC
>NW_005357847.1:377253-380050 GCF_000412655.1 Myotis brandtii | reverse complement strand
ATAGAGGCCTGGTGCATGGGTGGGGGCTGGCTGGTTTGCCCTGAAGGGTGTCCTGGATCAGGGTGGGGGTCCCCACTGGGGTGCCTGGCCAGTCTGGGTGAGGGCTGCTTTCAGGCTGGCGGTTGTTGACTGAAGCTCCCAATGGCTCCTTTTTTTCTCTTTTTTTAAACTTTATTCTGGGCCAGCTTTAGCTCTGGCTCTAGCTCTGAGGCTTCGTATCTGGTTTGTTTGCTGTTCTATAATTGAAACAATGTATAACTTCAGCTCTGAGATCCTGGCAGGCTTAAAGCTGGTGTCTGGGGTTTTGTTTAGCTTCTACATTTGCAACATAGTACATAGTTGCTTAGAGTTGCAACTCAGAGGCCGGCAAGTCAGGCGGGGAACATTGGAGTCAGCAGTCACTGGAGCAAGCAAGCCTCATGTTTGCTTCCAGCTGCCTGGCTGCCGGCCGCCATCTTGGCTGACAGTTTATTTGCATAAGGATATGCTGATTAGCCAATGAGAAGGGTAGCGGTCGTACGCTAATTACCATGTTTCTCTTTTATTAGTGTAGATAGGTGAGATTAGAGATGTAAATTACTGAATGTAACAAGATCAAGGAGTTTTATCATAAGAAAAACATAAAGGATAGAGCCTGTAACTGGATCATGGGTCAGAAATGCTTCCAAGGGAACCCTTGTGTACAGTTGGGAATGCAGATTGGTATAGCCACTATGGAAAACCGTATGTATGGAAGTTCCTCAAAAAAATTAAAAATGGAACTTCCTTATTACCCAGTGACTGCACTTCTGGGTATATATCCATAGAAATCCAAAATACTAATTCCAAATGATATATGAAACCCTATGTTTAATGCAGTGTCATTTACAATAGCCAATATATGGATGCAACCCAAGTGCCCATCAATAGATGAGTGGATAAAAAAAAAGCTGTGGTATATATGCAATGGAATATTTCTCAGCTATAAAAAAGAATGAAATGTTACCATTTGCAATAGCATAAATGGACCTAGATGGTATCATGCTCAGTGAAATAAAGCAGACACAGAAAAACAAATACCATTTGATTTCACTTATATGTGGAATCTAAAGAACAATATAAATGAACAAAGTAGAAACAGACTCACAGATACACAGAATAAAACGATAGTTGCTAGAGGGCAGGAGGATGTGGAATTGGTGAAAAAAGATGAAGGGATTAAAAAGTACAGATTGGTAGTTATAAAATAGGCATGGAGATGTAAATTGCAGCATGGGGAATATAGTTAATGATACAGTATTGTAATAACTATGGATGGTGTCAGGTGATATTGGAAATATTGGGGGGAACACTTTGTAAAGTATGTGATTGTCTAACCACTATGATACACACCTGAAACTAATACTAAACTGTAATTTAAAAAATGAAATAATAATAAAAAAAGAAATGCTTCTAAGTGGAGGTGATACTTGAGTTGAATGTTGAACACAAGTAGGAAGTATGTGGCCTGACTTGAGCAGTTCCAACACTTGAGAGTAAGTAAAAATTGAGTTTACCAGACATTTTTGGGAATGCATTATTATTTTTTGCTTATAAATCTTTTCAAAGACAAGAATTTTAAATAACAAATATTAAAATCAACTGATACAAAAAATAGTGAAAAAGTAGCAATTTTCCTAGTGATTAAAACTAAATATCTTAAAACAATTTACCAGTAATTCCCAAAGTAAGTTTCATGGAGTATTAATAAATCACATTTAAAATAAAATTCCATGGTTAAGTAAGTTTAGGAAATAGTGAGGAAAGTTGAACAGATTACTGCAGTACTTCCCAGAACCTTTAATCTGATTCTATGTATTGTGATCCTTTAAAGCAGGCTATATGTCCACAGTCCTTTACAGAGACTAATAGGATTAGTATTATAAGAAATGCACTTCAGCCTGGAGATTCTTATGCTAAGTGAAACAAGCCAGTCAGAGAAAGACAAGTACCACATGATTTCACTCATGTGAAACCTAATGAAGAAACTGAACTAACAAGCAAAATAGAAACAGACTCATAGATAGAGAACAGGCTGGGTAGGAGGGGTTGAAGGATTGAGGAGAGAGAGAGAGAGAGAGAGAGAGAGAGAGAGGAAACTTATGGAGTATGGACAAGGACAACAGTGTGGTGATTGTGGGGGTGAGCGGGTTGGAAAAGGTGGAGAAGGGGATAGGAGGGATAAATGATGATAGAGGAAGACTTGACTTGGGGTGGGGAATGTACAATACAGTGCACAGATGATGTGTTGTGAAATTGTACATCTGGAACCTGTATGATTTTGTTAACCATTGTCACCCCAATAAATTCAATAAAGAAAATATTAAAGTACAAATGGCTCATTAACAAATTTTCTAAGTGACTATTTTTTCAACAACAGTCTTTGCTTGCTATTCAAACCAGTAGAATCTTAAATTGCCATTAAGATAACAGAAAAACAAAAAATCAACATTTCAGTTCTACTTCATCATCTCTCAATTATCTTGTGGGTAGCATAACACCTGACAATTGAGAGTAGTTTTTAAAAAATTTATCTTCATTGTTGAAAGTATTAAAAGATGCCCCTCTATTTTCCCCATTGACCCCTCCACCCCATACCCATCCCTCACCCCAGGCCTTCACCACACTATTATCTGTGTCCATGGATTATGCATATCTACACTAATAAAAGAGAAACATGGTAATTGGCGTACGACCGCTACCCTTCCCATTGGCTAATCAGGGAGATATGCAAATTAACTGACAGCCAAGATGGCGGCCGGCAGCCAGGCAGCTGGAA
>NW_005357847.1:362444-376136 GCF_000412655.1 Myotis brandtii | reverse complement strand
GGGTGGCATCGCAACCTCCCGATCCGCCCTGCTCTGTGCATGACAGGGGGCGGTGCCCCAACTCCCCTATCGGCCCTACTCTCTGAGTGACAGGGGGGAGCTCCCCAACCCCCTGATGGGCCCTGCTCTGTGTGTGACAGGGGCCAGTGCCCCAACCCCCTGATTGTCCTTGCTCTGTGCGTGAAGGGGGTGGCGCTGCAACCTCCCCATCGACCCTGCCTTGAGTGTGACAGGGGACAGTGCCCCAACCCCCCAATCGGTCCTACCCTGAGCGTGACTGGGGGTGGCATCGCAACCTCCTGATCCGCCCTGCTCTGTGCATGATGGGGCAGCGCCCCAACTCCCCAATCAGCCCTGCTCTGAGCCCAACCAGGGGCTGCACCTAGGGATTGGGCCTGCCCTCTGCCACCCGGGAGCAGACCTAAGCCAGCAGGGCGTTATCGCCCGAGGTGTCCCAGATTGCGAGAGGGCACAAGCCGGGCTGTGGGACCCTCCCTTCCCCCCAAGTGCACAAATTTTTGTGCACCAGGCCTCTAGTATGCATATAAGTTCTTTGGTTAATCTCTCCCCATCATCCACCCATCTTTGCCTACCCTCTGAGATTCATCAGTCTATACCATGCATCCGTGCCTCTCAATCTGTTTTATTCCTCTAGAATACTAAAGTGATATCAAACATGAATAAACATTACACCACTTGTTTTAAAAGCCCTAATGGCATTTAGTGAGGTGATACACTCAACCTATACTCCCAAATCTTTCTTCATTGCTAGTATGAAGCTTGACCTTATGGACAATGAATTTTCTCCATGGTAGAAATTGCCCTTATTTTTCATAAGACAGCTTTTAGAGTCATAAATTCCTTCCTTATTAATTTTTTTTCTATTTTTTAAAAGTTAAATTTATTGGGATGACATTAGTTAACAAAATTATATAGGTTTCAGGTGTACAATTCTATGATACATCATCTGTATATTGCATTGGGTGTTTACCACCCAAAGTCAAATCTTCTCTGTCACCAAATATTTGATCCCTTTACCCTTTATTATTCTCCTAACCTCCTTCCCTCTAGTAACCACCATATTGTCTGGGCCTATGAGTTTTTTATTGTTTGTTTTCCTTGTTTGTTCATTTGTTGCTTTCAGTTTTATATCCCACATTTGAGTGGAACCATGTGGTTCTTGACATTTTCTGTCTGACTTATTTCACTTAGCATGATATTCTCAAGATCCATCCATGTTGCCACAAATGGCAGTATTTTACAAAAAAAATCAAGAGGAAGGAACATTTCCAAGCTCATTCTATGAAGCCAGCATCACCCTAATACCAATACCAGGTAAAGACAACACAATGAAAGAGAATTACAGGCCAATATCCCTCATGAACATAGATGCCAAAATCCTCAACAAAATCTTAGCAAATCGGATCCAGCAGTACATCAGAAAGATCATACACCATGACCAAGTAGGATTTATCCCAGGGATGCAAGGATGGTACAATATCCGCAAATCAATCAACGTGATACATCACATAAACAAATTGAAGGAAAAAAACCACATAGTCATATCAATTGATGCAGAAAAAGCATTTGACAAAATTCAACACCCATTTTTGATAAAAACTCTCAGCAAGGTGGGAATAGAAGGATCATACCTCAACATAATAAAAGCCATATATGACAAACCCACAGCCAACATCATACTCAATGGACAAAAACTAACACCATTTCCCCTAAAAACAGGAACAAGACAGGGATGCCCACTCTCACCACTCCTGTTCGACATAGTACTGGAAGTATTAGCCATTGCAATTAGGCAAGAAGAAGAAATAAAAGGCATCCAAATTGGAAAAGAGGAAGTAAAACTGTCCTTATTTGCAGATGACATGATATTATACTTAAAAAACCCTAAAGACTCCATCAAAAAACTATTAGACTTAATAAAAGAATTCGGCAATGTAGCAGGATACAGAATTAACGCCAAGAAATCTATGGCATTTCTATACACCAATAGTGAACTTGCAGAAAGAGAGACTAAAAAAGCAATCCCATTTACCATCTCACCAAAAAAATTAAGCTACCTAGGAATAAGCTTAACTAAAGAGGTAAAAGACCTCTACTCAGAAAACTACAGGACGTTGAAAAAAGAGATAGAGGAAGACATAAAGAGATGGAAGAACATACCATGTTCTTGGATTGGTAGAATCAACATCATTAAAATGTCCATACTGCCCAAAGCAATCTATAAATTCAACGCACTTCCCATTAAAATACCAATGGCCTACTTCAAAGATCTAGAACGAACTCTCCAAAAATTCATCTGGAACAAAAAACGACCCCGAATAGCTGCAGCGATCCTGAGAAAGAACAAAGTAGGTGGGATCTCAATACCAGATATCAAGCTGTATTACAAAGCCACTGTTCTCAAAACTGCCTGGTACTGGCACAAGAACAGACATATAGATCAATGGAATAGAATAGAGAGCCCAGAAATCGGCCTGAACCAATATGCTCAATTAATATTTAACAAAGGAGGCAAGAACATAAAATGGAGCCAAGATAGCCTCTTCAATAACTGGTGTTGGAAAAATTGGTCAGATACATGTAAGAAAATGAAACTAGACCACCAACTTACACCATACACAAGAATAAACTCAAAATGGATAAAGGACTTAAATGTAACACGGGAAATGATAAAAATTCTAGAAGAATCCAAAGGCAACAAAATCTCAGACATATGCCGAAGCAATTTATTCACTGATACAGCTCCTAGGGCAGTTGAAACTAAAGAGAAAATGAACAAATGGGACTACATCAAAATAAAAAGCTTCTGCACAGCAAAAGAAACCATCAACAAAACAACAAGAAAACCCACTGCGTGGGAAAACATATTTGCCAACGTCATATCTGATAAGGGCCTAATCTCCAAAATTTATAGGGAACTCATACAACTTAACAAAAGGAAGATAAACAATCCAATCAAAAAATGGGCAAAGGACCTAAATAGACACCTTTCAAAAGAGGACATTCAGAAAGCCAAGAGACATATGAAAACATGCTCAAAGTCACTAATCATCCGAGAGATGCAAATCAAAACAACAATGAGGTACCATCTCACACCTGTCAGAATGGCTATCATCAACAAATCAACAAACGACAAGTGCTGGAGAGGATGTGGAGAAAAAGGAACACTTGTGCACTGCTGGTGGGAATGCAGACTGGTGCAGCCACTATGGAAGACAGTATGGAGTTTCCTCAAAAAACAAAACATGGAACTCCCATTTGACCCTGTGATCCCACTTCTAGGAATATATCCCAAGAAACCAGAAACACCAATCAGAAAGGATATATGCACCCATATGTTCATAGCAGCACAATTCACCATAGCTAAGATCTGGAAACAGCCTAAGTGCCCATCAGTAGATGAATGGATTAGAAAACTGTGGTACATCTACACGATGGAATACTATGCTGCTGTAAAAAAGAAGGAACTCTTACAATTTGCAACGGCATGGATGGAGCTGGAGAGCATTATGCTAAGTGAAATAAGCCAGTCAATGAAGGAAAAATACCACATGATCTCACTCATTCATGGATAATAAAGACCATTACAAACTTTTGAACAATAATAGATACAGAGGCAGAGCTGCCTCAAACTGATTGTCAAACTGCAGTGGGAAGGCCAGAGAGGGTTGGGGGGCAGAAGGGAGGGGAGTAAGAGATCAACCGAAGGACTTGTATGCATGCATATAAACATAACCAATGGACATAAGACACTGGGGGGTAGGGGAGGCCAGGGGATTGTCAAGGGTGGGGAAAAAAAGGAGACATATGTAATACTCTTTGTAATACTTTAAGCAATAAAACAATTTAAAAATGGCAGTATTTCATCTTTTTTATGGCTGAGTAGTATTTCATTGTGTATATATGTGCCACACCTTCTTTATCCAATCCTCTATTGAGAAACACTTTGGTTATTTCCATGTGTTTGGCCACTGTGTATAATGCTCCCATGAACATAGGGATACATATATCTTTGCAAATAAATGTTTAAAAAATATTTGGTAGATACCCAAAAGAAGGATTGCTGGATCATATAGTAACTGGCATCTTAAATTTTTTTGAGAAAATTCCATACTGCTTTTCATAGTGCCTGTATCAGTCTGCATTCCCCCCAGCAGTGAATGAGGACTCCCATTTCCCCACAACCACTCCAACACTGTTATTACTTGTCTTATTGATAAAGGCAATTCTAATAGGTGTGAAGTGGTGTCTCATTGTAGTTTTGCTTTGCATTTCCCTAATAACTAGTGAAGTTGAACATCTTTTTATATATTTGTTGGACATCTGTATGTCTTCTTGTGAGAAGTGTCTATTCAGGTCCCCTGCCCATTTTTTAAATTGGATTGTTTGTTTCTTTGCTGGTAAGTTGTATGAGTTCTTTATATATTTTGGATATTAACCCCTTGTTGGGTCTATTGTTTGCAAATATCTTCTCCCAGTTGGTCAGTTGCCTTTTTGTTTTGTTGGCTATTTTTTTTTTGTTTTTGGGTTTTTGTTGTTTTTGTTGTTGTTTGTTTGTTTGTTGCTGTGTAGAAAACTTACTTTTTTTTCTTCAGTCATCATCCAAGGATATGTGTTGTTGTTTTTAATTTTTATTTTATTGTTTAAAGTATTACAAATAGTAGTAAATATGTCTCCTTTTTTCCCCCATTGCCCTTGCCCCGGCCTCCCATACCCCCCCGGCATATGCCCTCACCCCACCCCACCCCACCCCCAGTGTCTTGCATCAATTGTTTATGCTTATACGCATGCATACAAGTCCTAAGGTTGATCTCTTACCTCCCCCCACACCCCTCCCCAGAATTCCTGCTGGTAATTTGACAGTCTGTTCAATGCTTCTCGGCCTCTGTATCTATCTTTTTGTTCATCAGGTTACAATGTTCTTTATTATCTATAAATGAGTGAGATCATGTGGTAGTTTTCCTTTACTGACTGGCTTACTTCACTTAGCATAATGCTCTCCAGTTCCATCCATACTGCTGCAAATTGTAAGAATTCCTTCTTTTTTATAGCAGCATTCCATTGTGTAGATGTACCAAAGTTTTCTAATCCACTAATCTGCTGATGGGCATTTAGGCTGTTTCCAAATCGTAGCTATTATAAATTGTGCTGCTATGAACATAGGGTTGCATATATCCTTTCTGATTGGTGTTTCTGTTTTCTTAGGATATTTCTGAGAAGTGGTATTACTGGGTCAAAAGGTAGTTCCACTTTTAAATTTTTGAGGAAACTCCATACTGTTTTCCACAGTGGCTGCACCAGTCTGCATTCCCACCAGCAGTGCACTAGAGTTCCCTTTTCCCCACATCCTCTTTAGCATTGTTGCTTGTTGATTTATTGATGGTAGCCATTCTGGCAGAGGTGAGGTGGTACCTCATCATTTTGAGTTTGTTTTTGTGTATGGTGTAAGTTGGTGATCTAGTTTCATTTTTTTGCATGTATCTGACCAAATTTCCCAACACCATTTATTAAAGAGACTGTTTTGACTCCATTTTATGCTCTTGCCTCCTTTGTCAAATATTAATTGAATATAATGGCTTGGTTCAATTTCTGAGTTCTATATTCTGTTCCATTGGTCTATATGTCTGTTCTTGTGCCAGTACCAGGCAGTTTTGAGAACCATGGCATATTAATATAGCTTGATGTCTGGTATTGTAATCCCATCAACTTTGTTCTTCTTTCTCTGAATATCTGTGGCTATTCTGGGGTCTTTTTTTTATTATTACAGATGAATTTTTGGAGAGTTTTTTCTAGATCTTTGAAATATGTCATTGGTATTTCAATAGGTATCACATTAAATTTATAGATTGCTTTAGGTAGTATGGACATTTTAATGATGTTGATTCTACCAATCCATGAACATGGTACGTTCTTCCATTTGTTTATGTCTTTCTATATCTCTTTTTTCACTGTCCTGTAGTTTTTTGAGTACAGGTCTTTTACATCCTTAGTTAAGTTTATTCCTAGGTATCTTAATTTTTTTTTGGTGCAATGGTAAATGGGATTGTTTTTTCATTTCTCTTTCTGTGACTTCATTATTGGTGTATAAAAAGGCCATAGATTTCTGGGTGTTAATTTTGTATCCTGCTACATTGCCAAATTCATTTATTAGGTCTAGTAGTTTTTATATGGAATCTTTGGGGTTTTCTATGTATAGTATCATGTCATCTGTGAATAAGGACAGTTTTACTTCTTCTTTTCCAATTTGGATGCCTTTTATTTCTTCTTCTTCTCTGACTGCCATGGCTAGTACTTCTAGTACTATGTCAAACTGGAGTGGTAAAAGTGGGCATCCTTGTCTTGTTCCTGTTCTTAGGGGAAATGGGTTTAGTTTTTGCCCATTGAGTATGATGTTGGCTGTAGGTTTGTCATATAAGGCTTTTATTATGTTCAGGTATGATCCCTCTATTCCCACTTTAGTGAGAGTTTTTATCAAGAAACGGTATTGGATTTTGTCAAATGGTTTTTCTGCCTCAATTGATATGATTATGTTATTTTTGTCTCTCAGTTTGTTTGTGATGTATCACATTTATTGATTTGAGGATATTGTACCATCATTGCATCACCAGAATAAATCCTATTTGGTCATGGTGTATGATCTTTCTAAGGTAATGCTGAAACCAATTTGCTAGCATTTTGTTGAGGATTTTAGCATCCATGTTCATCAAGGATATTGGCCCATTGTTCTCTTTTTTTTAAATGTATATTTTTATTGATTTTTACAGAGAAGAAGGGAGAGGGATAGAGAGTTAGAAACATCGATGAGAGAGAAACATCGATCAGCTGCCTCCTGCACACCTCCTACTGGGATGTGCCTGCAACCAAGGTATATGCCCTTGACCAGAATCAAACCTGTGATCCTTTAGTCCACAGGCCGACGCTCTATCCACTGAGCCAAACCAGTTAGGGTCTGTAGTTCTCTTTTTTGTGGTTTCTTTATCTGGTTTGGGGAATAGGGTAATGCTGGCTTCATAGAAAGAGCTTGGAAGTGTGCCTTCCTCTTGAATTTTTTGGAATAGTCTGAGGAAGATAGGTTTTAGTTCTTCTTTGAATGTTTGGTAGAACTCCCCTCTAAAGCCATCTGGACCATGGCTTTTATTTGCTGTAAGATTTTTCAATGCTGTTTCAATTTTTTCAGTGATTATCAGCCTATTCAGGTTTTTTAATTCTTCTTGGTTGAGTTTTGGGAAGCCTGTAATTTTCTAAGAATATATTCATTTCATCTAGGTTGTCCATTTTGTTGGAATAGAGTTGTTTATTATATTTTTTCATAATCATTTGTATCTCTGTGGGATCCGTTGTTATTTCACCTCTTTCATTTCTGATTTTGTTTATTTGGGTTCTCTCTCTTTGCTTCTTGTTGAGCCTGGCTAAAGGTTCATCAATGTTGTTTATCCTTTCAAAGAACCAGCTCTTGGTTTTGTTGATCTTTTGTATTGTTGTTGGTTTTTTTTTTTTTTTTTTGTTTTTTTTTTTTTATTTATCTCCACTCTGATCTTTTTTATTTCCTTCCTTCTGCTTACACTGAGCTTTTCTTGTTGCTCTCTTTCTAACTGTTTTAGTTGTAGGGTTAGATAATTTATTACCATTGTTTCTTGTTTTTTGAGGTAGGTGTGTAGAGTTATGAACTTCCCTCTCAACACTGGTTTCACTGTGTCCTATAGATTTTGGATTGTTGTGTTTTCATTGTTGTTTGTTGCCATGATGCTTTTTATTTCTTCTTTGATCTCTCTGGTAACCCAGTCATTGTTTAATAGCATGCTATTTAGCCTCCAGGTGTTTGATTTATTTATTGTTTTTATTGTAGTTAATTTCTAGTTTTATCCTATTGTGATCTGAGAAGATGCTTGATATCATTTCTACCTTCTTGAATTTGAAGAGACTTTGCCTGTGTCCTAATATAGGACCTATCTTTGAAAATGACCCATGTGCACTTGAGGAGAATGTATATTCTGTGGCTTTGGGGTGAAATATTCTGAAGATGTCAATTAATTCCATGTGATCTAGTGTGTCATTTAGGATTGATATTTCTTTCCTGATGTTTTGTTTAGAGGATTTTTCCAGTGGTGTTAGTGGGGTATTAAAGTTCCCTACTATGACTGTATTGCTGTCAATCTCTCCCTTGATATCTTCCAGATTTTTTTAATGTATTTGGGTGCTCCTGTATTGGGTGCATATATGTTTACCAGAGTTATACCTTCTTGTGGAATTGCTCCTTTTAGTATTATGAAGTGCCCTTCCTTATCTCTTGTTATGTCCTTCACTTTGAGATCTAATTTGTCAGATATAAGTATTGGTACCCCAGCCTTTTTTTCATTTCTTTTTGCCTGAAATACCTTTTTCCATCCCTTCACCATCAGTCTGTGTCAGTACTGTTTTCTGAGGTGGGTTTCCTGTAGACAGCAGATAATGGGTCAGGTTTTCTTATCCACTCAACGACCCTATGTCTTGTGATTGGGGTCTTTAATCCATTTACATTTAAAGTTATTATTGATAGGTACTTGTTTGTCATCATTTTTATTTTTTATGCCTGTTTCCTTCTTCACTTCCTATGTCTTCTTTTTACAGCAGTACCTTTAGCATTTCTTGCATTGCTGGTTTGGTGGTGATAAACTCCCTTGGTCCTTTTTTGTCTGTGAAGCTCCTGATTTTCCCCTCAATTTTGATTGATAGCCTTGCTGGTTACAGTATTCTTGGATTCAGACCCTTGCTTTGCATGACTTTGTTTATTTCATTCCATTCCATTCTGGCCTGGTGTGTTTCTGTTGAGAAATCAGTCGCTAGTCTGATGGGGGACCCTTTTTAGGTAACTTACTGTCTCTCTCTGGCTGCTTTTAATATTCTGAATTTGTCATTGGTGTTTGCCAATTTAATTATAATGTGCCTTGGCGTCGGTCTTTTGGGGTTCATTTTGTTTGGGACTCTGTGAGCTTCTTGGACTTGTGTGAGTTTTTTCTTCCCTATATCAGGGAAGTTTTCTGTCATTATTTCTTCAAAGAGGTTTTCTATTCCTTGCTTAGTTTCCTCTCATTCTGGCACCCCTTTTATGTGGATGTTGTTTCGTTTCATGTTTTCTCAAAGTTCCCTTAGGCTCTCCTCTTGTTTTTTAAGTTTTTTTCTAGATGCTGCTCTGCTTATGCATTTTTTCCTACTTTGTCTTCTAGCTCATTGATGCGGTCCTCTGCTTTTTCTAGTCTACTGTTGATGCTTTCTATTGAGTTCTTTATTGCAGTGATGTCATTTTTCATTTCTTCTTGGTTCTTCATTTCCTCTTGGTTCATACACATATTGTTGAATTTGTCTTCCAACCCTTTCAGCAACCTTATGACCATTTTTCTGAATTCTTTCTCTGATATATTGCTTGCCTCCATTTCCTTTACTTCCTTTTCTAGGGATGCCTCCTTTTCTTTTGTATGCAGGCTGTTTCTTTGTCTCCCCATGATCTCTCCTCTCTGGGTGTCTAGTTATGTAGCTCTCTCTTCTGTGTTGACTTAAAGGCACAAAATACAACACAACAAGGCACAATGCACAAGGCACTGGACACAAATGTATTTATTATACTTATAACCCCAAATAAAGGTGACCACCAGAGAAAAGAGAATTAGGGGATTAAAAAAAGAGTGCAAAAATGATACTGAGAAAAGGAAAAAAAGTAAGAGAGAAAAGAAAGAGAATCAAAAAGAAGGGGGGAAATCTTTATATGGGGAGAAAACTCCAATAGAACAACAACTAATCCAAACAAATGCAAACAACTAACACCCAGATATGAATGAAAACTACCAACAACCACTAATAGCAAGTGAGAAGAGGAAAAACAGAAGCAAAAAAAGAGAAACAATCCCACAAACAAACAAACCAATCTAATCAACAATCAAACTAACAACAACAATAGGACAGAGAGAAAGAAGGGCAAAACAAAATCCAGGTCAACCAAATTTTATCAGATTTTTGTTTGATTTGCTACTGATTCTCTCAGAAAAAAATCTGACATCTGCTAAGTGTTAACTTTCAGTAAGGGACTTCTCATTATTAGAGGATTTTTTTCTGAGAGAACCAGTCCAAATCAAACAAAAACATAAATTTAAAAAAAATCAAAAAAAAAGGGAAGAGGAAAAAATTTGGATAGTGAAGAAAGAGAAGAGAAGTGTGTATCGACTTGGAGCAGGGGGTCGGAAATTAGATATATAAATAGGATGAATTTTAAACAAGGGGTAAAAAGAAGGACTAGAGAAAATCTAAAGCAGGAATAGTGTAAGAGAAACAGGACAACAAAAGGGGAAAAGTGATGAAGGGAGTTTTGGCATAAAGGTAAAGTTGAGATAGAGTAAAGTGATGCTAAAAGAAAAATGAAAATAGAATGTAGAACACTAATCCCCAAATAAAATAAAATAAAATAAAATAAAATAAAGAGAAAATAAAATAAAGAGAAAATAAAATGAAACTTTTAAAAAGGTAAAATAATAGTAGTAATAATACTGATTAAAAATAAAAATATAATAATTAAAAAGTAAAAATCAAGTGAGAAAAAAAGAAAAAAAATAGTTTCTTACGTAAAAGATAAAAAATAAAAATGTGCAGTAGTGAAGGTCATTCACTTCCTCTACTGTTCTGTTTGGCATGCCTGTTTCCTGTCAGGTAGTCAGGATAGTATTGAAGTTCCCTGCATTCCACAGCTCCTCTGTGTTGTAAGCCACAATCCTGTTTCAAGCAGGCAGTATTTCTTTGTTTCTCACCCTGCCTGTGGTTGTATTTACACAAGAGTCAATTTGTGATTCAACCCCTGGGTGGCAGTGTTTCTGTATTGACAACCAGGGCTATAAATCCTCTCTTCCCAGTATTTAGAATTTATTTTCCCTGCTGCGCTTAATACTGGTTTGGGGTATGGACCCCAGAGCTGGTTTCCTGATCGTTTCTCCCCACTCTGATCCCCAGGTTCCACAAAAACAACTTTCCCCTGCAGTCTCTGAGAGTGTTTTTAATTGGGTGATCCTATGTACTGGGCTTAGTAACCAAAAGTAAGCATTAAAAGAGAAAAAAGAGCCAGAGTAAGTTCATGAACTCACGACTTTTTTGCCCCAGCACTGCACGCGACTCTGCTCACATCTCTGTGCATGTCTTTTTCCCCTGGCACAGCGTAGCTGGTTTACTGGTAAAGCTTCAGGCTGCCTTTTTGTGCCCATCCCAGCTATGGGTTAATTTCTAGAGTCCCCTTCTGTCAGCAGCCCTGCGGACTACACTGGCCCCAGTGGCCATGGATTTTGTGGGGCGCAGACTTCCTCTGAACCTCTAGATCCTGCAGCACGTGTTTCTCTCTACAACCTGGATTGCAGACCTATCCTTTCTCTGGGAGAAATTTGACCTTCTGTGAGAAGGTGCAGAGCTTGTCTGCATCCGCTATTCGTGCCACTTGAGACCCGGTGTTTGTGGGTTCACAGCTAGTCCCTGGGTGTTGTGGTTGTAGGGTCCCAGGAAGTATCCGATTCTTCCTGGTTAAAGGTAAGGCTAGGCTTACGATCACAGCCACTCTCCCCTTCAAGATGGCGCAGTCTCTGCAGCAGAGCTGGTCGCTCTGGGAGAGATTTCAGCAGCAGTGCAGGCTGTCCAGTCAGGGGAGCCTGGTCTGGCAGTCCCCAACTGTCCCTTGGAATATAGCTGTCCCTCACTCAGAAATAGACACTCCCCATACATCCATACACTCTCCTTTTATTCTCTCACTCACACACTATCTTGCAGCCTGCCTTCCCATCTGCAGCCATCTTCCCTGCCTCCCCCAAGGATATGTTTTTATTGATTTAGAGAGAGAGGAAAGGGGAGAGAGACATCGATTGGTTGCCTCCCGTAAGCACCTCAACTAGGTATTGAACCAAAAACCTGGGTATATGCCCTGACCAGGAGTTGAGCCCAGAAATTTTTGGTGCACAGGACAATGTTCCAACCAACTGAGCCACCTGCCAGAGCCTTACTTATTTTTTAAGGCATTTCTTAGAATCCTCTAATAATGAGAAGTCCCTCCCTGAAAGTTAACACTTAGCAGATGTCAGATATTTTTTCTGAGAGAATCAGTAGCAAGCTTACCCTTAGAGAATAGATTAGAAGCAATATACTTTAGTTTAGAGGAGAAGGAGATTTGTGCACATTATGGATTTCACTAGGACATAGTAATCCAGGTTTGATAGGCAGTGAAGTATCTGTGTCTGGTTGAGGCACTACAAAGTTAGAATTTCTCTCTCCTCTAGCTTCTCATTTTGTGCTGATGTTACCCAAAAGACCAAGAGTGATGCAGTTTGTTAAGGTCAGCCTCCCAAGAGACAGAGAAGGGCAGAGAGGGGAGAAAAGTTGTTACCAGTCCAAAAGTTTGTGTGCCCAACATTCAAAAGGCCAATATTCAAAACATCAGAGTTTGGAGTAAAGAAAAGTTTATTGATTAAAAATGCACCCAATAGAGAAGATGGGGGCCTTAGTAGATCCTCAAATCCATCTTTCCCCAAGGCCAAAGTTTAAGCTTCTTTTAAACCAAAGGAAGGGAATAGGAAAATGCAGGCTAGAATTGAGATATTCAGAGAGACTGAGCATTTTGCTCTATCACATGGGAGGTGGGACAAGTGGAGCATGACCAGCACTCTCCAAGGCCAACTAGAGAGTGATAGATTCTGCCATTTAAAAATTTCTTTTCCCAGATTTATGTTGGCAAATGTTTAGTAATTACCCAAATAGCATTTATCTGGTGTCTTCAGTGTCTATCTCCAGGCCAACCAAATGCATCCCACTGCTGCTTGTATTTGTACATGAAGTTGCATTGTAATCCAGCCATGCCTGACAACTCACAAAGGTAGAGTTGAATAGATTCAAGAGTAATCACGTGTCCTGCAAATCCTGAAGAATTTCCTATCCGGCCTTTGGCAGAAAAAGTTTGGGTTCGATGGACATCTGTATGTCTTCTGTATGTAAGCTTGGTGTGTTAAACCCCTGGTTTAAAGCCTTTTTTTTTTCTTTTTCATTCTAATTCTCTAAAATGTCTTCAAAGTGACTTAAAGTTTATATTTTTGGAATTGGGTTTTCTCTGTGAAAAGATTCAGGTTTTTACACTAAAGAGCAAATTATAGTAGTTCTATGTACTAACGAGGCTATTACATGCAGCTGAAAAGTGAGAAAATAAAATGTTTGTTTTGAAAATATACTTTTTAAAGATCACAAACATCTGTATATTTTCCAAGACATCTGGAACACTAAGTGATTGACTCATTTCTATTTAGCCAGGTTCATTTTGCAAACACTAGATGTTAGAGGTAAAAAAAATCATCTCATGTAACATCTTTGTACAAAATATTTCAAATTTTAAATATCACTATTTTACAGTGCATCAAGAAGTACAAACAAGTCTATAACTCTGTCAGAGATTTTGGAGAATTTAAAGAATTTATTATTTTTTGTTTATTTGGTTATGCAAACTTTGTATACTCATTGCCTTTGATAAAATATCATCTTGACATTTTTAAACAGGCCTCAAAACTTAAACAATGTGTTTTTCAATCTACACTAATAAAAGACAAACATGCAAATTGACCATACCTTCGCTACACCTTAAGCCACGCCCACCAGCCAATCAGAGCGACCATATGCAAATTAACCCAA
>NW_005357847.1:354495-361741 GCF_000412655.1 Myotis brandtii | reverse complement strand
CCCACCCTGAAGGGGCTGTGGACAGCCTGAAAACAGCCATCAGCCCCTCACTCAGGCTGGCCACACCCTCATGGCATGAGGGTCCTCACTGGGGGGCTTGGCAGCCTGCAAACAGTTATCAGCCACTCACCCAGACTGGCCAGGCCCCCCAGCAGGACCCCCCCCCCTGAAGGGGCTGTGGCCGGCCTGCAAACACCCATCAGCCCCTCACCCAGGCTGGCCAGGCACCCCAGTGGGGACCCCTACCCTGATCTGGGACACCCTTCAGGGAAAACCAGCCGGCCCCCAACATTCACCAGGTCTCTATCCTACCTTATATAATAAAAGGGTAATATGCAAACTGACCCTAACAGCAGAACGACTGGGAATGACTGGTCACTATGACACACACTGACCACCAGGGGGCAACTCCTGCATTGAACGTCTGCCCCCTGGTGGTCAGTGCGCTCCCACAGGGGGAGCTCTGCTCAGCCACAAGCCAGGCTGACGGCTGCCAGTGCAGCGGTGGTGGTGGGAGCCTCCCCCGCCTCCTCAGCAGTGCTAAGGATGTCCGGCTGTGGCTTAGGCCTGCTCTCCGCTGGCAAGTGGACATCCCCCGAGGGCTGCTGGGCTGCCAGAGGGATGTCTGACTGCCAGCTTGGGCCCGATCCCCCAGGGAGTGGGCCTAAGCCAGCAGATGGACATCCTCTGAGAGGTCCCAGACTGCAAAAGGGCATAGGCCAGGCTGAGGGACCCCCGAGTGCACAAATTTTTGTGCACCGGGCATCTAGTTATTATATATTAAAGTATCAGCAAGTGTTATGAGGCATGTCCCATCTCTGAGCAGTTAAGTTGAAATAAAACTTGTTCCTTGGTCTCTCAATGTCAGTTCTCTTAATATTAGAATGGCTTTCTGTTAGAGACAAATACTTTGTCATGAAAGGATTTGGGTCTTTGGAGCCGACTGGGGTTTGACTGTTGACTCAATTACCTTCAAGTCTATTTGGGCCCAAGTATCTACTCAATAAAATGGGGAGATTATTTTTATTGGAGATGTGGTATATATAGTATTGAAAATAATAACAAAGCAAGGTTTCCATTTATTGACTTGCTCACTATGTGCCAGCCACTAAGCTTGCTGTGTCATATATCTTACAATTCAGACATGAGTTAACTGAAGTGTTCACTTCCAGTTTACAAATTCTACCCTTAGAGAACTAGCTACCAATTATCTAGTGCCTACTAAATCCTGGCCACTTTGTATATATATTTTCTCAATTAGTCCATAGTACCAGCAAGTAGATGTTATTATTGCAGAGCCTGGGACAGAACCCAGGAAGATAAACTCCCAAGGCCCTTGCCTTTAACTCTTACTATACTGCCTCAGCAGGAGTAGCTAGTGTTATTATCATAGGCATTAGTTTTAAAGAAACCCATAATATCAGTACACTAAAAAATACGTGCATATGTTTGAAAATTGAGAAATGTAGTTAGGGAATCAAATAGTTTCATATATAATTTCTTGAATTGAGAGCATATGCCTTTGTACTGAATTGCAAAGAAAATATGAGGACAAATACTAAAAGTCAAAATAGAGTTAAGCACTCCATGCCTGGAACCACTTCCCCAAGACAATCTAGGAACAAAATTTGAGATTTTGTATTCCAAAGTTATGTTCACATCTGTATCAGATATCTTAAATAGTGTGTGATGCTGAGAACTGACGAAGCCTGCAATTATGTTATCTCAAGCTCTGAGAACGTGAGGTGCAGTAATGTTTTGAAAGAGCATGTTGCCAGATGCTCTCCATCTCAGAATAATCAATTTGAGCTCCTATGGTCTTGCACCTCATTGCATATTGTCAGCCAGAGCAACCTGCAGGAAATATATACCTTGCCGGAACTTACCTTGCTGAGATAGTCTCAGACTTTTGGGGTAGATGCATTAAAATTTTTATTTGATAGACCTTTTCCTCTATTGGTTTTCTGATTTTTTTTAAAAAAAAATTATCATTAATTTTTTTAGGATTGCTGCTAAAATGTCTGCAAATTATTTGTATATAATCAGAAAAATAGTTACAAAAATTTGGTTTTTAGTACATCATTTGGACAAGTTTTGAAGATGTCTTCAAACAACAAAAATTAGTGTTCTAATAAAATCCAATGTTTTGGAGAGACAAAATGGTGGCGGAATAGATGGACGTGTTCCAAGCCTTGTCGCAGAGCAGATAGAATGAGCAACTAAATGGAATAACATCCACCCCAAATTGGCTGATGAGACAATTCTCAGCTGTGAAGGGCAGAGTACACCTGGAGAATGGTAAAATCAGGGATCTGGGCTAGAGAAAACTGCGAGACCTCCGAGCCCAGAGGGTCAGAGGGAAACCGCAGGGAACTGAGGCGGTGTCCCTTGGGACAGGCATAGTGTCTGACTGTGGAAAGAAGGTCTGCAGGACTACTGGCAGTAGGGGATTCTAGGTCTGGGTCCACAGTCAAGAGAGACTGAGCCCAGAGGGTGCAGCCTTGGTGGCTGCCCAGGCTGTGCCATGCCAGGGGGAGAGGAGCTAGCAGAGGTGCAGCTCTTTCCCCTCTTTTTGGTCTTTGCTTTTGTTTGCTGAACTGAGTTCATAGGACCTTTCAAATACAGACACTCACCCATGGCTGAGGTGCAGGTGGAGATGCAGACTTGTGGAGTCTGGGGAGAGGCCAGGTAGAGGAAAGTGTCAGGAAGAGGTGGCCAACAGTCTAGCACTGAGTCATACCTGATGTGCCAGATCCAGGCAGCCATTTTCTCCTGAAGAGATAGCCCCTCTCTGCAGTCTCCAGGCAACCAATACAGCCACAACCAGACTACACCCTGAGTGGCACAAAGAATAATTTTTTTAAAAAATCCGAATAGTCCCTCAGAGTCCACAGGTGCTGGCCTAAAGAGAGGCCTTCAGTCCCAGCAACAGGAAACTGAGAAGCAGCAGACAGTACAGAAGAGTGGGATCTTAAACCAGCCCTCATTTTTATTTTTATTTTATTATTACTTTATTATCACTTTTTCCTTTATTTTCCTTTTTTTGTTTGTTTCTTTATTTTCTATTTTCATATTATTTTTTCATCATTCTAATTTTTTATTTTATCCTACGTTTTTAATTAATTTTTTTCTTCTCTTTCTCTTTCTTCTTATGCATTCACCCTCTTTCTACTTCCTCTATACCAGGGTTGGGCAAACTTTTTGACTCGAGGGCCACAATGGGTTCTTAAACTGGACCGGAGGGCCAGAACAAAAGCATGGATGGAGTGTTTGTGTGAACTAATATAAATTCAAAGTAATCATTGCATCATAAAAGGGTACGGTCTTTTTTTTTTTAGTTTTATTCATTTCAAAAGGGCCGGATCCTTGCCCACGGCTGCTCTAGAGTGATGCTTTCTTAATGCAAATAACTCACCTGCATTGGCTTTAAGGTCTTCAGGTGTGACCATGACAACAAATCGGATTGCACGTTCATTTCGAAACATCTCGTAGGACCACCGACGGATAGACCGCATGCATTTCACTGCTGCAATGCCATTGTTGGCAATAAGAATATAAGATTCTGCCCCCACCCTCTTTACTGGGTATTTGGTGTTTGTATGTTCTGGTTTACCTGTTTGTTCTCTGGTGTTTTCTCCCCAAATATATATATTTTTTTCCTTTTTCTTCTTTTTCTTTTCTCTCATACCATTTTTTCTCTCTTCGATATCATTTGTGCTCTCTTTTATCTTCCCTAATTCTCTTTTCTCTGGTGGTCACTTATATTGGGGTTATCGGTGTCATGAGTACATTCATGTTTTGTTCCCTTTGTGTCATGCCTTGTCAAGGTGAACTTTATCCTGTTTGGCCAATGTGGTAGAGAGTGAGACACATAACCAGACACCTGGAGAGGAGACTCCATCCAAAAACAGGTCAGTAACACTCCAGGCCCAACTACAGAGGCAGGAAGAAGGCAGCAGTGAGGGAGAGAGCATGAGTGAGTGAGGGAGCAAAAGAGGATGTGGACATCATGTGGTGTGTGTGTGTGTGTGTGTGTGTTTGTGTGTTTGTGTGTGTGTGTGTGTGTGTGTGTGTGTGTGTGTGTGTGTATGTGTGAGTGAGGCACAGTTAGGTCCCACAGGACCTTCGGGGGAAGGCTGACAAGGCTTGCCTAACGAGGCAGCCTCTGCTACTGTTGCAAAGAGCCCTGGAGTGGCTGGCTCTTCCACAGAGGCCATGCCTTTTTGAAGGGGAGAGCTGCTATGACTGGGAGCCCAGACTCACCTCCACCCAGGGTGCCTTCAGATAACACACCCGGGACTCTACAGCCACCCCCGCCAGGGACCTGCTGCCTTGGCTGCAGTCCCAGGTCACTGAGACTCCAGCCACCTCGGGACTTGGCTCCTGTGAATTCCGAAGCATGCTCCCCTTTTGCCGGCTGAACGCTTTAGCCTAGGGCACCACGGCCATGCAAGCAGCAGACATGTGAGCAACCCGCCCCAGTCAAAGGAGCAGTAGCCTCACATTGCCTGCCCTCATCCAAGGCACAGCAGCCCAGCAAGCAGCCTGCACCAGTCTGAGGAGCAGCAGCCATGCGAGCAGTCCACCCCCGTCTGAGGAGCAGTATTTCCACAAGCAGCCTGCACCTGTCCCAGGAGCAGCAGTTGTGTGAGCAGCCCACCCCCGTCCAAGAAGCAGAAGCCCCATGAGTAGCTTGCCCCCATCCGAGGAGCAGCAGCCTTACGTACCCAGACCCTGTCCGAAGAGCAGCAGCCACATGAGCAGCCCATCCCCATGCAAGGAGGAGCAGCCGCACACAGCCTGCACCCTTCTGAGGAGCAGCAGCCATGTGAGAAGCTCCCCCCATCCAAGGAGCATCAGCCCCGCAAGCAGCTGCCCCTGTCTGAGGAGCAGCAGCCCCGCAAGCAGCCTGCCCCAGTCTGAGCAGCAGCCATGCACATCCTGCCCCCATTGGAGGAGCAGTAGACTTGTGAGCAGCCCGCCCTTCTCTGAGGTGCAGCAATTGTGTGAGCAGCCTGCTGCCACCAGCCAAAGGAGCCACCACTGCTGAGAGCAGCATCCCCCAGTGGAGACACTGTCAACTGAGGAGTAGCCAGTGCCCAAGGAGTCGGTACTGCACCAGGAGCTGCCCCTGCATGACTCGACACCTAGATCCTTCAGTGAGTACAGAAATGGGGAGAAAAAGAAACCCCCAAAGGAAAGAAAAAGAGGCATCGCCAGAAGAGCAGCTAACTGAAAGGGAGGCATTCAATATGTCAGAAAAAAAATTCAGAATAAGGGTCATACAGTTCAAAAACTGGATGGATGAAGAAATCAACAACTTATGTAAGAATCAAGAAGAAATAAAGAGTGATATAGCTGCAATAAAAAAACACCATGGAAAGTTTCAGCAGTAGACTAGGAGAAGCAGAGGACTAAGTTAGCGAATTAGAAGACAGGGAAGAAAAACACACCCAACTGAACTGCAATTGGAGAAAAAAATTAAAAGACAGTAGGAGAGCCTCAGGGAGCTTTGGGACAACATGAAATGAAGCAATATACCAATAATAGGGGTACCAGAATGACAGGAAGAGGAACAAAGTATAGAAAAATCTTTTGAAGAAATAATGTCAGAAAACTTCCCTGATGTGGCGAAGAAAAAAATCACACAAGCACAGAGAGTTACAAACAAGATGGACCCAAAAATACCCATACCAAGACACATCATAATTATGATGTCAAACATTCAGGTCAAAGAGAGAAACTTAAAGGCTATGAGAGAGACAGAAAGTATGTACAAGGGATCTCCCATTAGATTACCAAGTGATTTCTCAACAGAAACACATCAGGCCAGAAAGGAATGAAAGGAAATTTACAAAGGGATGCAAAGGAAGAGACTGAATCCAAGAATACTCTATCCAGCAAGGCTATCATTCAAAATTACATGGGAAATAAGAAGCTTCAGAGACAAAAAAAAAAGGTTAAGGGAGTTTATCACCATCAAGCCAGCAATACAAGAAATGCTAAAGGGACTGGTATAAAAAGAAGGAATAAAAAGGGAAAAAGGAACATGGACACAAAAAATAAAAATGCCTAGAAACAACTACTTATCAATAATAACATTAAATGAAAATGCTCCAATCAAAAGACATCCAGTGGCTGAATGGATAAAAAACATGACCCATATATATGCTGTCTACAAGAGACCCACCTCAGAACAAGGAACTCACACAGACTGAAAGTGAAGGGATGGAAAAATATCTTTTAGGCAAATGAAAATGAAAAAAAAAAAGCTGGGGTAACAATACTTATATCTGACAAAATAGACCTCAAAGTGAAGGCCATAACAAGAGATAAGAAAGGCCACTTCATAATACTAAAGGGATCGATACAACAAGAGGATATAACCCTGGTAAACATATATGCACCCAATGCAGGAACACCCAAATACATAAAAAGAAAAACTCCTGGAAGATATCAAGGGAGAGATCAAGAACAATACAATCATAGTAGGGGACTCTAATACACCACTGACATCACTGGATAAATCCTCTAGACAAAAAAATCAGCAAAGAAACAGCAATCATAAATTACCACTAGGTCAGATGGACTCAATTGACATCTTCAGAATATTTGACCCCAAAGACACGGAATATACATTCTTCTCAAGTGCACATGGGAAATTTTCAAAGATAGACCACATATTGGGTCATAGTCAAAGTTTCCCCAAATTCCAGAAGATTGAAATCATATCAAGAATCTTCTCAAATCACAATGGCATAAAATTGGAAATAAACTACAATAAAAACAATAAAAAAAATTCAAACACTTGGAAGCTGAATAGCATGCCATTAAACAATGATTGGGTTACCAAAGAGATCAAAGAAGAAATTAAAAACATCCGGGAAACAAATAACAATGAAAACACAACAATCCAAAACCTATGGGACACAGTGAAAACAGTCCTAGAGGGAAGTTTATAGCTCTACAGACCTACTTCAAATAACCAAGAAAAAATGGTAATAAATCATCTAACTCTACTACTTAAAGAATTAAAAAGATAGCAAAACGAATAGCCCAGAATGAGCAGAAGGAAAGAGATAATAAAAATCTGAGCTGAAATACATGGCATAGAGACAAAAAAAACCCCAAAAAACACAAAAGATCAATTAAACCAAGAGCTGGTTCTTTGAAAGGATAAACAAGATTGATGAACCTCTAGCCAGGCTCACCAAGAAGCAAAGAGAGAAGACCCAAATAAACATAA
>NW_005357847.1:352799-354442 GCF_000412655.1 Myotis brandtii | reverse complement strand
ACAAAGGATTGTTAAAAAATACTATGAACAACTCTACTCCAACAAACTAGACAACCTGGAGGAAATGGACATATTCCTAGAAAAATACAACTTTCCAAAACTTAATCAGGAAGAATCTAAAAATCTCTATAGGCTGATAACTATGGAGGAAATTGACGTAGTCATCAAAAAGCTTCCTGCAAACAAAAGCCCAGGGCCAGACGGCTTCAATGGGAGTTTAACCAAACATTCAAGGAAGAACGAAAACCTATCCTCTTCAGACTATTCCAAAAAATTCAAGAGGAAGGAACACTTCCAAGCTAATTCTATGAAGCCAGCATTACCCTAATACGAAAACCAAATAAAGACAATACAATGAAAGAGAATTACAGGCCAGTATCTCACATGAACATAGATGCCAAAATCCTAAACAAAATTCTAGCAAATCGGATCCAGCATTACATCTGAAAGACCATACACCATGACCAAGTAGGATTTATCCCATGGATGCAAGGATGGTACAATATCGGCAAATTAATAAACATGATACATAACATAATAAAATTGAAGGATAAAAATCACATAGTCAAATTAATTGATGCAGAAGGAGCATTTGACAAGAATCCAAAACCCTTTCTTGATAAAAACCCAAAGTAAAATGGGAATAGAGGGATCATACCTCAACATAATAAAAGCCTTTTATGACAAATCTATAGCCAACATCATACCCAATGGGCAAAAACTAAAACTATTTCACCTAAGACCAGGAACAAGACAGGGATGCCCACTTTCACCACTCCTGTTCAACACAGTCCTGGAAGTGCTAGTCATGTGCTGGGCTGCATATCTGGTGCTTCGGCCAGGCGGGTCACGCTGTGCTCTCTGTTCCTAGAACCCATAGATAGGAAGGTAGTCACTGTACTGATGCTGTACTGTGTCGGGAACAAATTGTGTAAACAAGGCTTTGTAACTATCTTTGTGGTTTTTGCAAATAAAAACACTGTAACTCCTGTAGTCGGCCCTGCAGTTCAGCCTTTGCTTCAGCAGGGTGCTGTAACTGTAGTTGCTGGCTGGCTTAATAAAGGCTCCTAAATCTTGATCTGAGTCCATGGTGGTCATCTCTGTGGGTCGCCCCATAACATTTGGAGGCCCCCAGCAAGATCCACTCTGGCTGAGTTGCCGGTGGACACCCCGGACGCCCCAGGCGAGGACACTCCAGTCTCCGTCCCGGGTCTCAGGGAGGCGGAGTGTTTTCCTCCCAAAACTGCAATCTGAAAACGACAAGCCACCTGGACCTCCAGTGGGGAGGTAAGAATCTGGTATCTGTCTGTGGAACATTCCCTTTAGGACTCAAAAGAGGACTGGACGCAGCGGAACCTCGGAGTCGACGGCGTCTGGGGGTCCTGGTCTGGGCAACCTTAGGTTGCATTTGTCTGGTTTGTTTTGTCTTTGTTCTTTGTTGTCTTTGTCTTTGTAAAAATGGGTCAAGGTCAGTCATCTTCGTCGACCCCCTTACAATGTTTTCTAGAGAATTTTCAGGATTTCAAGAGACGCGGAGAGGACTACACCACCCCCGTTAATTATTTTTTTTAAACTTTTTTTTAAATTTATTGATTGGTTAAGGTATTACAAATGTGTCCTCATCCCCCATTAAACCCCCAACC
>NW_005357847.1:348641-349021 GCF_000412655.1 Myotis brandtii | reverse complement strand
CCTCCAGAAGTTTTCTTATGTATTTGGGTGCTCCTATATTGGGTGTGTATATGTTTGCCAGAGTTATTTCTTCTTGTTGGATTGCTCCCTTTAGTATTATGAAGTGGCCTTCCTTATCTCTTTTTATGTCCTTCACTTTGAGATCTAATTTTCAGATATAGGTATTGCTACCCCAGCTTTCTTTTTCATTTCCATTCGCCTGGAAAACCTTTTCCATCCCTTCACCATCAGTCTGTGTGCGTCTTTTTTTCTGAGGTGGGTTTCCTGTAGAAAGCAGATATATTGGTCACGTTTTCTTATCCACTCAGTTACCCTCTGTCTTTTGATTGGGGCATTTAATCCATTTACATTTAAAGTTATTATTGATAGATACTTGTTTG
>NW_005357847.1:338987-347554 GCF_000412655.1 Myotis brandtii | reverse complement strand
TCATTTTGTTTGGGACTCTGTGAGCTTCTTGGATTTGTGTCAGTTTTTTCTTCCCTATATCAGGGAAGTTTTCTGTCATTATTTCTTCAAATAGGTTTTCTATTCCTTGCTCAGTTTCCTCTCCTTCTGGCACCCCTATTATGCAGATGTTGTTTCGTTTTGTGTTGTTCCAAAGTTCTCTTAGGCTCTCCTCATGCTTTTTAATTTTTTTTTCTAGAAGCTGCTCTGCTTGGGTATTTTTTCCTACCTTGTCTTCTAGCTCACTGATGCGGTCCTCTGCTTCTTCTAGTCTACTGTTGATGCTTTCTATTGAGTTCTTTATAGCAGTGATGTCATTTTTCATTTCTTCTTGGTTCTTCTTCATTTCCTCTTGGTTCTTACACATATTGTTGAATTTGTCTTCCATTCTTTTCATCCACCTTATGACCATTTCTCTGAATTCTTTCTCTGACAGGTTGCTTGCCTCCATTGCCTCCATTTCGTTTACTTCCTTTTCTGGTGATGCCTGTTTTTCTTTCATATGCGGGCTGTTTCTTTGTCTCCCCATGATCTCTCTTTTCCAGGTGTTTGGTTATGTAGTTCTCTCTCTGCGTTCTGTGAGGAGGAGCAAGGCTCCTCTGAGTCCATGTATTCGCGCTGCTGTCGATCCAGTGTTTCTGGGTCAGTAGCCGATTCCTGGATGCCGTGGTTGCAGGGTCTCTGGATGTATATGCTTCCGAAAACAGCCCCATTAATTATTTTGATTTACAGAAATTTTGTTCCCTCAGGCCCCACTCCCTGGTGCGGGGCAGGCTGCAGAGTCGAGTTCCCCGCCACCACCACAACCTCTGCCATGGCCACCCGCACAAACTCTGTCAGCCAGAAACCCTTTTAGTCTGCCCCACACTAGGACCGGGGCCTCTTATGGACCTCTAGGGGACCCCCAGAGAGGGACTGAGGAGGCTTCCCCAAGTGGGCCAGCCCCCTTGTTGCCATTATGTCAGGCAGCCCCCCTGGACTTAGGGCCGGACGGTCGACCTTTTATGATTTATTTCCCCTTTTCCACCAGTGATTTGTATAACTGGAAGAATCAGAATCTGCCCTTTTCTCAAAACCCCCAGAGTTTGGTCTCCCTCCTTGAGTCGGTTTTCTTCGCTCACCAGCCAACCTGGGACGACTGTCAGACTCTCTTCACCTCAGAGGAGAGGGAGAGAGTAAGAAATGAATGAGGGGAAGGCCCTCGGGTACTCCTCCAACTGCCCACAGAGCCGGAGGGAACAGTTTACTCCTCACCTGCCCTTTACAGTAGGAATACAGGCTACATGAAGGGATTTCAAAGACCCCCTCAGAAGATCCCTACCTCTGAGAGCTCCAAAAAGAGATACCTGGAGTTTGGGCTGACGGGAATCCACCTGGGCTGGCGAGACACTGGCTTCCCATAGTGATCCAGCTCACCAGCACTGCCACTCCAATTCAGGTCAGGCAATACCCGATGAGTCAGAAGGCAAAGTTGGGCATAGCCAAATGCATACAGAGACTGAGAAAGGCGGGAATCCCAATACCTTGCCAGTCAGCATGGAACACCCCTTTACTACCTGTCCAGAAACCAGGAATGGAAGACTTTAGGCCCGTTCAAGATTTAAGGGAGGTAAACAAAAGAGTAGAAACTATCCATCCTACCGTCCCTAACCCTTATACTCTCCTAAGCTTACTTTGGCCGGACCACCGGTATTATACTGTCCTAGACTTGAAGGATGCTTTCTTCTCCCTTCCCTTGGCACCCCAGAGTCAACCAATTTTTGATTTTGAGTGGACAGACCCAGAGGATGGGGAGCAGCTAAGGACAGAGTAAGTGGTTAATACAGAAAAAGGGGGTGGGGGGGGCGTTGGCAGGGAGAGCAGGGAGAGAGAGTTTTTGTTGATTTTTACTTATCTGAACTATGCTGGACTCAAGGCCGCAAGCTGTTACTAAGCACAGTAAGTTTTTCTCTGTCCTGTTTTGTTCTCTTTAACCCTTCCAATACTTGAAATTGCATAAGGAAGGAAGCACCTGCTCTTAGTAATCTAAGAAATACTGGCTGTTTACTTTATAGTAATCATTAAAGCATTGAAGTTTCTAAGAATACGGAATTACTGAGTAGAAGGTCTGAGGCATGGTTATGCATTTTTAAAGGACATGGAAAGAAGGTTTAAAGGCTAATTTAGAAGTGTAAAATTTATAAAGGTTGTGTATGTAATAAGAAGGAGAAGAGAAATGTAAAAAGAAATTAATCAAATAATACAGGCCAGTAAGTCAGGAAACAGAGGGTAAATAGTTATGCCAAAATACTTAGGGGGGACTAATAAAAGAAATCTAACAGTTACTGTTTTGTTATAACTCTGAAGAGTCCATAAAAAGGACTGACAAGGAAAATCAGAAGATCTTAAGGCAGGTCAGTAGCTTTTTCTCCTTATGTAAAATCTGGCAATGCTAAATAAATCATGGCAATACATTTCTTTGTATAAATTCAATAAGACCAGTTTCCAATAGTGGTTTTATTGACCGGAAACTTTGACTGGAGTATCATGTTTTAAAGAGCCCTGTCTGAGCTCTGAAGACTTGAAGCCAATAAGAGTGCCGTGGAGAAAGCCTGGTATCCTGCTTGGTATTCCTGAAAATAGCTGGCGCTGGAGCATCAAGCCCATGCCCTGCCATCACTGGCGGTTGGTCAGAGTACAAGGGGAGCAATAAGGGCACCTCTGCGTCCCTGAGGAACCCCACGCACTCTGGGCCACGACGAGTAGGAGGGCTACTGAGAAGGGCCTTAAAGCAAGGACAATGGGCCTGGGCAGAGCCACTGCAGGTGAGGAATTCACCTAACTCAGCAGATACTGCAGGCAGGCCTGATGGCAGCTGGATGGCTTGGCTTCTTGGCCCTAAGGGGCACATTAAGATTCAATCATGAAATTCCAGCAAAGGTAGTCAATTACTATTCTTGTTGTGTTTATGCAAACAATCAGGCAAAATTGAATACAGTAAATAAATTAGTATTTTAATAAACAGAGGGATAATTTTAAGGAGAAAAATTCTGTTTCAATAAAGGTTATTAAAACTGAAATGTTTTCTTTCCCTCCCACCAGACGATTTGTTACAGTTTGTCTCTGCCAGGTCACAAGCCTACCTCCTTCTATGCCCCGGCCTCATCGTCCCTCTGACAGAAAGCAAGGATCTCTTGGCTCTGAGAGAAACTTCTGACCCGCCTCAGCAGGAAATAATTACAGAAGAAATCCAACGTCCATTTCCCTGAAAGAATTCAGAGCCAGGATCCTTGAGGTAATATAGTAGGTAGTTAGACAGACATGAGCAGAGCAAGGACGATGGGCCAATTTGCACTGCCAGATGTAACTAAGTCTTTCCACCTCTATGTATGTAAGACAAGGGGACTCCCCAGAAGCAAGAGGGAACTAGGCTGCAGACAAAGCAGCCCAGGAGGCTGCCTTAAAACCAGTGGGGCCTTTACAGATTCTAGTGACTCTTCCAGACCCTGAACTACCCATCTTACCAGCTTACATGGAAACCCAATCTAGAAAAGCTGAAATCCACAACTAATCTTTACTCAAGTTCTTTCAAGCTTTACAGTCTACCCAGAAAGCAGACCAGAAGCACATCCAAGATACTCTGCCTGTATCCGGTTCATCCCTTCCAACCTAGTAACTCTGTGTGGGTAAAGAAATTTGCCACCCAAGGACTGACTCCTACCAGGAAAGGATCATCCCCACAGCAGTCAAGGTCGACAGGATCCTGACGTGGCTTCATCACACCTGGCTGAAGACAACCCAGGCAAAATAGAGAGTCTAGGACTCTTTGCACCCTCTAAAGATTACTCCTGGCCCTTTTCTTATAAACAGTCCCACTGACTTTATTTGGCAAAGAATTAATTCTATCAAGTTTATATTCCTGAGGGGTCAATATAACTCCCTCCGCAACAATGACCCAAAAGAGTCAATGATTTGACTCATGTACATAAAACCAGTGGGGAATGTGCTGGGCTGCATATCTGGTGCTTCGGCCAGGCGGGTCACGCTGTGCTCTCTGTTCCTAGAACACATAGATAGGAAGGTAGTCACTGTACTGATGCTGTACTGTGTCGGGAACAAATTATGTAAACAAGGCTTTGTAACTAACTTTGTGGTTTTTGCAAATAAAAACGCTGTAACTCCTGTAGTCGGCACTGCAGTTCAGCCTTTGCTTCGGCAGGGTGCTGTAACTGTAGTTGCTGGCTGGCTTAATAAAGGCTCCTAAATCTTGATCTGAGTCCCTGGTGGTCATCTCCGTGGGTCACCCCATAACAGTCATAGCAATTAGACAAGAAGAAGAAATAAAAGGTATCCAAATTGGAAAAGAAGATGTGAAACTGACATTATTCGCAGTCAGTCTCTATGCACATAGTAAGCCCTAAAGACTCTATCAAAAAAATTACTAGACTAAATAAATGAATTAGGTAATATAGCAGGATACAAAATTAATGCCAAGAAATCTATGGCATTTTTATACACCAATAGTGAACTTCCAGAAAGAGATATTAAAAAAACAATCCCATTTACCATCGCACCAAAAAAAGTAAGATACCCCTGAATAAACTTAACTAAGAAGGTAAAAGACCTGTATAGTGGGGCCTTGACTTACGAGTATCCCGACTAACGAGTTTTTCAAGATACGAGCCGTCTCTCGGCCAATTTTTTGCTTTGAGTTGCGAGCTAAAATTCGGGTTATGAGCCAGCTTCAGATACCCCACCGCTAGTTGGCGCAACGAACGTCACAGTGAACGCCACAACATCAGCCCAGCATCACGTGTCATTGTAATGGTGAAAATTGATTTGACATACGAGTAATTTGAGTTATGAGCTCCGTCACGGAACAAATTAAACTCATAAGTCAAGGCCCCACTGTACTTGGAAAACTACAGGACACTGAAAAGAGAGATAGAAGAAGACATAAAAAGATGGAAGAACATACCATTTTCATGAATTGATAGAATCAACATCATTAAAATGTTCATACTACCCAAAACAATCTATAGATTCAATGCTTTCCCCGTTAAAATACCAAGGGCATATTTCACAGATCTAGAACGAACTCTCCAAAAATTCATCTGGAACATAAAAAGCCCCCGAATAGCTGCAGCAATCCTGAGAAAGAAGAACAAAGTAGGAGGGATCTCAATACCAGATATCAAGCTGTATTACAAAGCCACTGTTCTCAAAACTGCCTGGTACTGGCACAAGAATACACATATAGATCAATGAAATAGAATAGAAACCCTGAAATCGACCTAAGGCACTATGCTCAATTAATATTTGACAAAGTAGGCAAGAACATACAATGGATTCAAGACAGTCTCTTCAATAAATGGTGTTGGGGAAATTAGACAGATACATGCAAAAAAAAAAAATGAAACTAGACCACCAACTTACATCATACACAAAAATAAACTCAAAATGGATAAAGGACTTAAACATATTACAGGAAACCACAAAAATATTAGAGGAATCCACAGGCAGCAAAATCTCAGACATATGCCGAAGCAATATCTTCACCGATACAGCTCCTAGGGCAATGGAAACTAAAGAGAAAATAAACAAATGGGACTACATCAAAATAAAGAGCTTCTGTACAGCAAAAAGAAACCATCAACAAAACAACAAGAAAACCCACTGCATGGGCGAACATATTCACCAATGTTATCACCGATAAGAGTTTAATCTCCAACATATACAGGGAACTCATACAACTTAACAAAAGAAAGATAAACAACCCAATCAAAAAATGGGCAACGAAGCTAAATAGATACTTTTCAAAAGAGTACATAAAGAAGGCCAAATGACATATGAAAACATGCTCAAAGTCACTAATCATCCGTGAGATGCAAATCAAAACGTCAATGCGGTACCATCTCACACCTGTCAGAATGGCTATCATCAACAAATCAACAAATGACAAGTGCTGGCGAGGATGCAGAGAAAAAGGAACCCTCCTGCACTGCTGGTGGGAATGCAAACTGGTGCAGCCACTGTGGAGATCAGTATGGAGTTTCCTCAAAAAACTAAAAATGGAACTCCCATTTGACCCAGTGATCCCACTTCTAGGACTATATCCCAAGAAATAAGAAGCACCAATCAGAAAGGATATATGCACCCCTATGTTCATAGCAGCACAATATACCATAGCTAAGATTTGGAAACAGCCCAAGTGCCCATCAGCAGATAGTGGATTAGAAAACTGTGGTACATCTACACAATGGAATACTATGCTGCTGTAAAAAAGAAGGAATTCTTACTATTTACAACAGCATGGATAGAACTGGACAGCATTATGCTAAGCAAAGTAAGCCAGTCAGAGAAAGATAAATATCACATGATCTCACTCATTTGTGGAATATAATTAACAATATAAACTGATGAATAAAAACATATCCAGAGACAGAGAAGCATTGATCAGACCATCAAACCTCAGAGGAAAGGTAGGGGAGGGTGGGAGTAAGGGGGAGAGATCAACCAAAGGACTTACATGCATACATATAAGCCTAACCAATGGACACAGACACCAGGGGGGTGAGGGCATGAGTGTGTGGGGGAAATGGGGGAATAAAGACACATATATAATACCTTAATCAATAAAGAAACATATCCAATGTTCTTTGTTAGGTCTGACCAAATAATTGAATTGATGCCCCCTCCCCTGGGAGCTGACCTTCAGGCCACTTCACAATGGACATTCCACTTGTTTAGACTACATTCCACTTGCTAAGACCATTATCTCTTCCCTTCGGACTTTCCCAGGAAAATCCACAGAGAATTCTCAGCCCAGAAAAAGCCCACCTAGAGTCCTTTAAAAGCCTCTGACTCCCTATCTTTGGGGACTGGTGCCATTTTGGGGCTCAGCCCATCTGGGTTTCCAGATGACCTAATAAATTCATAATTTTTTACCTCTTTTGGCCTCATGCCTTCCTCCTTCGGCCACCCTAACATTTGGTGCTGAAACCCGCGGGGGTTCCATGGGGATGGGGAGACATCACCCCCTGCTTCGATCACCCGAGTTTGCTACTCAGAGAGCAGTAGTCAGCAGCAGTTTGACCTGGGCTTATCTCCGAATCCTACTTGGGTGACTCAATTGCCGGCCTCAACTAGGCCTCCCTCCCTTATGGACCCTCCCAAACCAGCCAAGGAGGATGTCGGATCAGGAACCTCTCCTTCTCCATTGCTGACCCTCCATCCCACACTGGCCAATCTTCTCTAGGTGAATTTCTTAATCTGATAGTTTAGTCTTAGTTCTGTCAAATTATTTTGTTTTCTTATTTTTTATTTTTTAATGTTTGATATAAAGTTTTGTTTTTACTTTGGTTTAGTTTTCAGTTTATTTTTTTAAATACTTTCAATGGTGTCCTTTTGAAATTAATATAATTTATTCTCTAATTTTTGTAGGTTTGAAATGCCTATTTGTTGGCTTTAAACGTGGAATAATTTGGTTTTGCATCACATTCTTCAGAGTTTTTCTCTTTTCCTGAGAGGAGATATAAGTAATGTTTCACAGTTTTTTAGCATTGTGTGTAACTAAGATGAGTTTTTATATATAATTTTCTCTTTATTTTTGGAATAAGGTAAAATTTCAGGCTTTGTTGTTTTTTTTACCATATGTTAGGTATTTTTGGAATAAGGAGAGCTGTGGGACTTGGCAGGAAAAGATTCATTATCAGTTATTGGCTCATGCAATTATTGAGAATGAGAAGTCCCAAAAACTAGTTGGCAAGCGAGAGCCATTGGTTTAATTCTAGTCCAAGTTCACAAGCCTGAGTGTTACCAGAAAAGGGGACCTAGCCCTGAGTGGGTATGCCTAGGGCCAGCTGATATATTTGGTGCAGAAAAGATTTCACAATACTTGTCCAAGTGATTTTTAGAGGATGTTTATTAAAGCTGGGGACAGTGAAACAAGGAAGGGGCTAAGATAGAAGAAGCAACTGGAGGGGGAACAGGTAGGGGAATGAGCCTAAGCTGGGCTACTTTAGCTCATTAAGAAGTCAGAGAAAAGGGGCTTGGGGACAGGATCAGGGGGTTTGTCCAGGACCAGCTGCCCCTGCTCATTGTGCCTGGTTGCAAACCTGGAGGGATGATCCTTTAGAGTTTAGGAGATGCCTGTGGGGGAAGAAGGGGAAAGTAGAGGTGCTGGTGTGCTCCTTCCTCTAGGCCAGTAGTTGCCAACCTTTCGGACCTCATGGAACACCAGTGGTCTGTGGACGACCAGTTGGCAACCGCAGCTCTAAGCCATCTCTTGACATAAATTTATTTGTGTACATGTGTTCTAAAACAAATGTTGTGA
The DNA here is from genome assembly GCF_000412655.1 of Myotis brandtii. Lineage (NCBI taxonomy): Eukaryota > Metazoa > Chordata > Mammalia > Chiroptera > Vespertilionidae > Myotis > Myotis brandtii. Next base: position 339,222 of record NW_005357847.1, on the reverse strand, counting down.
AACTGCTAAATAGTTTTAAAGTTTTGTACTATTTTATAATATCACCAGAAATTTGTGAGTTTGTGTTGCTTCATATCCTTGACAATACTTGGTATTTCTAGTTATTTTAATCTTAGCCATATGAAAGGGTGTGAAAACTCATTTGAATTTCAGTTTGCATTTTTCTGATGACTATTGATGGTGAGCATTTTTCATGTGTTTACTGACTACTTATATCTTTATGTAGTATTTATAT
>NW_005357847.1:337660-338801 GCF_000412655.1 Myotis brandtii | reverse complement strand
AGACAGATATAATGTTTTCTCCCAATCTATGCCTTGCCTTTTAGTTTTCTTAATGGTAGGTCAAGGGGACAGTTTGCATATTAGCCTTTTATTATATAGGACAGAACTACCATATGATCTACTATTTCTATTTCTGAGAATATATCTGAAAGAAACAAAACACTGTGTCAAAGAGGTATCTGCACCTTCCTGTTCACAGCAGCATTATTTACAATAGCCAAGGTTTGGAAACAACCTAAGTGTTGAACAACAAATGAATGACTAAAGAATGTGAGAATATATATATCCATAAAAATAAAATTCTGCCATTTGCAACAATCCAAATGCAACTTGAGGACATTAATTATCAAGTTAAGTAAAATAAAGTCAGATAGAGAAAGACAAATACTGTATGATATCATTTATATGTAGAATCTTAAAAAAAAAAAAACCCACGCCAAACTCATAGAAAAAGAGATCAAATTTGCGGTTCCCTGTGGTGGTAGTGGTGGTGAAGGGGAAATTGACTGGAGATGGTTAAAAGGTACAAATTTCCGAGAGCAGGGTAACGATTAAAAAACCAGCTCTGAGACTCCGCAGAGTTCTGGAAGGTGGAGCCCTGTGAGTTCCCACAGCCTCCCAGGCTCTTGTTTACACACTTCCTCTTAAATCTGTGAGTTTGATTGTTGACCCCGGTGCATGTGATTGCCCAATTGGGGTCGCTAGCGGAGCTTGTAGGGGAAGATTGTTTTTGGGGAGCCTGGAAAACAGAGCTGAGAGTGGCGACTGGTGAAACAGATCTGGGCGGAGCTGGTTCAGGTACAATAGAGAACTCCTGGTCAGAGAGGACTTAAAGCCTTGGAGGTCAATCCAGACACACTGCCACCCAGAGGCAGAGCCACGAACTGACTCTTCTGTACATACAAATACAGCAGTAAGGGGAACCAATACGGCCTGCCTTAAAATCAGGACTGTGGCTTACAACACGGAGGAACAGTGTATCAGAGGGAAATTCAACATTCTCCTGAATTCCGGGCGTGCCAAAAAGAAGAGTAGAAGATCTGAAGCACCTGCATTACTGCACATTTTTATTTTATTTTTTTTTAATTAATTACTTTTTCACCTTTTAACTAAGAAAACATTGTTTTTCTTTTTTTTTTCC
>NW_005357847.1:326153-332164 GCF_000412655.1 Myotis brandtii | reverse complement strand
GAAGGATGTCCTTCTGGATGACCTTCCAGACAAAGCCATGGTGGCAGGGGCTGAGGCAGAGGTGGCTGCTGCAGCATGCGGGGACTGAGGCAGAGGCCCCCAACAACCACTGTGGGTGGAGGTCGAGCCCCTTGCACGAATTTCGTTTATCACGCCTCTAGTCTTATATAATAAAAGCTTAATATTCTAAGTGTCTGGTCATCTGGTCATCCGTTCAACCAATCAAAGCATAATATGCTAATGATTTGCTAAGGCTACTCAACTGCTCACTATGGCGTGCATTAACCACCAGGGGGCAGTCGACCAGTCAAGCAGTCACTATGACATGCACTGACCACCAGGGGACAGACACTCAGAATGGTAGGTGAGCTTGCTGCTGGGGTCCGGCCGATCAGAACTGAGCAAGATGGGCTGGGCACTCCCTGGAGCCCTCCCGTGGTCCCTCCCCAGCTGGTAAATCTCCCACGTCCCTCCCCAGCCTCGATCATGCACCAGTGGGGTCCCTAGGCCTGGCCTGTGCCCTCTAGCAATCCGGGACCCCTCAGGGGATGTCAGAGAACTGGTTTCAGCCCAATCCCACAGGCCAGGCCAAGGTGCATGAATTCGTGAACTGGGCCTCTAGTAGTGATATAATGTAGAACATGATGACTATAGTTGACACAATGGTATATGGTATATTTGAAAGTTGTGGAGTAAATTCTGAGTTCTCAGCACAAGGGAAAAAACAACATTTTTTTATTTCTTCTTTTTTTTGGTATTTATATGAGATTAAAGGCCCGGTGCACGAATTTGTGCATGGGTGGGGTCCGGCCGGCCCACCCTGATGGAGGCCCATAGGGCTGGGCCAGCCAGGGAGCGGGGCCACGGGTGGTTGGACTGCTGGCCCTGCCTCCAATAGGGGTGTTGGGGGCTGATTGGGGGCTGGGCCAGCTGGGGGGGAGGGTGCCAATCTGGGCTCAGATCAGGCTGGTGGCTGTCGCTGTGCACATCATAGCCACCATTCATTCTGGTTGTTCTGATTGTTCCACTGATCCAGTCACTGGGCTTTTATATATATAGATGTTGGTTGTTAACTAAAGTCAATTGTGGTCATCATTTCATAAATATGTAATTTAAATCATTGTGCTGTACTAATACCTTAAACTTATAAAAGTTAAATAAAAAATAAAGATACTATTACAAAACCTACATAACAATAATAATAATGGCAATGATAAAACTCATTTATTAAAACCACTCCAAAAGGAACCGAGACAGTATGTTATAACAAAATACATTGTAACACAGGTTTATACCTGTAAGAAGTACAGAGGAAAAGAAGAGCAGCAGTTACCATGGGCTCTTTCTGCACCTCTCTAGCATCTAGCATGGAAAAACAGGCAAGGATAAGTGAGTGAAAATTATAAAACAACAGCTGATAATTGAGAAGAAACTGGAAACGAAAAACGAAATAGGAAAGTCAGAATTAGAAAATAAGTGTTTACAAAAGAATATTTGTAAATTTCAAAACATATAGCTACTTTTACATTTTACTTTGGGATGAAGTGTGATCCTATGCTGCCAGATAGAGGCAGTTTTTCTTTTCTTTTTAGAATATCTTCAAGTTTTCATCCTTTCTTTACTGTAACTAGACCAGTTTTGATTAAGAAAACTGTAGAAAGTTAGTAACTGCCACAAACAGTGGCATGTGTCCGGTTGCCAGAATCCTGCTTTGCAGGTGTTTGCCCGGTCTCTGCTCACACTCACTGGAATTGAGGGGCAAGCTTTTGTCCATGAGTGGCTTTTCCCCATATTTCCTTGTAAATGCTTTAGCGTTCTTACAGAATTTCTTATTGTCCTTGGAGTATTCTTGAGCTAAGTCCACCCTAAAGCAGTGGTTGGGCTCGGGTCAGCCACCAGCACTAGGAGGGCCTGGATCACTTGGTTGGTTTTGGTTGCTGGCTTTCAGTTTTCTGCACTAATTACAGATACACAAACTTGTCCCTTTTCATCTATGTTCTGGTGACAGATCTTTGTTTTATTTATTTATTTATGTATTTATGTATTTATTTATTTATTTATTATTTGTTTGTTTGTTTGTTTTAGTTTAAGCAAAATAGTTTATTGGCCTTCAAAACTGAGAAGTCCAGGATATTAAAAATGTCAGCAGAGTAAGTGGATGCTGCACGGACATGCTCCTGGGAACAAACTGGAATTATAACTAAAATACAGAAAAACTTCCTGAATAATCAATGGAAAACTCGCAGGAGAGAACCCTGACACCCGAGGACTGAAAGTAGAGACTAGTAGGAGGGACAGAGGCACAAAAGGACTGTCCAGGCACCCACAGACAGCAACTGAAGTCCCAGAGAGATATCTCAGCTGTGGGGAGTTGCCACTGAGAACACTGGGATCTAATCCCCAAGTTGGGCCCCTCAGCAGAGAGACCCAAAACTGAGGAGGATACCCATATAACATCTGGCTGTGCAAAGCAGTGAGGTGCTGTCTGCCAGGGAGTAACAGCTGAAAATTAGGATACCCTTTTTTGGGCCAATGCACAAAATTCCCTGCGGAGCCAACCACCTTGTGCTCCGACAGAGGTAGGGCGAAGTGGACTGGAGCTGTGAGAGTGGACGTCAGGACTGGGGACTGGGGGGGTTAGAGCTCAGAAGGCAGACACCCCAAGTTTCCTGGTTTGAGTCATTCCCACATGCATCAGAGGACATCTTTCCCACATAGACATATGCCTTGCCTGGGGGGAATACAGTTGACACACCCTATTGGAAAACACCTTTCCCTGAGGCCACATAAGAGATTAAAAATGATAATTAGCCTCCAGGTAGAAGCAACTGCCCCCCCCTGTTGAAAAAAAAAACTCATGCCACATTTGAGGACGATTGCCTGGGGGTGCAATTCAAGGTGGAATCCTATCAGTCTGTAGGCAGAGGTGGTCTCTGGAAGTTTGAGTCTATACCTGATCTAATTAGTCAGGAACAGCCTTTATCACTGTCCTGCACTAGAGATTGAGAGGTGTAGAGGATCTACCTAATACATAGTCACAAACCCAAACAGACAACCAAAATGAGGAGACAAAGAAACAACATGCAAATAAAAGAACTAGAGACTTCTACAGAAGAAGAGATAAATGAAGCAGAGATAAGAAATTTATCTGAAACAGAGTTCAGAGTAATGATGGTAAAGATGCTCAACAACATGAAAAAAGAACAGTCTGAGATAAAGAATGATGTAGTACATATAAAGAACATGTTGGAAGGAATACACTGCAGATTAGGGGAAGCTGAGGATCAAATCAGTGAATTAGAAGACAGTTGAAAATATCATTCAATCAGAAAACCAAAAAGAAAAAGCAATTAAAAAACAGGACAGCTTAAGGGAGCTGTGGGACAATGTGAAATGTAACAATATTCAAAAAGCATGTGTGCCAGAATAGGCAGAACGGGAGAAAAGCATAGAGAAGGTGTTTGAAGATATAATGGCAGAAAATTTCCCTAACTTGGTAAAGGAAAAATTCACACAACTTCAGGAGGCATGGAGAATCCCAAACAAGAAGAACCCAAACAGGCCCACGCTCAGACACATCATAATTAAAATGCCAAATATTACAGACAAAGAGAGAATCTTAAAGGCAGCAAAAGAAAAGAAAACTGTTACCTACAAAGGAGTTCCCATAAGGCTGACACCTGATTTCTTATCAGAAACTCTACAGGCAGAAGGGAATGGCATGAAGTATACAAGGTAATGGCAAGCAAGGATCTGAGACTAAGATTACTATATCCAGCAAGGCTATCATTCAAAATATACAGTAAAAAAAAGAGCTTCCCAAAAAAAAAAAAAAAAAAAGGCTAAAGGAATACATCACCACCAAGCCAGCATTAAAAAATGCTACAGGGATTGCTGTAATGAGAAGAAATAGAGAGAGAAACCTAGTCATACAGCCATCTTCATTTTATTTTTTATTATTTTTTTAAATTTATTTTTATTGATTTTAGAGAGGAAGGAAGAGGGAGAGAGATAGAAACATCAATGATGAGAGAGAATCACTGATCGCCTGCTTCCCGCATGCCCCCCACTGGGGACCGAGCCAGAACCCTGGCCATGTGCCCCTGACCGGAATCGAACCTGGGACCCCTCAGTCCACAGGCAGACGCTCCATCCATTGAACCAAACCGGCCACGGCAGCGATCTTCATTTTACATATTTTATCTCCACCAGTTTGAACCGGTACTTGGCTGGAAAGTTGATTTTGATTTTGAAGGCTCCCTTATATATAGAGGGTTCTCAGGGACAATAAGCCCTTGCCAAGTCAGTAAATTAGCATCACCAACCTGGATGTCTCAGAAGTTTTTAATTCCACACCTGTGGATTTCCTCCAGCTCCTTCACCAGCTGCCTGCTGGCTGCCATCTGGGCCCCCAGCTTCTGTTCAATAGAATTTTGAAAGTGGGGCAGTTACCTCAAGCAATGGTGCTTGAACTTATGCTCACACATCCATCTGAGGCCCCATAACCAGCTCCCCCAGCACTAACTCGTCACTTCATAAGACACATTTTACATATTTTATTAAATAATTTATTAAACTAAAAATTTACAACAAATCTTTAAAAATGAAGAACAAAAGTTTTCAATTTTGACAATTTTTTAAATTTATTTGTTTGCTTTTATGATAGGAACTTTTAGAGTTTTATCTCAGAAATCTTTGTAGTTTGATCTACCCCAGTTCTGTGAAGATTTTCTCCTGTTTACTTCTAAAAGTTTTATAATATTTTAGCTTTTATGTTTAGATCTACAATTTATTTATCAGTATTTTTTAAAAAACTAAATCAATCTTGCATTTCGGGAATAAATTCCACTTGGTACGAATGTATGTATTATTTTTATATATTGGTGGATATGATTTACATTATTTAATAAAGAGTTTTAAATTTATGTTAATGAGGATATTCATCTGACTTTGTTGACTGATAATATCTCTGTCTGGTTTTAGGGTATTAGGATCTTAAAACTTACCTCTAATTATTACAATATGCTAAACCTCTTCTAGCTTTAACTGTTGTTCACAAATCAAACTGCCATGGTTTCTAGTGACTACCTTTTAGTTTATATGGGGTTCTTCTGTTCTCAGGTCCACCAGATGCCCCTATACTTCATTCTGCTTTTCCCTGTAGACACTGATCAGATACAGGTCTTGTGACAGCTGATGGCTTGTCCTGACCTACTGGTATTTTGGGACTCATGAGGCTACCTGTTTTCTTGTTTGTAAAGATTATTTGTTTTTTACTTTGTTATATAATGGCAATGCATGTTTTTATGTGAGAATTCAAAAAAATCTCAAACCTATCCCATCAACTCGATCACTATTTTCTCAGAATCTCATACAATTATTTAAGTGATATAATCTATATATATCTATATCTATATCTATATCTATATCTATATCTATATCTATATCTATATCTATATCTATATCTATATCTATATCTATATCTATATCTATATCTATATCTATATCTATATCTATATCTATATCTATATCTATATCTATATCTATATCTATATCTATATCTATATCTATATCTATATCTATATCTATATCTATATCTATATCTATATCTATATCTATATCTATATCTATATCTATATCTATATCTATATCTATATCTATATCTATATCTATATCTATATCTATATCTATATCTATATCTATATCTATATCTATATCTATATCTATATCTATATCTATATCTATATCTATATCTATATCTATATCTATATCTATATCTATATCTATATCTATATCTATATCTATATCTATATCTATATCTATATCTATATCTATATCTATATCTATATCTATATCTATATCTATATCTATATCTATATCTATATCTATATCTATATCTATATCTATATCTATATCTATATCTATATCTATATCTATATCTATATCTATATCTATATATATATAGATATATATATATCCTATCTAATAAAAGAGAAACATGGTAATTAACT
>NW_005357847.1:319994-325062 GCF_000412655.1 Myotis brandtii | reverse complement strand
TATATATGAAAGCCCAGCGACCGAACGGCAGAACAACCAGAAAGGCCAGAACGACTGGTGGCTATGCTGCACACTGCAGCAGCCAACCAGCCTGATCCAGGTCCTGATTGCGCCCCCCTGGCCAGCCTGGTCCCCGATCAGCCCCCAACACCCCAATCGAGGGTGGGGCCAGTGACCAATCACCAGTGTCCTCTTTCCCCACCCAGCCGGTCCCAATTGGCCCCCATTGGAGCAGGCAGGCTGGACCCCACCCATGCACCGGGCCCCTATCCTATATAATAAAAGGCTAATATGCAAATCGACCAAACAGCAGAACGACTGGTCTCTATGACGTGTACTGACCACCCTGGGGCAGACGCTCAACTCAGGAACTTCTCCCTGGTGGTTAGTGCATCCCCACAGAAGAAGCGCCACTCAGCCAGAAGCCCTGAGCTGGGCTCATGGCTGTCAAGCGCAGCGGTGGTGGCAGGAGCCTCTCCAGCCTCTGTGGCAGCTCTAAGGATGTCTGACTGCCAGTGGGCCTAAGCCATCAGTTGGACATCTCCCAAGGGCTCCCAGACTGTGGGAGGGCGCAGGCTGGAATGAGGGACCCCCCTGAGTGCATGGATTTCATGCACCGGGCCTCTAGTAGAAAACCCTACCCCGCCACCACTCCAACCCAACCTGCCAAAGGCTCCTGAAACCACAAAATTACATCACTGATTCAGGCTAGTAGTTCAAAGTGTAAAACCTCATTCACATGTGAGGAATTCGCTCCTTTCTTCTTCCCCTTGGATTCCGTGTCTCAGAGGAGGCATGCACAGTATGGAGGCACAAATGAAAGCTCAGAAAAGTTGCTCTTTTGGGGTCCTGTGGCACATCCAGGCAGAGACAAACTGATCACCAAAAGCCAAGCACCAGACTCTGCCCCGTCCTCACCCGTGGCCTCAGCACCAGACAGGCACTCCCCATGGCAGGATACAAGGAGAGCCGAGTCTCAAATCTTCACAGAGACAGGAATGCTCAGGAGGCCGAGATAATAGAAAGCTAAGGACCCAAAAGCTGGGGCCCATGCCACCAGGGCCAAGGGGAGCTAGGACTTAGTTCTGGTCCAATTCCTAACACGGTAGCAACCAGCCATCCTGGGGCATCCAGGGCCACAGCACACACTGAAGTGTATAATCACGGGGGACACTCTGGAGGTGGAGGGCTCACCCCAACCCCTGGACCCCAGGGGCTCTCCACCTGTGTGCCCTTCCCCCAGGCACTCAGCCCCAGCTGTGCCAGCAAAGCCCCTTTACTGGGGCAGGATTGCAGGGGGCAGGCCGGTGGATGGGAGGCTCACTCACGGCCTCTGCTGCAGCTGTTTGCACACATGTAATTAGCTCTAATTGTCCCGGGCTTTCAGTTCACCGACTCTGGGCCTGGGAGCTGTGCCCCGGGTGAACGTGCCTGCGGAGCTGCTGTTCTGCGCTGTTCCGCTGAATGAGCCCTCTTGCCAGGCCAGGAAGCTCTATCCCCATCCACAGCACCCTGTGTCATGTGTCTGTGTTTGCCCAACTGTCTACACAGCCACCACATGCTGGCTTGGGGATATCTTTGTTTGTTGGTTGTGTGTCTACACTGGCTGCTGGGAAGGTTCAGGAGTACCAGCCACCAATGAGGAGAGGAGGGGTCACTGGGTCGGGGGAGGGGTAGGATGAACTGGTTCTCAGCTACAAAGGAAGGAAGCGCTAGCTCAGGGGTGGGCAAACTTTTTGACTCGAGGGCCACAATGGGTTCTTAAACTGGACCGGAGGGCCGGAACAAAAGCATGGATGGAGTGTTTGTGTGAACTAATATAAATTCAAAGTAAACATCATTACATAAAAGGGTACGGTCTTTTTTTTTTTTAGTTTTATTCATTTCAAACGGGCCGGATCTGGCCCGCGGGCCGTAGTTTGCCCACGGCTGCGCTAGCTCCTGGCTCTCCAGTCTGCACAGGTCCTACATAAACATGAGCCTGGAGCAGCAGCCGAGGCCAAAAATCTCTGGGATTGCAGATGTAACCGCCAAACCGAGGTGTCCTAGACCGAGCTCTGTCTCTTCGGCCCCTGACCCATTTTGAACCTCAGCCACCAGCGCTCCTCTCCTGCAGGTGGCATAGCCAGGGCTCAGAGAGGTTAGGGCACTCACCCTAGGCGGCACAGCAGGCCAGGGCCACCACTCTCCAGAGCTGCAACACAGAATTCGGGATTCCGGCTTCTCTCAAAAACAGAAGGTGTGTGGGGACCTGGGAGGCAACCCCTCCAGGTCCTCCTCTCTCTGTCTGGTCTCAGATTCCTAGCCTTCAGTGACCCTGGTCCTGTGTATTCAGTCCATTGCATGCCACATCCTTCCAGCCCTTTCCCTGAGGCCAATTCAGCCATGTCTATGCTGAATAGAACCAGAGCACAGAGGAGAGCAAGCTCAGCCCCAGGTTCCTTAGTTGGAAGTGGAGGGATCCACCATCCCGAAGCAGGATTTCTCAGCACACTTGCTCTTCCCTTAGGGCTGAGTTCCTCCCTTAGCCTTCCTGGGTTCTCTGTGTCTGTCTGGTTCACCCTGTGCATCTTTCTCCCTTTTCCTTGCTCTCTGATCCTGTTTACTTATTCCCCATGTCTCCCTGGGCCTTTTGTCTCTGTCTCTCATCAGATCTCTGCCCATGGAGAACACCCCTGCCGCCCCTGCAAAGGAATGGACACCAGCAGGATCTGCCTTTTCAAAAAAAAAACAAGTGGGAAACAGAGTGAATTAAAAAGCATTAACTTAAAAACAATCTATGTGTCTGCAAATGCATTCCAAATGCTAGCACTTCAGCAGGGGTGGCAGGGGCAGGGCGTGTTGGCCACATGTTCTGGAGCCTCAGACACAAAGTATAGGGGGCTCAGCACCTCTCCATGGACCCCTCCCACTAGCCACCTGGGATGGCAGGGTCTGGGGAGGGGACTTAGTCTATCCTCACCCTCGCAGACCCGCACCTGATTCCATAGACCCTTTCCCCTGTTCTGGCATCTGCTGGTCCTTCTTAGTCCCCCAGTACCTCCAAACCTTCCTATGCTGACCCCAACTCTCCTGCACCAGCCCTCCCCCCACACACACAAATTTCACCTTCTCCCTCCCGCACCCCCCAGTCTTCTACCCCATACTTCTTCCTGCCCTGCCCTACCCTGCCCTACCTCCATTCTGCCCTCCTTCCCCAGACCACCCAGCAGCCCTGGCTCTGGGAAAAAAGGTTAGAACAAAGCTTTGACCAGAAGAGACTCTGCAGGGAGCTGCATGCAAAAAGATGCTCCCAGTCCTGTACCTGCAACTGCTCTGTCCTGCCAGATGCCAATCAGAAATTGTGTCTCTGGAAACAGAGGGTAGCAGAAGCAGGCTACTCTCCTTTGAAGCTCCTTATCAGGAGGAAACACTCCCCACCACCCCCAAAAACATTCACCCTTCTGCCTCCCTTATCACTTTCAGCAATCCTCCTTTGCCCCTTTCCCTGGAAGTGGAAGGATTGGAGAACATCTATATATATTAAACCCTAATATGCAAACAGACCAAACTGCGGGACTGCTGGGGTTCTTGTCCCAGCATCAAGAAGGGTTCAGGAATCTGGAAAAGGGGCTGTGCGCAGATGACATAGGAATCCAGAGACTAATAAAGAGCCAGAGACGAAGATATAATTTTGAAAGGCATTGGGGGTCAGAGGATCTTCAGCTAAAGGAACTGAAGACTCCCTCCTTGTCTAGGACCCTTGCTTTTATTAAGACAATTTGTCCTAAGGCAAGGTGGAGATAATACACCTCAAAGGGTAAGGTTTCAAAGGGTACAGAAGCATTGTCAGTTTGGGGGAATTAGCCTACCGCTGTTCAGGTATTTGGCCAGTAGGGGGCAATAACATGTAGATTAAGATGCCTTTTAAATGTCTGGCAGCCACAATCATTTTCCTATTCAGGTTTGGGGAAATGCCTTTAGCCATTCCCAACAAGTGACTACATGTGTGACTCAACCCTGTTGAGTCCCCAAGTTTCATCAACCTTTTGATGAAACTCTTGAAATTATGACATGCTGGAATTGATTCCTGGCACGGGACAACTGAACCGAACAACCGAACAACAGAACAACCAGTCGCTATGACGTGTGCTGACCACCAGGGTGTGCACGTGGAACATGACAGACATCGGCAGCAGATGGCAGAGTGTGGAACATGGCAGGTGTTGGCCACAGCAGGATGGTGGAGCAGGTGAGCGGGGGCACTAGATCAAGGCAGGACACCATTCGCTGTCATCATGGCAAGCTTCTGGTGGTTACTGAAAATTCTTTGCTCCTGCACGCTGCAGTCCCACCTGGCACTGGCACCTGCTGCCAGCGCTGGCCCTGCTCGAACCCGCTTCCAGCACCAGACCTGCTGCTCGCACCTGCTGCCGGTGCCTGGCACCAGCCCTAATTGATCGGTGCCATCAGCAGGTGCGAGCGGCAGCTGCCAGCCCCGATCGTCCCTGAGGGCACCAGCCCCGCTCACACCCATTGCTGGCGCTGGCCCCAATAACTCCGTGCAGATGCGAGCAGGGACGGCACTGTCAGCGCATGGGAGTGGTGGCAGCGGGAGCGGGGCTGCAAGAAAACAGGAGACCAGGGGCCACAATGAGAGGGGCAGGGAGGGGATGCGGAGGATGGGCTGAGACCTGCCATTGTGCCCACTGCAGCCTCGTGGCCCACAGTTCCTTTCAAGGTGCACGAATTTGTGCACTGGGCCCCTAGTCTATCTACACTAATAAAAGAGAAACATGGTAATTAGCGTACGACCGCTACCCTTCCCATTGGCTAATCAGCATATCCTTATGCAAATTAACTGTCAACCAAGATGGCGGCCGGCAGCCAGGCAGCTGGAAGCGAACATGAGGCTTGCTTCAGTGACTGCAGACTCCAACGTTCCCCGCCTCACTTGCCGGCCTCTGAGTTGCAACTCTAAGCAACTATGTACTATGTTGCAAATAAGAAGCTAAACAAAACCCTAGAAACCAGCTTTCAGCCTGCCGGGATCTCAGAGCTGAAGTTATACATTGTTTCGATTATAGAA
>NW_005357847.1:318428-319045 GCF_000412655.1 Myotis brandtii | reverse complement strand
GCCCTGCTCTGAGCCCGACCAGGGGCTGCACCTAGGTGGGGGGCCTGCCCTCTGCCACCCAGGAGCAGGCCTAAGCCAGCAGGTCGTTATCTCCTGAGGGGTCCCAGACTGCGAGAGGGCGGCTGGGCTGGCACAAATTTTTGTGCACTGGGCCTCTAGTATATATATAAAAGCCTAAGTGACCGAACAACCAGTTGACTGGTTGCTATGATGCTCACTGACCACCAGGGGGCAGACACTCAACGCAGGAGCTGCCCCCTGATGGTCAGTGTGCTCCCACAGCAGCAGCGCTGCTCAGCTGAATGACCTGTTTTGGCAGCCCACCAGCCTGGCGGCAGCCACTCACTCCCTCCTCAGTAGTCCTGCAGGTCCAATCTCTGGAGAACGGGCCTGGCACAGATAGACTGGTGCTGCTGGCATGATCCCAACAGTGCCGCAGGCCTCCTGGAAGTTGGCCTTGGGCACCGCTGCTACTTCCCCTCCCTAGATGCTCCGCAAGGAAATTATATAAAAGCAGCCACCAGGTGGATCCCAACAACCTGCGAAAAAGTCAGCAGGACGGATCCAGATCCTGGGCCAGCGAGGGCATCCCACCACCCACCCAGAGGGACAATCGC
>NW_005357847.1:315440-318376 GCF_000412655.1 Myotis brandtii | reverse complement strand
GAACAGGTGCCAGATGCAGGGCTCATGATGGTGCTCACCACTGCTGTGTCGCAAAGCCTCTCCCAATCGGGACTGACTGGGTGCGAGCCCGTGGCAGGTGCAGAGGGTCTGGGATGAGCGAGAGCAACAGGCAGGAGCAGCAGGCGGCACTGGATTGCCAATTTTGGCCCAATCCCCGCAGGCCACCCCGAGGGACCCCACCAATGCATGAAATCATGCACTGGCCCTCTAGTGTAATATAAAAGTTATTATAGTGTAATACAAAAGATATTAAAGAACCAAAAAATATAACAAGAACTTTTGACTATCACAGAGCTAAAAACTGCTGGAAGCAACTACCTTATCTAGAGCTGGGAGACCAAAGAAGGATATGCTACTTAGCTGGTGCTGCTATTTTTTGTTCAAATGAGGGCACTCATGGGTTTGTGACTGAGAACTAACAGAAGCTGGAGTGACCACTGGTATCAGTTTCCATGAGGGGGGCACAATCAGCATGGTGTCTGAAAAACTGCAAACTATATAGTCAACTACTGCTAACATGAGGAAATGTTACTGTCAGTGAAGTTTTACTGGGGTGATGCTAATAGGAACAGAGTAAATGGTAAGAATAAGAAAAAGAATTTCTTCGCCATTTTGTTTTATGATTACACTTTATTGCCCCTTACTGCCAGAGCTTAACAGGAAGCAAGCTGACAAATCAAAAATGCAATTTTCATAGTTCTAGTTCCAGCATCAGAAAGCAAAATATAGAAGGGTAAATTTAATTTGGCTGTATAGCTCAGTTGGTTAGACCATCATCCCAATAGGCCAAGATTGTGGTTTTGATCCCTGATCAGGGCACATAGGAGAAGTATAAATAAGTTGACCAACAAAACCGATTTTTCTCTTGCTATCTCTCTCTTAAATCAATTTTTAAAAGGGTAAATTTGAAACTGATAGATAATACTTTAAAAACTGGCCCTAACTATTATATTCTCTTTGTAAACTGTGACTTTATCATTGAATAATATTTATTTTGTTTAGTATTTATAATCTTTTCATTTTAACTTATATAGTTGTTACCTTTCTTCCTTTTTTGTATGCAGTTGCTTATCCCCTTTACCATTTTTCATTTTCAACATTTCTTTACTACTTCATTTAAATGTGTTTTCTAAAAGGAATATATTGATAGGTGTTGGGGTTTTATCCAACCCAATCTGAGAATCTGTTTTATATATTGGAAAATTTAATCATTCATATGTTTTATTCCTTTCTCCCTACCTTGCATTTTTTAAAAAATTCCTTATTTACCTTTAAATAGTTCCCTTATTTAATTTTCCTGTTTGATTATTATTACTTAACTTTTCCATCTTTTTAATTAGGATATTCTATTGTACTTTTTCATTCAACTGGTTACTATTATTTTCATATACTCAAAATGAAATCTGTATGAAAGTAAGCATTATATAAAAACCAGAGGTCCAGTGCACGAATTCGTGCACATTGAAAGGAAATTCATTAAAAGAAATATTTTAATATCATTATCCGCCCTTTCTCTATAATAGAAGTGTCAACCAAATTCATGATCGACAATGACAGATGGAAACACATGCGTGAGATTGGTGCCAGCGAGAGCTTTATATATATATAGATAAACTTGCTTAATTAGACCTGCTTTCTGATTTAGCTAACCTTTTTCCAGCCTAGTGAAGCACCCCAACTTCTCTTTCAGGTAATTGTCAGCAACACAGCAGTAAATATCAACACAAAGCAGATTATTATTGTAGATCATGCAGGGAGAACAAAGGATGAAATATTTAACTGTAGCAGTGTTTGACTATATTCTCTGCAGTGAGAAAACCTGAAGTCATTTTCAACTTCCACCATTTCTTACTTCTTTTCATCAGGTCAAGTTTCTAAATTTTCTAAATCTCTGTTTTCTGGATAATGAAAAGAACATAGGATTCTACTGAGTCTCCTATCTACCTACCCCAGGATTTCTGTGAGGATCAAATGAGATAAGACATGGGAAATGCTTCACAGACATTTGGTTAAAGTGTAAAATGTTTGCACCTGGGCATAAAGCAAGTCGTGTTCCTGGGCTAAAGAAAGTGCAAGGAGGCTAGTCGTTTAGGGAGAGGAAGCTGGGCATTGCTACGTGATGTCATTACCCGGCGTCCACAGCAACCGTTTCCAGGCTGGGCTGGGCTGTGGGCTGCATTTTGCACCATGGGGTCTCAGCAGCATTGCCTTTGTTCCTTCTTCCCTTCCTATTTCTTCTTTTTACAGCAGACCCGTTAGTATTTCTTGCATTGCTGGTTTGGTGGTAATAAACTCCCTTAGTTCTTTTTTGTCTGTGAAGCTCCTGATTTCACCCTCTACTTTGATAGCCTTGCTTGGTATAGTATTATTGGATTCAGACCCTTGCTTTGCATGTTTTTGTATATTTAATTCCATTCCCTGCTGGCCTGATGTGTTTCTGTTGAGAAATCAGTTGATGGTCTGATGGGAGATCCTTTGTAGGTAACTTTCTATCTCTCCCTGGCAACCTTTAAGATTCTTACTTTATCATTGGTGTTTGCTAATCTACACTAATAAAAGAGAAACATGGTAATTGGCGTACGACCGCTACCCTTTTCATTGGCTAATCAGTGAGTATATGCAAATTAACTGTCAGCCAAGATGGCGGCCGGCAGCCAGGCACTGAAGCGAGCACGAGGCTTGCTTGCTGCAGACTCCAACGTTCACCGCCTCACTTGCCGGCCTCTCATTTGCAAGTCTAAGCAACTATATACTATGTTGCAAATAAGAAGGTAAACAAACCCCCAGAAACCAGCCAGACTGAAAGCCAGCCGGACCGAAACATTGTATCCATCTTTTCAGCAGCGAGGCCTCAGAGCTAAAGCTGGCCCAGAATAAAAAAAAAAGAAAAGAAAACAAGGAGCGGTTGGAAGCTT
>NW_005357847.1:313355-315051 GCF_000412655.1 Myotis brandtii | reverse complement strand
AGGGGGGAGCTCCCCAACCCCCTGATCGGCCCTGCTCTGTGTGTGACATGGTAGAGCCATAACCTCTCCATCGGCCCTGCCCCGAGTGTGACAGTGGTGGCGCCCCAACCCCCTGATCGGCCCTGCTCTGTGTGTGACATGGTAGAGCCATAACCTCTCCATCGGCCCTGCCCCGAGTGTGACAGTGGTGGCGCCCCAACCCCCTGATCGGCCCTGCTCTGTGTGTGACATGGTAGAGCCATAACCTCTCCATCGGCCCTGCCCCGAGTGTGACAGTGGTGGCGCCCCAACCCCCTGATCGGCCCTGCTCTGTGGGTGATAGAGGGTGGCGCCCCAACCCCCCTCCACGGGCCTTGCTCTGTGTGTGACAGGGTAGAGCCATAACCTCCCCATTGGCCCTGCCCTGAGTGTGACAGGGTGCAGCGCCCCAACCCCCTGATCCGCCCTGCTCTGTGTGTGACAGGGGGCGGTGCCCTAACTCCCCTATCGACCCTACTCTGTGAGTGACGGGGGGAGCTCCTCAACCCCCTGATCGGCCCTGCTCTGTGAGTGACGGGGGCAGCACCCCAACCCCCTGATCGACCCTGCTGTGTGCGTGACAGGAGGTGGCGCCGCAACCTCCCCATCGACCCTGCCTTGAGTGTGACAGGGGGCGGTGCCCCAACCCCTCAATCGGCCCTACCCTGAGCATGACTGAGGGAGGCATCGCAACCTCCCGATCCACCCTGCTCTGTGCATGACAGGGGGCGGCACCCCAACTCCCCAATCGGCCCTGCTCTGAGCCTGACCAGGGGCTGCACTTAGGGATTGGGCCTGCCCTCTGCCACCCGGAAGCGGGCCTAAGCCAGCAGGTCGTTATCCCCCAAGGGGGCCCAGACTGCGAGGGGGCACAGGCCGGGCTGGGGGCCCCCCCCCCCCGAGTGCACAAATTTTTGTGCACCGGGCCTCTAGTCCTATATAATAAAAGGCCCAAATGCAAATAGACTGAATGGCAGAACAACTGGAACAACCAAACAACCGAACAACCAGTCACTATGACATGCGCTGACCAGCAGGGGGCGTGCGTGGAACATAGTGGGTGAAGGCGCAGTGGGTTCGTGGTACAGGTGAGCAGGGATGTCTTTCCGAGTGAGCCTCTGGTGGTTACTGAAAATACTTTGCTCCTGTGTGCCGTGATCCTGCTTGGCACTCGCACCTGCTGCTGGTGCCAGACCTGCTTGAACCCGCTGCCGGCACTAAAGCCACCACTTGCACCCACTGCCGGTGCTGGCCCCACTTGCCCTCGCTGCTGGGGCACCCACTGCTGGCGCTGGCCCCAATCGCTCCACGCCATCAGAGGGTGCACACGGGGCTGGCACCAACAGTGCATGGGAGTGGCAGAAGCAAGAGCTGGACTGCCAGAAGACAGGGGACCGGGGGCCATGGCAGGACAGCCGGGCGGGGGTGGAGTGGATGGGCCAAGACCCACCCCTGTGCCCACCACAGCCATATGGCCCGAGTTCCTTCAAAGGTGCATGAATTTGTGCACTGGGCCCTAGTTTAATTACAATGTGTCTTGGTGTCAGTCTTTTTGGTTTCATCTTGTTTGGGACTCTGTGAGCTTCTTGGACTTGTGTTTGTTTTTTTCTGTTTGTTTTGTGTTTATGTTTTTATTTTTATTTTTTAATTAAATCTTTATTGTTCAGATTATTACAGT
>NW_005357847.1:291081-311981 GCF_000412655.1 Myotis brandtii | reverse complement strand
GTGGGAGAACTTCTGTGCTGAAGACACCCTTCTGGGGCAAGACTTGCTTCAGTGGAGCTTTGGTGCTCACTGAGTCTGCTCCCTTAGTGTGTCCCTTATGGATCTGAGGAGTTGTAATCTGGATGGTCCCACTCTGACCACTGGGTACACTGGCTCTTGGATCTCTAAGGAGGTGCTAATTTAGCCTCTGCCTGAGGATACCCAGCAGGAGCCCAGCTGTGAAGCAATGCAAGGTGTTGTGGGTCCTTGGGCCTTCTTTTGGAAGTTCTGGGTTTCTCTGATCCAGCTGCAGTTTTTAGGCAATTTTCAGATTGCAAAGGGCCAGACCTTTCATATGCAAAAGCCTCTGCGCACAGCTTGCGTGGGGCGGGGTCTCTGGGGATCAACAGGGTGGAGCAAGCAGCTATGGCTGCTCCTCAATCCTACCCTAAGAGGCCCCGCTTCTCAGTGTCCTGGTAATCGCTGCAAGTACCTCTGAGAGAAAGCCGCCCTGGAGTTCCGACCGATGCCAGACAGTCCAGTTTCTCCTGTATGAGTCTGGGTCCCCAGAGACTCGCCTGGAACTGGAGTTCAGAGCAGTCAGGAGCTTGAGACTCCCTCCTGATTGAAAAAGACAACCATGTCCTCAGTTGCCAGGCCTTTCTGCGTGCACCTCTGTACCTCTGCACTTTACTTCTGCACCTCCTCTGAGTCTCAGTGTGCTTTTCTCTTTCCTTCTAGTTGTAGAATTTCCACTCAGCCAGCCTTCCTGTGGTTCTGGATGATGTCCATTTTGTCTTTTAGTTGTATTTTTGCAGTGGTTGTGCGAGGCAGCAATTTCTGGTGTTTACCTATGCCGCCATCTTGGTTTCTCTGTAATTATCGTGTTTGTTTTTTATTCCCAATATCAGGGAAGCTTTTTTGTCATTATTTCTTCAAAAAGGTTTTCTAATACTTGCTCATTTTCCTCTCCTTCTGGTCCACCTATTATATGAATGTTCTTTCCTTTTGTGTTGTCCCAAAGTTCCCTTATATATATAGATAAACTTGCTGATAAAAATCCTACTAATTTTTAAGGTTTTTTTCTCTGTTTCCTGCTCTGCTTGGGTATGTTTTTCCTACCTTGTCTTCTAGCTCACTTATGTGGTCCTCCTCTTCTTCTAGTCCGTTATTGCTTTCTATTGTGTTCTTTATTACAGTGATGTCATTCTTCATTTCTTCTTGGTTCTTCTTCCTTTCCTCTGGATTCTTACACATATTGTTGAATTTCTCTTCCATCCTTTTCAGTGTCCTATGACCATTGCTCTGAATTCTTTCTCTGACAAATTGCTTGCCTCCATTTCATTTACTTCCTTTTCTGGTGATTCCTCCTTTTCTTTCATATGGGGGCTGTTTCTTTGTCTCCCCATGTTCGCTCTTCTCAGGGTTTCTTGTTATATAGCTCTCTCTCTCCTGCGTTGACTTAAAGGCACAAAATACAATATGAAAAGACACAACACACAGGGCACCAAACACAAATGTATTCATCATACCAATAACCCCAAATAAAGGTGACCACCAGAGAAAAGAGTGCAAAAATGATATTGAGATAAACAAAAAATGTAAGAGAGAAAATAAAGTGAAGAAAAAATAAGGGGGGAAAAATATATGTATATGGGGAGAAAACTCCAAAAAATCGACAACTATTCTAAAAAATGTAAACAACAAACACCCAAACAACAATTACCGAGATGAATCTGAAGAGGCAGAGCTTATTTCTAGAACGTAAGGTCAAGGAATTGAATTAGTGGGGAAATGTCCATGATTCAGTATATAAGAGGTAGAATGAGAATGAGTGTATAATAAGAAAAGTAATAAACAAAATACAAAAAAGAGAAAAATATATATATTTAAAAATATACGTTTATTTTAAAATTATAATATCAGATCTTATTTTTCCTAGATTTTCCCAAATACAAATCTAGACAGACTATATATATATATACATATATATATATATATATATAATTCTTTTCCCTTTCTTTACTCTATCTATCTATGTATTAATCTATTTTTGGAAAAAGAGAATAGAGAGTAGATAGGCCTGAGTTTTTGACTGAAACTAATTAAGCTATTAGTAGATGAGGAGAACAAGCAAGGAGAGAAAAACAGAAGAAACAAAAAACTAAACTAACAAACATACAATCAAACAAACAATAAGACAGAAAGAAAGAAAAGGGGGAAAAAAAGAAAAGAAAAAAATTTGCCTAGTGAAGAAAGAGAGGAGAGAAGTGTGCATGGACTTGGAGCAGGGGTGAGGAAATTAGATATATGAGTAAGTTCAATTTTTAACAGGGAGTCAAAAGAAAGGATAGATAAAAACTAAATCAGAAAAACAGGACCAAAAAGGGGAAAAGTGAGGAAGGGAGTGTTGGCATAAAGGACAAATTGAGATAAAGTAAAATAATGCTAAAATAAAAATAAAAATAGAATGTAGACCACTAATCCAAAAATAAAATAAAATAAAATAAAAGTCTTACAAAAGGTAAAATAATAGTAATAGAAATTAAAAATAAAAATCTACACTAATAAAAGAGAAACATGCAAGTTGGTGTCACTCGCTACGCCCACCAGCCAATCAGGATGAGTATGCAAAATAACTCAACAAAGATGTGGGTTAATTTGCATACGCAGGCACAGAGTGAAGACTGAAGACTGAAGACGACTGAAGACTGAAGACGACTGAAGACTGAAGAGGCTTGGTTTCTCTGGGACCAAAGGCCTGGGTCCCGGGTGCCAGAGGAAAACCGGTGCCAGAAGCCAGGAGAACGAAGGCCTATTGCACGAATCTCTTCGTGCAATGGGCCTCTAGTGTAATAATAAAAAAAGTAAAATAGAATGAGAAAAAAAAACAAATTTAGTTGCTTAAATAAAAGATAAAAAATAAAAATTTTAAGTAATGAAGGTTGTTCACTTCAGCGGTGCTTCAATGACCCATGGGGTCTGTTTTAAGACCCCTCTCTACTGCTCTGCCTGGCAGGTCTGTTTCCTGACAGGTAGTCAGCACAGTGTTGAAGTTCCCTGTGATCCATTGCTCCTATGTGTCATAAGCCACAACCTCATTTTCAAGCAGGCAGGATCTCTCTGCTTTGTTTCTCTGCCTGCCTTCAGTTGTATTTACACAAGAGTCAATTTCTGACACAACCCCTGGGTGGCAGTGTTTCTGGATTAGTTTCCAGAACCAAATGGCCCCTTGACCTGCCTCTTCTTTCTCTGCTGCACTTAATACTGGGTTGGAGGTACGGACTGACCCAGAGCTGGTTTCCTGCTCCTCTCTCCTTATTCTGATCCCCAGTTTCCACAAAAACAGCTTTCCCCTGCAGTCTCAGTGAGTGTTTTTAATTGGAAGATCCTATGTACTGGGCTTAGCAAATAAGGAAGTAAAAAAGACAAAGGGACTGTGCCAACCTGTATCTTTCTCCACCCCCTCCTCGCCCCACCAGCACTGTGAGTCTGAGAAAGAACTTCAGGCTGCCTTTCTAGGCACAGTGTCCCATGGCTGTGGGCTTAGATCTAGAGTTCCCCTCTGCCAGCAGCCCTGTGGACCCCCTTCCACATTCGAGGGCTAAACTGACCCCAAGGCCGCAGATTTGATGGGGCGCAGTCTCCCTCTGAGACTCAGTCCCTGCTGCATGCGTTTCTCCCTCAAGCCTTGATCCCAGATCTCACCTCTCTCCAGGTGATCTCTGACTTTTCTTTCCATGAATTGCCTCACCACCTGTGTTTAATTCGCTAATTCCAGGTGGGTGTTATTCAATTCAGCTGTTCCTTCTATCTGCTGTGTGATGAGGCCCAAGACCTGACCGTGTATTCAGCTGCCATCTTGTCTCCCCCTGGACAAATATTTGAGGCGCCTGTGGCTGGGGAGGCTGGAATCTCGGTCTTTGCGGGTTCGCAGCTGAGGCAGCTGGTCCCTGGGCATTGTAGTTGTAGGGTCCTGGGAGGTATCCAAGGTCTCCCTGGTTGAAGGTAAGGCTGGGATTCCAATCACAGCCACTCTCGCCTTCAAGATGCCACGGTCTCTGCAACACAGACAACTGCTCTGGGAGAAATTACAGCAGTAGTAGAGGCTGCCTGGCCAATGGAGCCTGGTCAGCCAGTCCCCAACAGTCCTGTGGAATATAACTGTCCCTCACTCACAAATACAGAAACTCCCTGCACGTCCACACACTCTCCTTTTGCTCTCACACTCACACACTATCTTGCAGCCTGCCATCCCATCAGCTGCCATCCCATCGGCCGCCGTCTTGGATCTTTCTATGCCTTTTTTATACACCAATAATGAACTCACAGAAAGAGAAACTAAAAAACAATCCCATTTACCATTGCAACAAAAAAAATTAAGATACCTAGGAATAAATTTAACCAACGAGGTAAAGAACCTGTACTAAGAAAATTATAGGACACTGAAAACACAGATAGAGGATTCGCTGCTGCCCAAGGAGCAGCCCCTGCATGACTCAACACCTAGATCCTTCAGTGACAGTAAAAATGGGTAGACAAAGAAATCCCCAAATGAAAGAAAAGGAACACCCTAAAAGCAGCTAAGTGAACTGGAGGCATGCAATCCTATCTAATAAAAGAGAAACATGGTAATTAACTGTAACTTTGCTACCCTTCCCATTGGCTAATCAGGGCAATATGCAAATTAACTGCCAACCAAGATGGTGGCCGGCAGCCAGGCAGCTGAAGTGAACAGGGAGGCTTGCTTGCTCCAGTGACGGAGGAAGCCAAGGTTCCCCGCCTGCTGCTGCCAGCCTCTGAGCTGCAGTCTAAGAAACAATGTTGCAAATATAGAAGCTAAACAAAACTCCAGAAACCTGCTTTCAGCCGTCAGAGCTGGAGCGAGCAGGACCGAAACAGTGTTACAATTATAGAACCCAAACAAACCCAGATCCCTGTTTTCAGCAGCCGAGGCCTCAGCTGGAGCCAGCCTCAGAGCTAAAGCCGGCTCTCAGCTCCAGTGACAGCCATAGAAGGTAAATAAATCCCAGAATAAAAAAAAAAAGAAAAAAAGGAGAGGTTGGGAGCTTCAGTCACCCGCCAGCCTGAAAACGGCCCTCAGCCCCTCACCCAGACTGGCCAGGCACCCCAGTGGGGACCCCACCCTGAAGGGGGTGTGACCAGCTGCAAACAGCCATCATCCCCTCATCCAGGCTGGCCAGGCACCCAAGCGGGACCCCCATCCTGATCCGGGACACTCTTCAGGGCAAACCAGCCGGCCCCCACCCGTGCACCAGACCTCTATCCTATATAGTAAAAGGGTAATATGCCTCCCAGCACCGGGATCAGCAGAGCCACGAGGCCTCCCGAACTCAGGATCAGCCGAGCCGTGAGGCCTCCCGAACGCAGGATCAGTGGAGCCGCAAGGCCTCCCAAACCTGGGATCAGCAGAGCCGCGAGGCCTCACTGCCCCGGTGTCAGGCGGAGCCGCGAGGCCTCCAAGCACTGGGATCAGCGGAGCCACGAGGCCTCCTGGCCCCTGGAGCAGCGTGACAGGGGGCAGCGCCCAAACTCCCTGATCGCCCTGCAGCTCTGTGTGTGACAGGGGGCGTGGCCACAACCTCCCTATCTGCCCTGCTCTGTTCCTGACAGAGGAAGGTGCCCCAACCCCCTGATCGGCCCTGCTCTGTGCCTGATAGGAGGGAGCTCCCCAACCCCTTGATTGGCCCTGTTCTGTGCCTGATAGTGGGGAGCTCCCCAACCCCCTGATTGGCCCTGCTCTGTGGGTGACAGTGGGCGGCGCCCCCACCCCCTGATCTGCCCTACTCTGTGTGTGACAGGGGTCGGTGCCCCAACTCCCCTATCGGCCCTACTCTGTGCATGACAGGGGGGAGCTCCCCAACCCCCTGATCGGCCCTGCTCTGTGCATGACAGGGTATGGAGCCCCAACCCCCCTAATGGGCCCTGCTCTGTGCGTGACAGGGGGCAGCGCCCCAACCCCCTGATCAGCCCTGCTCTGTGAGTGACAGGGGGTGGCGCCGCAACCTCCCCATCGACCCTGCCTTGATTGTGACAGGGGCAAGTGCCCCAACCCCCCAATCGGCCCTACCCTGAGCGTGACTGGGGGTGGCATCGCAACCTCCCGATCCGCCCTGCTCTGTGCATGACAGTGGGCAACACCCCAACTCCCCAATCGGCCCTGCTCTGAGCCCAACCAGGGGCTGCACCTAGGGATTGGGACAGCCCTCTGCCACCCGAGATCAGGCCTAAGCCAGCAGGTCTTTATCTCCTGAGGGGTCCCTGACTGTGAGAGGGCACAAGTGGGGCTGAGGGACCCCCCCTCCAGTGCACAAATTTTTGTGCACCGGGCCTCTAGTATGTCATAAAAAGAAATCAGAATAAGGATCATATACTTATAAACCTGGTGGATGAAAAAATCAACAACTTATATAATAATCAAGAAGAAATAAAGTGTGATATAGCTGCAATAAAAAAACACCATGGAAAGTTTCAACAGTAGACTAGGAGAAGCGGAGGACCAAATTAGCAAATTAGAAGACAGGGAAGCAAAACACACCCAAACTAAACTGTAATTGGAGAAAAAATTAAAAGACAGGAGGAGAGTCTAAGGGAGCTTTGGGATAACATGATACGAAGCAACATATGAATAATAGGGGTGACAGAACGATCCGAAGAGGACCAAGAATTCGAAAACCTATTTGAAGAAATAATGTCAGAAAAAATCACTGATATGGGGAAGAAAAAAGTCACACAAGCACAGAGTCTCAAACAATATGAAACTGAAGACCCACACTAAGACAGGTCGTAATTACAATGGCAAATGTTCAGGACAAAGAGATAATTTTAAAGGATGCAAGAGAGAGACAGAAAATTATGAAACAGGGATCTTCCATTAGATTATCAAATGATTTCTCAACAGAAACACATCAGACCAGACAGGAATGAAAGGAAATTTACAAAGTGATGCAAAGCAAGGGACTAAATCCAAGATTACTCTATCCAGCAAGGATATCATTCAAAATTGAAGGGGAAATAAGGAGTTTCACAGAAAAAAAAAAAAAAAGAAAGAAAGAAGCTAAGGGAGTTTATCACTACCAAGCCAGCAATGCAAGAAATGCTAAAGGGACTGGTATAAAAAGAATAAATACGAAGGAAAGAACCAACACAGGCACAAAAAATAAAAATGGCTACAAACAAGTACCTATCAATAATAATTATAAATGTAAATGAAATAAATGCTATGATAAAAAGACATTGAGTGGTTGAATGGATAAAAAAACATGACCAATATATATGCTGTCTACAAGAGACCCACACAGACTGAAAGTGAAGGGATGGAAAAATATCTTTCAGGCAAATGGAAATGATAAAAAGCTGGGGTAACAATACTTAAATCTGAAAAAATAGACTGCAAAGTGAAGGCCATAACAAGAGATAAGGAAGGCCACTTCATAATACTAAAAGGAACGATAAAACAAGAGGATATAACCCTGGTAAACATATATGCACCCAATGCAGGAACACCCAAATACATAAAAAAAACTCCTGGAAGATATCAAGGGAGAGATTGACAACAATACAATCATAGTAGGGGACTTTAATACCCCAAAGACATCACTGGATAAATCCTCTAGACAAAAAAAATCATCAAAGAAATAGCAATCATAAAAGACTCACTAGATCAGATACACCTAATTGATATCTTCAGAACATTTCACCCAAAGCCACGGAATATACATTCTTCTCAAGTGCACATGGGTCATTTTCAAAGTTAGACCACATATTGGGTCACAAGCAAAGTCTCTCCAAATTCAAGAAGATTGAAATCATATCAAGCATCTTATCAGACCACAATGGCATAATATTAGAAATAAACGACAATAAAAAACAATGAAAAAAATCCTAACACTTGGAAGCTGAATAGCATACTATTAAACAAAGATTGGGTTACCAGACAGATCAAAGAAGAAATTAAAAACATCCTGGAAACAAATGACAATTAAAACACAACAATCCAAAACCTATGGGACACAGTGAAAGCAGTCCTGAGAGGGAAGTTTATAGCTCTACAAGCCTACCTCAAAAAAAAAACCAAGAAAAAAATGGTAATAAATCATCTAACTCTACAGCTTAAAGAATTAGAAAGAAAGCAACAACAAAATCCCAGAGTGATCAGACGGAAGAAGATAATAAAGATCAGAGCAGAAATAAATGACATACAGACAAAAAACAAACAAACATAAAAGATCAATGAAACCAAAAGCTGGTTCTTTGAAAGGATAAACAAGATTGATGAACCTCTAGCCAGGCTCACCAAAAAGCAAAGAGAGAAGACCCAAGTAAACAAATTCAGAAATGAAAGAGGCAAAATAACAACAGACCCCATAGAAATACAAAGGAGTGTTAAAAAAATACTATGAACAACTCTATTCCAACAAACTAGACAACCTAGAGGAAACAGACATATTCCTAGAAAAATACAACCTTCCAAAACTCAATCAGGAAGAATCTAAATATCTCAATAGGCCGATAACTATAGAGGAAATTGAAGCAGCCATCAAAAAGCTTCCAGCAAACAAAAGCCCAGGGCCAGACAGCTTCACAGGGGAGTTTTACCAAACATTCAAAAGAGAACTAAAACCTATCCTCCTCAGACTGTTCCAAAAAATTCAAGAAGAAGGAACACTTCCAAGCTCATTCTATGAGGCCAGCATTACCCTAATATGAAAACCAGATAAAGATAACACAATGAAAGAGAATTATAGGCCAATATCCCTCATGAACATAGGTGCCAAAATCCTCAAATAAATCTTAGCAAATCGGATCCAGCATTACATTAGAAAGATCATACACCATGAGCAAGTACGATGTACCCCAGGGATGCAAGAATGATACAATATCCGCAAATCAATAAACGTGATACATCAAATAAACAAAATGAGAGATAAAAATCACAGTCAGATCAATTGATGCAGAAAAGGCATTTGACAAAATTCAGCACCCTTTCTTGATAAAAACCCTCAGAAAAATGGGATAGAGGGATCATACCTCAACATAATAAAAGCCTTATATGACAAACCCACAGCCAACATCATACTCAATGGGCAAAATCTAAACCATTTCACCTAAGACCAGGAACGAGACAGGGATGCCCACTTTCACCACTCCTATTCAGCATAGTTCTGGAAGTGCTAGCAATAGCAATTAAACAAGAAGAAGAAATAAAAGGTATTCAAATTATAAAAGAAAACATAAAACTGCCATTATTTGCAGATGACATGATACTGCACATAGAAAACCCTGAAGACTGCATCAAAAAATTATTAAACTTAATAAATGAATTTGGCGATGTAGCAGGATACAAAATTAATGCAAAGAAATCTATGGCATTTCTATACACCAATAGTAAATTTACAGAAAGAGAGATTAAAAAAACAATCCCATTTACCATCGCACCAAAAAAATTAAGCCACCTAGGAATAAACTTAACTAAGGAGGTAAAGACCTGTACTAAGAAAACTACAGGACACTGAAAAAAGAGATAGAGGAAGACATAAATAAATGGATGAACATACCATTTTCATGGATTGGTAGAATCAACATCATTAAAATGTCTATACTACCCAAAGCAATCTGTAGATTCAATGCACTCTTTATTAAAATGCAAATGGCATATTTCACTGACCTAGAATGAACTCCTAAAATTTCATCTGAAATAAAAAAAAAAGATCCCGAATAGCTACAGCAATCCTGAGAAAGAAGAATAAAGTAGGTGGGATCTCAATACCAGATAGCCAGCTGTATTACAAAGCCACTGTTCTCAAAACAGCCTGGTACTGGCACAAGAACAGACACATAGACCAATGGAATAGAATAGAGAACCCAGAAATCAACCCAAACCACTATGCTCAATTAATATTTAACAAAAGAGGCAAGAACATACAATGGAATCAAGACAGCCTCTTCAATAAATGATGTTGGGAAAATTGGACAGATACATACAAAAAAATGAAACTAGACCTCCAACTTACACCATACACAAAAATAAATTCAAATTGGATAAAGGCCTTAAACATAAGCAGTGATGGTGAACCTATGACACGCGTGTCAGAGGTGACACACGAACTCATTTTTTTTGGTTGATTTTTCTTTGTTAAATGGCATTTAAATATATAAAATAAATATCAAAAATATAAATCTTTGTTTTACTATGGTTGCAAATATCAACAAATTTCTATATGTGACACAGCACCAGAGTTAAGTTAGGGTTTTTCAAAATGCTGACATGCCGAGCTCAAAAGGTTCGCCATCACTGTCCTAGGGCAATGGAAACTAAAGGGATAATAAACAAATGGGACTACATCAAAATAAAAAGCTTTTGTACCTCAAAAGAAACCATCAACAAAACAATAAGAAAGCCCACTGCATGGGAGAACATATTTGCCAATGTTATCACCAATAAGGGTTTAATCTCCAACATTTATAGGGAACTCATACAAGTTAACAAAAGAAAGATAAACAACCCAATCAAAAAATGGTCAACAGATCTAAATAGATACTTTTCGAAAGAGGACATAAGGAAGGCCAAGATAGCCCTAACCGTTTTTGGCTCAGTGGATAGAGCTTTGGCCTACGGACTGAAAGGTTCCATGTTGGATTCCGGTCAAGGGCATGTACCTTGGTTGTGGGCACATCCCCAGTAGGGAGTGTGCAGGAGGCAGCTGATCTATGTTTCTCTCTCATCGATGTTTCTAACTCTCTATCCCTCTCCCTTCCTCTCTGTAAAAAATCAAATATATATATATAATGATTTTTTTAAAAAAAGGAAGGCCAAGAGACATATGAAAACATGCTCAAAGTCACTAATCATCTGAGAGATGCAAATCAAAATGACAATGAGGTACCATCTCACACCTGTCAGAATGGCTATCATCAACAAATCAACAAACGACAAGTGCTGGAGAGGATGTGGAGAAAAGGAACCCTCTTGCACTGCTGGTGGGAATGCAGACTGGTGCAGCCACCGTGGAGAATAGTATGGAGTTTCCTCAAAAAACTAAACATGGAACTCCCATTTGACCCAGTGATCCCACTTCTAGTCTAGGAATATATCCCAAGAAACTAGAAACACTAATCAGAAAGAATATATGCACCCCTATGTTCACAGCAGCACAATTTACCATAGCTAAGATTTAAAAACAACCTAAGTGCCCATGAGCAGATGAATGGATAAAAACCCTGTGGTACATTTACACAATGGAATACTACACTGCAGTAAAAAAGAAGGAATTCTTACCATTTGCAACAGCATGGATGGAACTGGAGAGTATTATGTTAAGTGAAATAAGCCAGTCAGAGAAAGATAAATATCACATAATCTCACTCATTTGTGGAATATAATGAACATAATCTGATGAACAAAAAACAGATCCAGACACACAGAAATATTGATCATGTGAACAAGATGATATTTTGATTCCTGGTGGGTCAGCCTGACCATGCTTATTGGTTCTGCTTGCTGGCTTCACAGCTGAGTCAACTCCCTAATTACTTCACACAGGCCTTAAAAAGAAAACTTTAAGAAAAACTTAACCCTCTATTCACATATAAGTATATATGTTCTAAGATTTAAAATATTACTTTTCAGATTAATTCAGGTGCTCTATCTATCAGGTTGTAGGTCTCCCCTATCAATACCACATTTATGCAAAGAGGTGACACACTGGAGTACAAGATGTTTTTGAGCCCTTGATGAATACACACTGGGAAATGCCATTAAAATGTCATTAAGTATGCCTTCCTTTTAAGAGTTCCAATTACCTTTACAGCAGATTGTCTCTTTGCTTTAAGAAAGTTACATTCTACCTATTGTTTCTGGGAAAACTTCAAGTATCTTGAATGTAAATATCTTAGAGAAGCTAAGAGTTTTATTGAATGTATCTGGGTATCAGGTGTCTGCAGATTTTTTGGCTTCCCTGGGAAAAGTGGCTTTTTCTCTCTTTGGATTTGGATTGATATGTATATTATTGTCCTTTTTCTTTGAACAGTTGCTATTGTGACTCATGCTGTAAGCAGAAAGAAAGAAAGAAAGAAAGAAAGAAAGAAAGAAAGAAAGAAAGAAAGAAAGAAAGGGAAAAGAAAGAGAAAAAAATTCTAAGAAGAGAAAGTAGACTGAATCAGTTGGAAACCCAGCCATCTTTCGGGACCAAGCAAGTGACATAAATGTTTGTTCATTCTAACACCGTATTCAGAGGTGAGTAGTTCAGGGGTAAACTGGAAAGTTTTGTCTTCTCAAGGAATGCCAATTCCAAAAAAACTTTTTTAAGCACTCTGAATTAAGTTTTGTTTCTAGCCATCATAGAACAACAGGGACCAGATTTATCCTCCCACCATAGCAAAGAGAAAACATCAGTTTTCAGACACAGGACAATAGTCAGTGGTCCTATAACAAAGGAAATAGGAATGGTAAGTCCTACGTTGCCCAAATTTATTTTCTGTAGTCTCCAGTTTATAGTATACCAGTGACCCAGTGCACAGATTTGTGCTCATTGAAAGGCAATTCATTAGAAGGTGGCAGGTGGAGCGGGACTGGGCAGGACTGGGCGAGACAGGCCAGACATGCCTTTGAGCCAACCTTCTGCGGTCCCTCCATGGCCAGCCACACCTGGGGCAACACAGAGGCTTGAAGAGCATCTGCAGTGTGAGCGGGGTCCCTCCGGCAGATGGATTACCTCGGCCTAGCCTGCAGGGATCAGGCTCCAACGTCCCCCGAGGGGTACCGGATTGTGAGAGGGCGGTTCACTGCAGCTCCGCAGCTCCTGCATTGAGCATCTGCCCCCTGGTGGTCAATGTGCATCATAGCTACCAGTTGGAGCGTCTGCCCGCTGGAGGTCATTGTGTGTCATAGCTACTGGTCAGATGGTTGGTCGGTTGGACGGTCGTTTAGCCTTTTATATATATAGATGGAAGGGTGCCTACACAGAAGTCAGAAATCACACTACATTGAGGAAACAGAGTTTGGTGTTTGGGAAGGCCAGTTTTCTAGTACTTGGGAGATAATGCTGAGAAGGCAGCAGCTACATATAGAGAGTTCTGCAAAGATCGGAATAGGTTGACCTGAAATCTTCTGTTGAGGACTGATCTGTAAATATGTGTGAGGAAACCACCAGAAATAATGGGAAGAACCACTAAAAAGGAGGACCAGAGCAATCTTTAGTTCTCCCACAATCTGAGACCAGTTTGTGGAAAAACTATCCAATACACTGGGCACAGGACAGAGTATTCAGAGAGGCGTTCCCTTAATAATGGAGCCAGGCTAGCTCTGAACTCATCCTATAAAGCATAAAATAAGTCTCCAGAGTACTGGACTAATTTCAAGAAGTTTAACTACATCCCAGAACAAAGCCCAACAAAACTGAAATGAACACACTGAAATCTAGCATCTTCAAAATTCAATATCCTGCCATCTAGTAAAATTTCGCAGTCATACAAAGAACTAGGAAAATATAACCCCTAATAAAAAATATCAAATTAATAGAAATAGACAGAAATAATGCAGAAAGGATATTAAATTACTACAAATCTATAGATATACAACAAGGTAGAAAAAAATATGAACATGATGAGAGAATTGGAAGTGTTGTCAAAAAACTACAAAACACTTGTAGAGTTGAAAAATAAATGATCTGTAATGAAAAATAAACGAAGATATTAACAGCATATTAGACACAGCAGAAGAAGCCTAGTGAATTTGGAGATACTGTGACAGAAAGTATCCAAAATGAAACACGGAGAAATAAGACTGAAAAAAGTCAAGGGAGTGCCAGTGGTCTGGGAAAATATCAACTAGTCTAGCATATGTGTAAATTAAGTCAAAGAGGGAGGAAATATTTGAAAAACATCCCCCTGGACAGGTTGCTCAGTTGGTTAGAGCGTTGTCCTGACATGCCAAGGTTTCAGGTTTGATCCCTGGTCAGGGCACATATAAGAAGCAACCAATGAATGCATAATTAAGTGGAACAACAAATTGATCTCTCCCTCTTTCTCTCTCATCAGTGAATAAAAAAAATTTTTTAATAGATTTGAAGAAATTGTAGGTAAAAAATTTCCAAATTTGACAAAAAGTGTAAACCTTCATATTCAAGAAGCTCAATGCCTTCTAAGTAGGAGATACATGAAGAAAAAACACAACAAAGCACATAAATTATTTTCAGCAGTGATAAAGAAAAACATCTTAAAGGAGAATAAAGGCCCATTACTTATAGAAAAACAAAGCTATAAGTAATAGCACACTTCTTCTAAGAAACTATGCAAGACAGAAAACAATGGAGCAAAATATTTTTCTGAAAAAAAGTCAATCTAGAACTCTATAACTATAGAAAATATTTCAAGTATTGAGATGACAAAAACTTTTTCAGACTAAACACTTGAAAAATTTTATCACTAGAAAATTGCACTATAAGAAATGTTAAAGGAAGAAGTACAGAAGGAAAATGACCCCAATGGAAATTTGAATTTACACAAAGGATTGAACAACATGGGAAATGGATGGATCACTGGCTTTATTTTATTACAAAAAAAAATGTAAAGTTTATTTTCCATTGTTGACATTATTACAGATGCCCGCTATTTTCCCACTTTCCCCCTCCACCTATCCCCACCCCACCTCAGTCCTTCAACACGCTATTGTCTGTGTCCATGTGCTATGCATATATGCATATAAGTTCTTTGGTTAATCTCTTCCTGTCCTCCGACCCCCTCCCCTCTGAGATGTGTCAGTCTGTTCTATGCATCCATGCCTCTGGACCTATTTTGTTCATCAGTTTATTTTGTTCATTAGATTCCACATATAAATGAGATCATGTGATACTTGTCTTTCTCTGACTTATTTTATTTAGCATAATAATCTCCAGATCCCTTCATGCTGTCTCAAAGGTAAGAGAGTCTTCATTTTTACAGCTGCATAGTATTCCATTGTGTAAATATACCACAGCTTTTGTATCCACTCATCTACTGACTTGGGCTATTTCCAGATCTTAGCTATCTATATATATAAAAGCCTAAGCTACTGTCCGACTGTCCAACCAGTAGCTTTGACATGCAATGACCATCAGGGGGTGGACGATCCAACCGGTAGCTATGACGTGCACTGACCACCAGGGGAAAGACACTTAACATAGGAGCTGCTGAGCTGCAGTGACTTGGCAGCTGCCGTTCTCGGGTGATGCACCCAGAACCAGAGAGGAGGGAGCCTGATTTCAGGGTGCATCATCCAAGAACCACCCTCTCGCAATCTGGGACCCCTCGGGAGATGTTGGAGAGCCAGTTGTGGCTCAATACCCACAAGCCAGGCTGAGGGACTCCACCTGCCAGAGGGATCCTGCTCACTCTGCAGATGACCTTTGAGCTGCGGCACAGCCCCAGGTGCCGCCGGCCGGGGAGGGATTGCAGGAGGTTGGCTCCAGGGCGTGTCCAGCCCATCTCACCCAGTCCCACCCCACCAGCCACCTTCTAATTAATTTCCTTTCAATGTGCACGAATCCGTGCACTGGGGCACTAGTTGTAAATAATGTTGCTATGAACATAGGGGTGCATATATTCTTTCTGATTGGTGTTTCGGAATTCTTAGTATTACCATTGTAAAACCTGGTTATTATAATTTAACAGGAAAGGAGCAAAGGGAAGACTAGATAATATAGGCATGCTATTTATACAGCTTTGCAAGGAAACCACAGTTAACATTCTCCAAGTGTGTGCCCCGCAGATCACTGGGGGAAGGGACTGGACGATAGATGCATGCCCTGGGTAACCAGGGAAGATGCTTGCTTGTCAGTCACACCTGGGAGCAAGTCAGTGGCCTATTTTGGCAAGGGTGAGAAATCTGACATGCTTAGCTCCTAAATAAGGAAAGATCCCCCTTTCTTTCTCTTGCTGCTTGCCCATGACTCCTGGATTGCAGGACTTTCATGTTCTGCACTTGCCTGTGTGGCCCACAGCCACATGAACTCCACATAATGGAATAATGTTTAGCCAGTTGCTACATTGGACCCAACTCCACCATGGAATGAAAACTCTGGATACTGGCTATGCTTTTAGCTCTGCTAAAGCCCCAGCTGCACCTGTCTCAGGACTGGATTAAGGGGAAAATGAACTTTGGAACCTGAGGAATGTAATTCCAGGAAAATAAAAGCCTTTTACCAAATCTCATCCTTCTGTGGGGGCCTCTAGAAATGCTTAGTCCAGCAGTGCCCTCAGAACCCCACTCTCACTAGTGATGAAGAAATTCAACTCTTCAGTAATATTAGGATATATTCCCAGAAGTGTGATTCCTGGGTAAAACAGCGGTTCTACTTTTTTTTTTTTTTTGAGGAAACTCCATACTGTTTTCCACAGTGGCTGCTACACCAATCTGCATTCCGACCAGGAGTGTATTACAGTTCCCTTTTCTCCACATCCTTGTCAGCACTTGTTGTTTATTGATTTATTGAAGAACAGGCATACAGATAAATGAAACATAACAGAGATACCAGAAATTGACCCATGCCATTATGGTCAATTAATTTTTGACAAAAGAGGCAAGAGCATACAATGGAGTAAAGACAGTCTCTTCAATAAATAGTGTTGGGAAAATTGAAGAGGTACATGCAAAAAAAAAAAATGAAACTAGACCACCAACTTACACCATACACAAGAATAAACTAAAACTGGATAAAAGACTTAAATGTAAGTCATGAAACCATAAAATTCCAGAAGAAACCATAGGCAACAAAATCTCAGACATCGTACATTGCAGAATTTTTGCCGATACATCTCCTAGGACAAGAGAAACAAAGGAAGGAATAAACACATGAGACTACATCAAACTAAAAAGCTTCAGCACAGCAAAGGAAACTGTTACCAAAATGAAAAGGCAACCCATGGTATGGGAGAATATATTGGCCAATGATACATCTGATAGGGGGTTAATTTTCAAAATATATAAAGAACTCATACAACCCAACAAAAAGGAAGACAAATAATCCAATTTAAAAATGGGCAAAGGACCTGAATAGACACTTCTCCAAAGAGGACATAGAGATGGCCAACAAACATATGAAACAATGCTCAATGTCACTAATCATCAGAGAGATGAAAATTAAAACTATAATGAGGTATCAGCTCACACTTGCCAGAATAGATCATTGCCTTTAAAAGGAAGATTAGCTAAATAAATAAATAAATAATTAGCAAAATTGATTTCTTAACCCACAGCTGCACTATATTTATTATTTTTTAAAATATATTTTTAAAGATTTCATAGAGGAAGAGAGAAGGAGAGAGAGAGACATCAATGATGAGAGAGAATCATTGATTGGCTGCTTCCTGTACAGCCCACATAGGAACAAAGAGCCCGCAACCCAGTTATATGCCCTGACCAGGAATCGAACTTCCTGATTCATAGGTTGATGCTCAACCACTGAGCCAATAAAGATGAAATTGAGATATCAGGATCCTTTGATTCATGGAAGAAAGTAACCTACTTGAGGAAACTGGATACAATGTAACTTAATAAAAATATAAGAAAATGTTTATTTTCCTTGGCCTTATAGATGTTAATAATTTATCATGTGCCTTATGTAACAAAAATTTTTCAGAGAGTTGTAGTTTCATTTTGAGATTGGAGTTAAAAGAAAAAGGAATTGAATATTTAAAATAGATGTGGTAAGTTCATTAAAGCCAAATATTATTTATTCTAGTTTTTAAAATTAGAAATGAAAAAACAACTGAAACATTTTACAGAATGTAATACTGTATTGTCATGGCTGGAGCACACAAAATCTTAATGAAGCTGTGTATAGATGGCATTGCAATACCTGCTGGATGAAAAGTCAATAAAAAAATCATGGATGTCTGTTTTCCAAATATATAGTAAGATTTTGTTTGTTTGTTTTTCTTAAATCCTCACTGGAGGATATGTTTTTATTGGTTTTATAGAGAAAGGAAGGGAGAGAAGCACTGATCAGTTGCCTCTGGTATGCGCCCTGACCAGGCATTGAACCTGCAGCCTAGGCATGTGCCCTGACCTGAAATCAAATCTGCAACCTTTTGGTGTGAAGCGCCAACAAACTGAGCCACCCAGCCAGAGCTGTAGTAATTTTTTAAAAGATATGTTTTTATTGATTTCAGAGAGAGGAAAGAAGAGAGAGAGAGAGATAGAAACATTAATGATGAGAGAGAACCATCAATCAGCTGCTTCCTGCATGCCCCCTACTGGGTACCGAGCCTACAACCTGGGCATGTGCTCTGACTGGGAATTGAATGTATAACCCAGGGGTGGGCAAACTTTTTGACTCGAGGGCCACAATGGGTTCTTAAACTGGACCGGAGGGCCGGAACAAAAGCATGGATGGAGTGTTTGTGTGAACTAATATAAATTCAAAGTAAACATCATTACATAAAAGGGTACGGTCTTTTTTTTTTTAGTTTTATTCATTTCAAATGGGCCGGATTCGGCCCGCGGGCCATAGTTTGCCCACGACTGGTATAACTACTGAGCCACATCAGTCAGGCTATATAGCAACTTTTTAAATTAAAGATTTAACTGAAATGAAGATTGAGATATCTTGTTGTAGAATTCTGAATTTACCTAAAAAAAATGGGCAGGTCTATGTAATAACTTAATCAATAAAGAATTTTTTTAAAAAAATGGGCAGGTCTACTGATTTTGCTGTTTTGCCTGTATCTGTCTGGTACAACAGATCATCAAATGTCTTTTATTTGAATGATTGTCAGTAAATACTTCAATTAAAATATTAAAATGTTAAACTTTTTGAATTTCATAATTTAGCTTAGAATATGTACACTGATATTTGCATTGATGGTGCAAAAGCCAGGTGAGTAAAACTGAAAGCACAAATTAAGTCATTGTATTCTACCCTAAAACACATATGTTGGAAAGGAAAGACAGAACAGTTTAAGAATGTCCTTTTAAAAACTTATAAAAACCATTAATTTTATTGAGTACAGGCCCTTTTAAGATTTTGTGTGATGAATGGGAACTACATGTAAATTACTTCTGGATACTAAAATACTGGGTCTTCGGAAAAAGCATCTGTGTATGTCTATTGAGTTGCAAGCTGGAATCACTGCTTTTTTTTTATAGCACATTATTTTTACTTGAAACAATGACTGAGAAACTATGATTATTTAATCTGAGTATTAAAGGCATTTCTCTTGAATAGAAATAAAGCCTATTAACAACAACAACAAAAAAGGAACTGAAAGATTTGATGCCAGTTATAAAAATCAAACCATTGCTAGGGTTGGAACAAGCTGTTCTTGATGGGGAACATAAAAATACACTTTTGGGAGGGGGCTAGCAATCTGACTCTGTACCTAGTTAATCAGTATCCCTAATGCACATTCTTGCTAGCCGATAATTAACTCACTGCACCTTCCTTAATTATCTGGTCTTACAAGAACTATTTACCTAAATACTCACATTTTAAGTCCATAATAAACCATGAACAATACACAACCCCTGGAGGGGGTTATCAGCGCTGGTGCCAGACCAGGCCTTTAGGTTGTGGTCTCACGTCCCTCACCCCAACACACGGAGCTTTTTGCAAAGCCCGCAAAAGGTCCGGAAGTCTGATCCATATTTGGGGAACAAAGAAAGCAAAGGGTATAAAGAGAAAGCTTCCTCATATTGGTTTGCTCAGGATTTGGAAACAGGCTCCCCTGAGTCATGGTACTAGTACATCTGGAAATAAATGGGTTTTTCCTGTATCTCTGAGTACTCTTGTGTATTTTTCGGTTGCCTGGTAAATTCTGTAACATTCTGACACCACAGAGGGAGATCTAAGTGGGAGTTGAAGTTCATACAATTATACACTGGTGAATTGCAGTGGGGTGAGGGGTTGTTCATATTTAAGAAAAAAGAATAAAAATAAATACAAAATTAGGCACAGAGTATTTTTTAGAATGAGAATACCACAAATTACTAAAGGATTGGTAATTCAGGTCCCTTTCTTCAAGATATCTTTTCATGCAATTTAACCAGACATGTTTGTATATGAAAGGGCAAGGACTACGCCCTCCATCTTACCCTGGGTCCTCCATTTTTGGGCAGCCATGTGCTCGGCAAGGCTTCTTCCCGGAAGCCCAAGCCTCTGCTAGCCACACCCAGGACTTCTTTAAACTAACCAATGACAATCAAGGGAAGTGCGCACCATAGATACGACCACATCCTGTGTAACGAGATACCGACTTGCGCCTGGCCAATCGGCAGGGCCCACAGTCCTCTCTCCTCCCCTTACTATAAAACCTCTCTCCCCACAGAGCTGGCTCTCTCTCTGCCACTTGCTGCTGTGTCAGTAAGGAGGGTAGGGGAGCCAAGCCCGGGTTTGAATAAAAGACTCTCTGCTTTTGCATCGGACTCGGCTGGCTCCCTGGTGTGGTCTCTTGGGGATCCTGAAATCTGGGCATAACATTTGGGGGCTTGCCCGGGGTTCCCAAGACCATCGAGGGACCCCCAATCCAGAGAGTCTGACTGACCGCGGTAGGTGTCTGTGTCGTTGTGTGTTCTGTTCTGTGCGAGCTCGCTTCTGAAATCTGTAAGTGCCTGAAACGGTCTAGGTGGACGCACTGGACAGGCGGGAGGAGTCGGGGGACGCCCCGATCCTCCATCTGGAGGGGCGTAGTTTTGCTTCCGCGGAGTCAGAAGGTCTGTAGAAACCCCTCAATCTGAGACGAGGCAGGTCACTCCCACCGGTTTGGCATAAGGCCATCATCTCGTTCAGGGGTGGGCAAACTTTTTGACTTGAGGGCCACAATGGGTTCTTAAACTGGACCGGAGGGCCGGAACAAAAGCATGGATGGAGTGTTTGTGTGAACTAATATAAATTCAAAGTAAACATCATTAAAAAAAAGGGTACGGT
>NW_005357847.1:272510-287156 GCF_000412655.1 Myotis brandtii | reverse complement strand
CCCTCCATCTTACCCTGGGTCCTCCATTTTTGGGCAGCCATGTGCTCGGCAAGGCTTCTTCCCGGAAGCCCAAGCCTCTGCTAGCCACACCCAGGACTTCTTTAAACTAACCAATGACAATCAAGGGAAGTGTGCGCCATAGATACGACCACATCCTGTGTAACGAGATACCGACTTGCGCCTGGCCAATCAGCAGGGCCCACAGTCCTCTCTCCTCCCCTTACTATAAAACCTCTCTCCCCACAGGGCTGGCTCTCTCTCTGCCACTTGCTGCTGTGTCAGTAAGGAGGGTAGGGGAGCCAAGCCCGGGTTTGAATAAAAGACTCTCTGCTTTTGCATCGGACTCAGCTGGCTCCCTGGTGTGGTCTCTTGGGAATCCTGAAATCTGGGCATAACAGTATAGAAATGCTTTTATCTTGTAATCTGGCTTCCTCACTGCATCTAGAACCCACGACTAGAGACTCCCAGCCCATATAGGTCCCATTAAAGTTTACAGGGGACCCAAAGCTGCACACAAGTTCACTTCTCCTCTTACTGGTCCTAATAGAGCCTGATGCTTCTAATATTATATCATAAGTGTAAACTTAACTAATGAAAGAAAAAACCTGCATAACGAGTATGTAGATAAGAAGCAGAACTCTCATTAGCACCCAGAAGTCCTGTGGAGTCCAGTCACTATGTCTTTGCCTAAGTGAAACAGGAATTTTAGGGGAATACAGGCAGGTTTAGGGAATTTTTAGAATTCGGGTCCATGGAAAAAACATAGAGCTACAGATTGGGAGAAGGTACATTTCTATAACACAAGGAAGCTAGGAGCAGTTACATTTCCATAAGACAAGGGAACTGGAAGTAGCCAAAAAAGGTCTATATTTACAAAATAAAGAAGAAGGAAGAAAGCCCAGACAGCGGTTCTCAACCTATGGGTCGCGACCACTTTGGGGGTCAAACGACCCTTTCACAGGGGTCTAAATACATCATCCTGCATATCAGATATTTACATTACGATTCATAACAGCAGCAAAATTACCGTTATGAAGTAGCAACGAAATAATTTTATGGTTGGGGGTCACCACAACATGAGGAACTGTATTAAAGGGTCGCGGCATTAGGAAGGTTGAGAACCACTGGAATAGGAGGACAATGAGGGAGGAAGGCCTCAGGAGTCACTATAGTAACCAATTCAAAAGGGAATATTGACCAGGGGGGATATCAGGACACAGGAACTGCAGCCTTTATAAACCATGGAAACAGGAAGTTTCCCCCTCCCCACATGGGATCCGTTCTGTGTGACTCTCTCCCTGGTTGACAATACTGTGTGCATTACCACATGTCTTTTCTGGGTGAAGAAAGCACTGTTCATGTAACTCGACTGGGAAAGGATACTGTAAGCTACCTGTACTAGGGCTTTCCTATATTTCACCTGATGCCCCTTTTCCTGTTGCTATGTTAATCTGTATTCTTTCACCGTAGTAAACTGTAACTATAACAGCTTTGCTATGTTTTGTTCTTCTAAACCTGAGGGTGGTCTTGGGGATTTCCTGAATCATAGCCTAGCAAAGGTCATACAGATGTTTTCCTACCTTTCATTTTTAAAGCTTTATTAGTTTATCATCCATATTTTGGTTTTCAATACCTTTAGAAATGATTTTGGTCCATTGTGTGTAAAGTACAGGTCAAGATATATACATATTTATCCCATATATTCACTTGACCGTGCACCAGTTATTGAAACAATGTTTGGAATTACACTGCCTAATTCCTTTTGTCATAATAATGGGGAAAATGAGACATTTGGGGGGGGGGTGCTAGCAATCTGAATCTGTGCCAGTAACCTAATGCACATTCTTGTTAACCTATAGGAGTGATGGCGAACCTATGACACGCGAACTCATTTTTTTGGTTGATTTTTCTTTGTTAAATGGCATTTAAATATATAAAATAAATATCAAAAATATAAGTCTTTGTTTTACAATGGTTGCAAATATCAAAAAATTTCTATATGTGACACAGCACCAGAGTTAAGTTAGGGTTTTTCAAAATGCTGACACACCGAGCTCAAAAGGTTCGCCATCACTGGCCTATAGTCTAGTGA
Organism: Myotis brandtii; assembly: GCF_000412655.1. Taxonomy (NCBI): domain Eukaryota; kingdom Metazoa; phylum Chordata; class Mammalia; order Chiroptera; family Vespertilionidae; genus Myotis; species Myotis brandtii. The sequence goes on along the minus strand of NW_005357847.1, from coordinate 285,064 downwards.
CTCTACCAGCCGTGGGCAAACTACGGCCCGCGGGCCGGATCCGGCCCGTTTGAAATGAATAAAACTAAAAAAAAAAAAAAGACCGTACCCTTTTATGTAATGATGTTTACTTTGAATTTATATTAGTTCACACATACACTCCATCCATGCTTTTGTTCCGGCCCTCCGGTCCAGTTTAGGAACCCATTGTGGCCCTTGAGTCAAAAAGTTTGCCCTCCCTTGCTCTAGTCACTGCCCCTTCTTTAATTATCTGGTCTTGCAAGACTTGTTTACCTAAGTACTACTCCCATTTTAGAGAGGCCATAAACCATGAACAATACACAACCCCCAGACGGAGTTATCAGCACTGGCGCCAGGCCAGGCCTTTAGGTGCGGTCTCACAGCCCTCATCTCAACACATGGGGCTTTTTGCAAAGCCCACAAAAGGTCTGGAAGTCCCATCCCATATTTGGGGAACAAAGAAATCAAAGGGTATAAAGGGAAAGCTTCCTCCATATTGGCTTGCTCAGAATTTGGAGAGAAACAGTCTCCTCTGAGTCCTGTGCTAGTACATGTGAAACATCTGAAAATAAATGGGGTTTTCCTGTGCCTCTGGTACTCCTGGGTATTTTTCTGTCACCTGGTAAATTCTGTAAAAATAAATCATCTGATCACCTGTGTATCTGTTTTGACCATTAGTTTAAATTCTCCAGCTTTCTTATTTTTGAAGACTAACTTGGTTATTTGTGGCTCTTAAGTATTTACATTGTTTTTGGTATTTAAACTTTTAACAATGATACTCATTTGATTTATGTAATTTTCAAACTGTTAGAATAAAAAATGTAGCATTGCCAATCAATCAGTGTGTCTCTCTCACATCAATGTTTTCCTCTCTGTGTCTCTCTCTTTCTCCCCCTCCCTTCCTCTCTTTTACTCTCTCTAAAAAGCAATGGAAAAAATATCCTTGGGTGAGGATTAACAAAACAAAACAAAAAGTAGCATTGTTGGTGAGGTGAAGGCAATATACAAAAATAATTTTATTTCTATAAACCAGCAATAACTAGAAAACAAAGTATAAAAAGATAGGCTAATAATGTTTTATTAGAAAAATATTTCTCTTAAATATAACTTTTAAACAGATCTGTGAAACTAGAAAGTAATTTTTCAAATAATTTGTTAGTATTTCCCCTGAAATTTCCTTTGGAATTATTTCCAGTTTTAAGAAAGAAAACAATGAAAAAACTGTAACTCATTGGTAATCATTTTAGTAGAAACATACATTCAAAATATAAATAAACATACATGTTATAGTTTAATGATTTTTATAGGAAAGGTTTTTACTACTTACTCTTTGGTATTTGAGACTTTAACACTATTTTTTTTCTCTCTTGATATTAAAGCTTATAATTGTCTTTCACTATCTATAGTTCAATAATAAGTACTAATGTCTTAAAAACTTTAAATCAAAACCTAATCCAAAAAAAATTATATGCCCTTATAAAAAGCTTAAAACTTTTTTAAAGTAATTCTAGAACTTCAATGACCATATTTACTACTAAGTCAGCAAACTGATAACTGCAATTAGAGGCTACTGTATCTAGATGATATGACATTTATATAATAACTAGGGGCCCAGTGCATGAATTTATGCACCTTGAAAGGAACTGTGGGTGAGGCTTCAGTGGGCACAGGGGCAGGTGTGGGCCCATCCTTCGTGCCCCCACCTGGCCCCTCCTGCTGTGGCCCTTTGTCCCCTGTCTGCTAGCAGCCCCACTCCCGCCGCCGCCATTGCCTCACGCTGATGGCACTGGCCCCGCTCACACCAGTTAACAGGTGTGAGTGGGGCCGGCGCCGTCAGCAGCTGTGAGCAGTGGCTGCTGCCCTAATCATAGGGGTCGGGGTCGGCAGCCACCACTCACACCTGCTGATGGCGCCGAGCAATCGGGACCGGTGCCAGGCACCAGCAGCGGGTGAAAGCGGCAGCTCTGGCGCCGACAGCAGGTGTGAGCAGGGCTTTCGCTGGCAGCAGGTACGGGAGGTGGCTGTCGGCCCTGATCACTCCTCGGGAGCAGGGGGAGATGGAGAAGCCCTGAGGGGCAATCGGGGTGGCAGTGCCGCTTGCATCCGCTGACGGCGCCGAGCGATTGGGGCTGGCGACAGGCGCCGGCAGCGCGTGTGAGTGGCGGCTCTGGCGCCAGCAGCAGATGTGAGTGGGGCCAGCGCCAGCAGCAGGTGTGGGCGCCGGCAGCAGGTGCAAGCACCCAGCTGGACTGTGGCATGTGGGAGCAAAGAATTTTCAGTAACTACTAGAGGCTTGCCCCAATGACAGCAACCGGCGCCCCACCTTGGTCTGGTGTCCCTGCTCACCTGCTCCACCATCCCGCCACTGCCAATGCCCGCCATGTTCTGTGCTCTGCCATCTGCTGCCAACACCGCCATGTTCCACGCGCACCCCCTGGTGGTCAGCGTGTGTCATAGTGACCAGTTGTTCGGTTGTCCCGCAGTTTGGTCTATTTGCATATTAGGTTTTATATATATAGACTAGAGGCCCAGTGCACAAAAATTTGTGCACTCAGGGGGCGGGGGAGGGGGGTCCCCCAGCCCGGCCTGTGCCCTCTCGCAGTCTGGGACCCCTTGGGAGATAACGACCTGCTGGCTTAGGCCTGCTCCCGGGTGGCAGAGGGCAGGCCCAATCCCTAAGTGCAGACCCTGGTCAGGCTCAGAGCAGGGCCGATTGGGGAGTTGGGGCGCCGCCCCGTCATGCACAGAGCAGGGCGGATCGGGAGGTTGCAATGCCACCCTCAGTCACGCTCAGGGTAGGGCCGATTGGGGGGTTGGGGCACCGCCCCTTGTCATACTCAAGGCAGGGTCGATGGGGAGGTTGCTTCGCCACCCCGTCACGCACAGAGCAGGGCTGATCAGGGGGGTTGGGGCTCCATGCCCTGTCACACACAGAGCAGGGCGGATCGGGAGGTTGCAATGCCACCCTCAGTCACGCTCAGGGTAGGGCCGATTGGGGGGGTGGGGCACCGCCCCTTGTCATACTCAAGGCAGGGTCGATGGGGAGGTTGCTTCGCCACCCCGTCACGCACAGAGCAGGGCTGATCAGGGGGGTTGGGGCTCCATGCCCTGTCACACACAGAGCAGGGCGGATCGGGAGGTTGCAATGCCACCCTCAGTCACGCTCAGGGTAGGGCCGATTGGGGGGGTGGGGCACCGCCCCTTGTCATACTCAAGGCAGGGTCGATGGGGAGGTTGCTTCGCCACCCCGTCACGCACAGAGCAGGGCTGATCAGGGGGGTTGGGGCTCCATGCCCTGTCACACACAGAGCAGGGCGGATCGGGAGGTTGCAATGCCACCCTCAGTCACGCTCAGGGTAGGGCCGATTGGGGGGGTGGGGCACCGCCCCTTGTCATACTCAAGGCAGGGTCGATGGGGAGGTTGCTTCGCCACCCCGTCACGCACAGAGCAGGGCTGATCAGGGGGGTTGGGGCTCCATGCCCTGTCACACACAGAGCCGCAGGGCGATCAGGGGGTTTGGGCGCTGCCCCCTGTCACGCTGATCCCGGTGCCGGGAGCCTCGCTGCTCCGCTGATCCCGGTGCTGGGAGGCATATTACCCTTTTACTATATAGGATAGAGGCCTGGTGCATGGGTAGGGGCTGGCTGGTTTGCCCTGAAGGGGGTCCTGGATCAGGGTGGGGGTCCCCACTGGGGTGCCTGGCCAGTCTGGGTGAGGGGCTGAGGGCTGTTTTCCGGCTGGCGAGTGACTGAAGCTTCCAACCCCTCCTGTTTTCTTTTTTCTTTTTTTTTTTTTATTTTGGGCCAGCTTTAGCTCTGAGGCCTCGCTGCTGAAAACATGGATACAATGTTTCGGTCCGGCTGGGTTTCAGTCCGGCTGTTTTCTGGGGGTTTGTTTACCTTTTTATTTGCGACATAGTATATAGTTGCTTAGACTTGCAGATGAGAGGCCGGCAAGTGAGGCGGGGAACGTTGGAGTCCGCAGCAAGCAAGCCTCGTGCTCGCTTCAGTGCCTGGCTGCCGGCTGCCATCTTGGCTGACAGTTAATTTGCATATACTCCCTGATTAGCCAATGAAAAGGGTAGCGGTCATACGCTAATTACCATGTTTCTCTTTTATTAGTGTATATAATTATAACATTCCAGTTTAATCCCCTGAATTGCTAGCTTTAGTTTGTCAACAAGTTCTACTGGTTTTATTGTCTTGTGATTAGATCAGCACACAACATATTTTACTTATCTATTGTGTATGAAAAAGGGACCACATACTATACCTGACAAGCTCAGGGGAGACCTCCATGGCAGGCCTTACAAAGTGAGAGACCTACAATAACTACACTGGATGGTCTGAAATTAACACTTCCTAACTAAAAGTGAGTCATAATGACTAGTCATGTCCTAGGCTGGTATCTGCCCTGCCAAAGGTCAATCTTTACCTAACAGAGACTGTCCATTATTGTCTGTTTGCATCTATGATAACATACCTTCGAATGTCAGAGTGATCCCTTTTTCCAGACCCCTCAGAGCATAATCTCTCACCAGAACAGGAGACCACAGAACCCCTCATTATCTTGTTCTCCTGCATACCATCTCTATGTGCTATAAATGTTGACTGTTAACTATCCTATACCCACCAATGTAAAAGAAGTATATGTCTCTCTGTTTTACCTTTTACACAATCCCAGAGATTTCTCAGCTATGCTTTCTCCTGCCTTCCTAATCTACCACCAATGGATTTTATTTAACCCCCTTACATCTTCTCCTTTGATTCTAATACATATAACAAGGTACAAAACTGCCATTCTCTAGAGCAGTTTCTCAATCTGTTGAGATTTTGCTTCCTGGCAATAGTCAATTTGGCTCAAATAAACTCATAAATTTTTCTACACGTTTTATGTTTCTTACGTTGACACTATAATTAAGTTCTATTTTCCAAGTAGCAAGCAAATGTTCAAGGAAGCTTTATTATAATAAAGGAGTGAGTAATATTTCTATTTCATTTGATGTGATTTTAAATTTTAATTTCCTGACTTCTCAAAAAATAACTAGAGCATTATATTTCCTGAAAAAAAGGAAAAAGTCGTGCTAAACAATTACTTTCTAAAGAAAGTATAGGGCAGCACAATGAAAGAAAATAGTAAATAATCTGTCAGTTCAGACAGACAAGTGAATTGGTTGTATCTCAAACACAGGGAATCCCTATCATGAACCCATAGTTCTGGTCAGACACCCTAATTAGATTATATTAGATGATAAGACATTTCTATAGTTAGTTCCTGTGATAAGAAAATTTGGTCTTCATCCACAGGTTCCTGGCTCTCAGCTCCCAGAACCCTTGCAATTTTATGACCAATAAAAGCAATGGGAGCATCTTTTGCTGTAATATTTTGGTCTCTTGTCCTCAGTTCCTGAAATGGCTTCAGGGCCATAAAGGTGAAGTAGGTGTCCAGTCATATAACATGCCCCTTTCACCACAACTGGGTTTATGTTAACAAGGCGACTTTTGGAAAGCACTTAAGGATGGGGGCTGGTTTCCAGGGGAACTAAACTTGAATAGAGGGTATAAATTTTCAGTCCTACTCCTTGATGAAGGGAGAGGGGAAGAGAATGGAGATGGGATGGAGGTGGAATCAATCACCAATGGCCAATAATTTAATCGATCATGCCTATGTAATGAAGCCTTCATAAAACCCAAATAGATGGGGGTCAGAGGCTTCTGGGTTGGTGGAGTGTGGGGGAGAGCAGCATGCTCAGGAGCAACAGGAAAGCTCTAAGTCCTTTTCTCATACCTTGCCCTAAGCATCTCTTCAATCTGGCTGTTCCTGAGTCATATCCTGTACAATTAGTGATCAAAGTAATCTAATAAGTGAAATGTTTCTCTGAGTTCTGTGAGCTGCTCTAGAAAATTAACCAAACATAAGGAGGGGTCTGTGAGACAAATAGATGATAACCTGTGCTTTTGATTGGCTTCTGAAGGTGGTGGGGGTGCAGATTTATAGGACCCACCCCTTAACCTGCTTGAGGAGGGGGTCATGTGAACCTGATCTATAGTTGGTTGGCCAGAAGTACAGGAACCAGGGCTGTGAATGGCCTCTGAAATGAAAGGCTGTGTTGTGGGACTGAACCTTTAACTTGTGGAACCTGATGCTATCTTTGGGTAGTGTCAGAATTGAGTTAAATTGTAGGATACACAGCTGGTGTCAGAGAATTCCCTGTGGGTGTAGGGAACCCTCTCCTGCACATGCACCCCCACCCCCATGTTAGAATCTTTAGTTCCCCCAAATGGTAATTATTGTTTATTTACCTATAGGGTTTATAAGCCCTTTTGTAAGAAAAAACAAATCAATATAGCTCAACCATATAATTTTATACACTAAATATATATTATGTATTATAGTATATATTTTATGTGTTATATACACATATTATATACTAAGTACAAAACATCATGACCTTCCTCAGTTGTGGCTAATCTTTATAACTGGCACAGCCATTAGGCTGAAGACAGTGGCCACTCTTTTACATAAATGTGTGGTGTCCATGAAAGGATCCTGGTAAAGATACCTTACTGAGAAAGAAGTCTGAGCTTTAGTTACCCAGAGGAATGCTTTTTCTCCAAAAGGGGCAGCTGCAGTTCTCTGAGAATAGAGCAGCAGTGTGCTGCAGCTGCCACTATCCAGCAGAGGTGGCAGGAACACCATGTGCACAAAACAGTAGATTTGTAGAAGTAGGAGACATAGAAATGTGAAGCTTAAGAAGAAAATAGGCTGTCAAGGGAGAAAGAAGCAAAATTTGTCCTAGCGCACACAATTTATTCTCCTGAGACAAGTGCTTTCAATGCAAAGATAATGTCGGAAGAAACAGGAATTTCTTCCTTGTTAATTTTCCTTTAATATTTGCTTATATCTCAATATTTATCACAAACATTTAATAAAGTTGATATATACATATCTATTTCCGCCACTGGACTCTGAACCCACACCCTCAAAATTTTATACTTGGGTAGAACTGAATAAGAGGCACTATCAGTATGTATGCCAACCCATAAAGTAGCTAATAATGTTACTATACACAGGTGCACAGATTTTGGATTAACTTTTTATATCCTCCCATTGAAATGGTGTTAATTTTTTGTCTTTGCATATATTATTTTGTCTGCGGAAACAAATTGGAAAAAATCCCAAAAGTTTTAAAAATTTACTAAGAGAAAAATGTGCCTCCTTTGATTAACATAGCCAAGGTGAAAAACTCTATGTAACATTGCAATGTTAACCTGAATTAATATAAATCATGGATTATAATGTTGTAGTTACATTTAATTTGCATTAATCTGACCCCCATCTCAGTAAACGGTATTTCTTCTAGTAGTTTAGGACAAAAACCATGCAATGACAGATGATGCTTCCCCTTCTTTACATCTGAATTTTGAGTAAATTCAGTTAGGTATGTCTTCAGAATATAGCCAGAATGCACCATTTCTCACCAGCTTCCCTGCTATCACCTGTCATTTCTAGCTTGGATTATTATAATACTAGAGGCCCGGTGCATGAAATTCGTCCACTCGGGGGGGAGGGGGGAGGGCCTCAGCCCAGTCTGCACCCTCTCAAAGTCTGAGAGCCCTAGGGGGATGTTGGGCCTAGGACAGCAGTTGGACATCCTTAGTGCTGCTGCGGAGGCAGGAGAGGCTCCTGCCACCACCACTGCGCTCACCAGCCCTGAGCCCGGCTTCTGGCTGAGCAGCACTCCCCCTGTGGGAGCTCACTGATCACCAGGGGCCATCTCCTGTGTTGAGCATCTGCCCCCTGGTGGTCAGTGTGCGTCATAGCAACTGGTCGATCTGCTCTTTGGTCGATTTGCATATTAGCCTTTTATTATATAGAACTAGTGGCCTGGTGCATGAAATTCGTGCATGGGGGGATGTCCCTCAGCCTGGCCTGCACCCTCTCAAATTTGGGACCCCTCGGAGGATGTCTGACTGCTGGTTTAGGCCCGATCCCACAAGGATCGGGCCTAAACCGGCAGTTGAACATCCTTCTCGCAATCCAGGACCACTGGCTCCTAACTGCTCACCTGCCTGCCTGCCTGGTTGCCCCTAACCACTCTGCTGCCTGCCTGATCAACCCCAACTGCCCCCCCTCCCAGCCTGATCACCCCTAACTGCCTTCCCCTGCTGGCCTGCTCGCCCCCAACTGCCCCCCAACTGGCCTGCTTGCCCCCAACTGCCCCCCGTGCCAACCTGCTCACCCCTAACTGCCCCCCCCTGCCGGCTTGATCACCCCTAACTGCCTCTGCCTTGGCCCCACCACCATGGCTTTGTCCAGAAGGACATCCAGAAGGTCTCCCAGAAGGTGCCCCAGTCTAATTAACATATTACCCTTTTATTAGTATAGATTCTAAAATGTCCATTCTTTCAACTGTTCATCCATTCACCCATCCAACAATTACTAATAAACAACCACTTAAATCAAACACTGTTTTGAATACTTACAAACACTGATATTTGCTCTTCTGGCCTTTAGAAAAAGACTACCTCTTACCTATCCTGAATGTTAATATGGTGCATATTCTAGAATATAACTGCAAATGTACTAAACAGTCTATACTGAGAAAATTAATGACCAGCTAAGAAATTATTTTTCAAGTTGGGATTTTAATGCAGTGCTTCTAAACCAAACTAAACTGGAGAACTTAATGTCATTAGGAATATTCTGATAGATCACTGTCAGTAAATGTTTTTAGCATATAACTCAGAAGGAATAAAAATAATTGAACCACATTGCTATATTAACATTCTTTTTATTTCCAACTTAAGTGAACAAAATATTTTGGCTTTTACATATCTAAAAAAAAAAGAGAGAGAGAAAAAGAATTGAAGTTTGCTGCAACCTTTTGCAGTGATGATTCAGGATCTGGAGAAGGGGCCATGCACAAATGGATATACTAGACAAGAAATATATATTTAGAAGGCATGGGGGAACCAGGTGGAGACCTACTCTCTAGTGGAGTGGCTCCCTGAATGTCTAGACCCATAGCTTTTTATTTACTAGAATACACATTTGCCCTTTAGTAAAGCAAACAGACATCAATGGTAAGGTTTGGTAAACAATAAAGGATTATCAGGGTTAGGGGATTGCCTTCAGCCATTCAGCCAGCAGCAGGGTAATACAATGCTGATTCTCAGCCCTTGCTGAATATCAAGGAATAAAAATATCAAAGGTAAAGTTTTACCAGCCTTCTGATGGACTTCTCGCATTTATATGTTAACTACTTGTTGGTCTTTGCCTCCAGCAAAGTTAAATTCTGTCAAATTCTAGCAATAAAAAATATCCATCCATGCCAACTAAAGAAAAGTGATAAAAAGCCCAATCTCATTAAGAAATACATTTCAATAAAATACTACATCTTATAATAACTGAAAATTGTGATATTTATATTTTGATCAGCTGAATTGGCTTAACTTTTAGAATATTATGATCACAAGATATGCAATAAATTTAAATATACACACTGCTGTAGGAAAGAATGATAACCAATACGGCTTTCATTCCTAAAACCATACTACATAAGAGTAGAATTCTGTAAGTCAGGGTTTCTCAATAGTGCAGCAATGTTGACATTTTAGGCTGGTTGATTATTGTTGTTTTGCAATATCCCTGGACTCTTACCACTAGATGCCAGTAGCCCATACCCCAAACCCTTGTTAAGACCAAAATTACTCCAGATATTGCCAAATGTCAACCAGGAGGCAACAGTCCCTAACTAGGAACTACTGCTACAGGGGATAGAATAGCAATGCAATGTGAAACTTTGACTATCAAAGAGCTAGGTCACTTTTTAAAAAATAGATGATAGGTATCAAAATACTATAATATTTAATTCCATTCAACATTTAAGAGTGATAGATATTGTAAAAAGACATTTTATCATGCACTGGAAACTACATTATTCGCCTTTATTTAAACTTTTTGGGAAACAAATTTGGATGTTAGCTTATAATCTACTAGCCAATAGCCAAAAGTATTCTGTAGTTTATAGGATAGGTGGGTAGTGTACATTAACATTAACTTACTGACCTTTTTCCAAACCCTAATGAAGTACTTTAGAATAATCTTGCCAGAGGCTAAAACCAACAGTAATTAGCATATTATGCAAAAAGACCCATTGGAAGGCCAATGGACTTTGATATTCAGCAGGGCTGAAAATCAGCATAATATTGCCCTGCAGTGGGCTCAATGGCTGAAGGCAATTCCCTAACCTGATAATCCTTTTACTGTTTACCAAACTTTACCTTTGATATGCCTGTATGCATTCCTAAAGGGCAAATGTGTATTCAAGTGAATAAAAGCTGACAGGTCCAGGGTTTCAGTGAGCTTCTCCACTAGAGAGAGGTTTCCACCTGGGCCCCCATGCCTTCTAAATCCATATTTCTTGTCTAGTGTTTTCATTTGTGTGCAGCCCCTTCTTCAGATCCTGAACCCTAGCCATAAATGGATGCAGCAAATCTGAGTTTATCTCATATAGCTCTATGCCTACCCCCCACCCCACTTGGGAATGCATTAAGCTCCTGAAGATTATCTTTCTTGATAAGTTTAGAAAATCTAACTGAAAAGAATATCAGGGCTTTTATATAAATGTAAAATATTTAGATAAAAAAAGCAAATGTTTTTCAAAACTCAGTATGTATAGGCTAATAACCTTTTTTACTTCCATTTTTCAAATGTTGCCTATACAATTGCAAGGATTTGGAAGTTGAGAATAGTTTAAGAACTCCAAAGATTTTTTCCATACACAGAAACAGTGCCACCCTTAATCCTGCTACTAACAATCTAAATAGCCCCTCACTATGTCCCAATTATCGCAGCTTAATCAGTTTACTGGCAAGTATGCTAATGGACCAATCATTCGAACTATAAATATAAAAATGTATGTAGTGCTTTTATTGTTTTAAAGCATTTCTACATAAATTATCTCATATTAATTGAACACATCTATAGGACAGGTACAAAAGATGCTAAAGATAAGAAGTCTACTGTTTAGTAATAAACTTGCCAACCTTTCAACAGCATCAGCCCTGACATTTCCAGACCAATCATATTAAACTCTATTGTTATAAAAATTCTCATTTGAGATTCTACTCAGACTTTACATTGTATGGAGTTTTGGGATGCTTGAAGGCAAGAAACCAAATTACTGCCAAAGGTGGACGTCCTTAGTTGTAGCAGCGAAATTTAAGTCATTTTGACGACTAAATCTTCCAATTTGTCTGTATTTAATGCAATAGCATTTAAAAATCACTTCTATATTGAATATATTAAATTGTCCAAAGCTTTCTTTCAAAGTTTGAGTTCTTATATCCTGAAGGACAAAATATTAACTTCAACAGGACTTCTCATGACAATGGCTCGTTTACAAACAGCTGTAGAGAAAAGTGAATTTGACAGTGTTTCTCATTAGGCCCCTGTAGAGCTGGTCTGTACATGCCAATTACTAGGGTCTCCTAAAAAATATTGTTCAATCTCTAAAATTAACTCAATTAAGACCCAGGTATTTAATACCGTATCAGAAACCACCTATCCTTCAGACTAACAACTCCTCATTCTAACGCTAAAATTGAAAATCATTATTATTCACAGCTACTGGTAGAGTCCTGGTCCTCTAAAATTTATACCAAAACAAGGCGCTGTAGTTCATTCCCGAGTTATTTTTGCAGTGCTGGCGTCAACTAGAGGCAACCCGCCCGCGAGGAGCGCCAGGAGGCCCCCAGTCCCCCCGTCCCCATGGTTACCGCCACAGCAAGTCCCTGCCTGCGGGGACCACGTGGGGTGCCCTCCCTCCCGCTCCTCAGGGACCGGAGGGGCGGCTCCGGGGCGGTCTCTGCGCCCAGTAGGAAATGGCTTCAGGGCCAGTCTGGGAAAGCAGATGGGGAGCAAAGCAAACCTGCCAATAGCTCATCCCGGCTTCTCCACAGCGTTTAGGGTAGGACTCACGTGGACACCAGGCCAGGGGAGTTCCCTGTTCCTCCTACAGTCCCTTTAACACGGGACTTTCAATTTTGCGTGTCCACTCAGGAAAACTTAAGATGCCTTTACCGAAATAACACGCCAAAGACGAAATCCCCAAGTCCCCACAACCCATGCCTTTCCCGTTTTCTCCAGCAGGGGGTCCTCAAACTACGGCCCGCGGGCCACATGCAAATACAAATATTGTATTTGTTCCCGTTTTGTTTTTTTACTTCAAAATAAGATATGTGCAGTGTGCATAGGAATTTGTTCAGTTTTCTTTTAAAATTTTGTCCGGCCCTCCAACAGTCTGAGGGACAGTGAACTGGCCCCCTGTTTAAAAAGTTTGAGGACCCCTGCTCCAGAGGCTAGTACCCCTAGCCAGAGGCAAACAGGCTGGGGAGGAAAAGAGCTCCTGCAAGGCGCGCCCCCAACCCGCTCCATGACGCACCCACACCCAAATGAGGGCGGGGGAGGGGCACGATGCCCCACCCACTCCGCCCCGCCCCACGCGCGCCCTCAGCGACAGGGAGGTGCATTAGGTTTTCGCAATTCA
>NW_005357847.1:271375-271865 GCF_000412655.1 Myotis brandtii | reverse complement strand
CCTGTCCCGCTCGCTGAAGCTGGCGGCTCTGGGCAGCTTGTTGGTACTGATGGTGCTGCACTCGCCGTCGCTGCTCGCCTCCTGGCAGCGCAATGAACTGACCGACCGGCGCTTCCTGCAGCTCAATAAGTGCCCGGCGTGCTTTGGCACGAGCTGGTGCCGCCGCTTCCTCAACGGGCAAGTAGTGTTCGAGGCGTGGGGCCGCTTGCGCCTGCTGGACTTCCTCAACGTGAAGAACGTCTACTACTGATGGTGCTGCACTCGCCGTCGCTGCTCGCCTCCTGGCAGCGCAATGAACTGACCGACCGGCGCTTCCTGCAGCTCAATAAGTGCCCGGCGTGCTTTGGCACGAGCTGGTGCCGCCGCTTCCTCAACGGGCAAGTAGTGTTCGAGGCGTGGGGCCGCTTGCGCCTGCTGGACTTCCTCAACGTGAAGAACGTCTACTTCGCGCAGTATGGCGAGCCCCGCGAGGGTGGCCGCGCGTGGTGCT
>NW_005357847.1:268332-271116 GCF_000412655.1 Myotis brandtii | reverse complement strand
CGCGCACTGAGTTCGCGCGCCTGAATGGCGACGTGAGGCTGCTCACGCCCGAGGCTGTGGAGGGTTGGTCCGACCTGGTGCACTGCCCCTCACAGCGCCTGCTCGACCGCCTAGTGCGCCGCTACGCCGAGACCAAGGACTCGGGCAGCTTCCTGCTCCGCAATCTCAAGGACTCGGAGCGCATGCAGTTACTGCTGACCCTGGCCTTCAACCCCGAGCCGCTGGTGCTACAGGTAGGCGCGGAGTCCGGGCCGGACGGCGTGCGGGAGGGGTAGTGCGGGAAGCGGGAGTCAGGAGAGGTGGCCCCGCTTGCCCTCGCTACCCGGTTTGCACCCTACCCGCTTGGGCCAGGCCGCGGGCGTGGGAAGGGGACAACGCTGGGGAACCTTGGGCGCTGTGCGGGACTGCGGAGGGCGCCCGGGGCGGGTGCAGAGTCCGCCCTTGTTATCTAGACGCGGCGCTTCTCGGATTTGACTGCGGATCCTTCAACACCAGAGGGAGCGCTTCTGCTGTGCTCCCAAAATGTCTTTCCTAGTTTTCTTCGGTTCTCAGTGCCTTTTTTATTTTATCCGCCGGCCTGGACTTCCACGGCACAGTCCGTTCACGAGTCCTTGGACCTTTCTTAGTTCTTTTCAAGTTTTTTTCCTTACCGCATCTGCTCTCCCCTTTAGTACCCTGCAAGGCTGACCTACCTTCGGCTCCAAAGTCTGTCTTTGTTTTATTCCTTAGCTCATTTACTTAGCAAATCCTTGGAAAAGCTGATTTGAGGACAAGGTGGGGAAGATAGGGACTGAAGTGGGGACTGTGTTCAGGGGTGGGGCTAATCATGAGTCTTGCTCTGGGTGGGATTAAGGAGAGGAAAATATTAAGGCTTCCTAGGATTTGGGGGCTGGGAGGGTTATTATGGCCAGGATGTTTTCATCCTGCTCCTGTGACCTTCCCTATTCTTCTGGTATTTTGCTGCAGGAAAGAAGTGAAATGTTAGGCCAGGGCAAGTAAAAGGGGAAAAAGAGATTCTCATCTCTCTAATGGAGTTATTGGCTCTCTCTTGACCTTTTTAAAACAAATGTACCTTTTAGGGGAGTAGGTTGAGTTCTTTGTAACGTGACAGCAAAAAGAAAACAAAACTTAAAAAGAAAAGAAAAAACAAGGTTGTGTTTACCTTTGGAGCAGTTACTGAGTTTCTACACATTCCCATCCAGCAGTCGAGCTGTGTCCTTGGATAGTGGTTACAACTGTGGGAGTATGATCCCTCCTGATAACCCTAGGAAAAGTTAGTTGCTCATTTTCCACACCAGTTTTGCTGTAGTATTTGAAATACAAGGCGAAAAAAACATGATTTAAAAGTAATCACAAATAATTGTGATATAATTTATGTCCTTTCTGTGCTGTTAGGAATGTCACTGATGGCTGGGGGTTTTCTATGGGTTGCATAAATTAGGAATGTATCATATTCATTTATGTTGCTTTCTTTTCTCAAGTTCCATTGCCCAGCTTAGCTAAGAGAAACTAGTTTCCTTTTATTGGTTCAGCCAAATAATTGTAACACAAAATAAATATTTTGCCTCAAACAAAACTTTAGTGTGTGTCTTGGTAAATTTTAAGTTGTGATAGGATATAGTATGTAACGAGTCAAATTCAAAGTATGGATTGTATATTGAATATTGCTCTCTTTAACAGTGAAATGGTTGAACGTCCATTGAAGAGGTCGTTTTAAAACTAGTCAGCCATTAAAGTTTAAGTCTGTATTTGTTATATATACATTTGATTTGACACGTTTTAAAAATTTGAACTGCCTTTTCTCTTTGAGAAATAGATGATTATGTTAGCAAGGTGATCCCTGGACAAAGATTTAGCATTTGTAGTTTGCTGAGTATATTAGTCTCTTAATTCTCTGGGATTCCAAAATTTAGTAAGGAGCTACAGTAGTAGAATACACATTTTCTGCACTTACAATAATGGCTGCCTATTAAAAGACTAAAGGCCCTGTGCCCAAAATTCATGCACTGGGTGGGCGGTGGGGAGGGGGTCCCTCGGAATGCGCCCTCTCGCAGTTCCGGAGCCCTGCAATCCATCCCCCCGCAGAGCCTGCTGCTGCAGGGTAGCCTGGGCCTCCTTCTTTGGGGCAATCGTGGAGCCCCCTGATTGACCCCCCCCACTGGCTGGTGACCTGGGCCTTCCTCTGCGGGTTGATCATGGGGCAATGGCGGGGGCCCCAACCAATTGCATCGCACCTGCCTTGGATGGCCTGGCGCCAGTGAGTGTCATAGCGTGATCGTTCCACTGTTCGGCAGTTCGGTTGATTTGCATATTATGCTTTTATTATAGAATTTTATCAGGTAATGCTATTGACATATTAGAAACAGCTAATGTTAAAACTAATATTTTAAAAACGTATTATGTATGCAGTTCTTTATAAGCATGACATTTAAATATGAGAAACTTCAGCATTTGATAAGCAAGTAGAAAAAGAAGGCTTATTTTTAGATAACCGATCTTCATAGAGCTTCTACTTTGTTTATAGAACCACTTCATCTTTGGTAAAAACTAGTGAGTTAAGAAGTGTGGACAATATTACTTGAGGTCTGATGATGACAACGGATGAATGGATTAGAAAACTGTGGTACATATACACAATGGAATACTATGCTGCTGTAAAAAAGAAGGAATTCTTACCATTTGCAACAGCATGGATGGAACTGGAGAGCATTATGCTAAGTGAAATAAGCCAGTCAGTGAAAGAAAAATACCACACACTCATTTATGGATAATAAAGACCATTAT
>NW_005357847.1:267531-268271 GCF_000412655.1 Myotis brandtii | reverse complement strand
GGGGGTGTGTGGGAAGAAATGAACTGAAGGACTTGTATGCATGAATATAAGCATAACCAATGGGCACAAGACACTGGGGGGTAGGGGAGGCTGGGGGAAGGTCAAGGGGGGGAAAAAAAGGGAGACAAATGTACTAATAATATTTTAAGCAATTAAAAAAAAGTGTGGACAATATTACTTGAGGTCTGATGATGTTATAAAACCACTAAAATGAAAGGAATCTTAAAATTCTGTGATCAAGTACAAAGATTGTTACACACTAAGTCAAATCGTGATGTTCATTACTTTTTGTTATTTAGACAAATGTATACAATTTTAGTATTTATACCAGTTTATATAAACTGTTAATAGCTGTTTTTGTTAGTTTTGGAATACAAGTTGATAATATTATAAAAACTCACTAAAATTTGGTTCTTTATTTATATATATTTTTTGGTTCATGTATTTTTTTTTTCCCTTAATCTTTACCCCAAGGATATTTTTCCATTGATTTTTTTTTTTTTTTTTTTTTTTTTTTGGAGTTTTCTATTTTTTTTTTTATAATAATTTTTATTTCTTGAAGTATTACAAAGAGTATTACATATGTCTCTTTTTTTCATCCCTTGACTTTCCCCCGGCCTCCCCTACCCCCTTTTATAACTTTTTTCACTAAATACATTACAAACATGTTTATCCTTTTCTCATAAATATAATTTATAAAGTATGCATTATTTCAGCACACAGAGAATACTTAATGTAGG
>NW_005357847.1:262105-267473 GCF_000412655.1 Myotis brandtii | reverse complement strand
TACTTATTGAATTTTTGGACATTTTGTGACGAACTAGATTTTTCCTATCTTACAATGCCTAAAAATTAATTACTTTGGAGAAATAGTCTTTTGAGCTGACATCATCTAACTATTCTTAACAGAAGTTCCAGTGTAGTAAACATGTTTCCAAAATAAACATTTAAAAACCTCCTTTATAAGGTACTAATGAAATAATTGAAAAACATTTTTATGATCATCAAGCTTTCAGGGTAATGCTAGTAGTACCTTTATTTTCTACTCTGATACATTCTTTTCATCCTCACCCTTTTTAACCTCACCAAGAAGTATATTTTAATTACAAGTATGCCATAATCCTATGAAAAAATTTGGGGAGAAGGACTTCGTTGATTTTATATTGTGCAATAGCATTCTTGGAATATTCAAAAGTTGAGGTGTTGAAGAATTTGGCAGAATGGCAACATGTTTTCTGTTACTGTATTGGTAAATTTTCTATCAGTATTTGTCCTATTCTTGAAGTTATAGAAGTTGTGTATGAGAAAACAATGTTGCCTAGATTTCCTGAAGTTCAGACTATATCTCTGGCTTTTTCACCTGGAGATAGTGAAGATGGTTCCTTAGAAATAAAGGAGGCTCTTAGTTGTTCAGGGAGGTGGAGGTAGAAATTTGTTTGACTTATACTTTGTAGAACTTTATTTACCTTAAGTTTTCGGAATCATGATTTTAATAGGACTTCTTTGATTTTTACAGTATGTAACTATCATTATTTAAGCTTTGCATTTTAAGCTTTTATTTATTTTATTTTTTAAATATACTTTTATTGATTTCAGAGAGAGGAAGGGAGAGGGAGAGAGAGATAGAAACATCAATGATGAGAATCACTGATTGGCTGCCTCCTGCATGTCCCCCACCAGGGATAGAGTCCACAACCCGGGCATGTGTCCTTGACCGGAATGGAACCTGGGGCCCTTCAGTCCGCAGGCCAACGCTCTATTCACTGAGCCAAATCGGCGGGGGCTAAGCTTTTTTTAAAATTCCTGTAAATGGCATGATACATTCAAAACACCTTATATAGTAGTGCCTGATTTATAGTCAGCACTCAGTGTTAGACATTAAATAAGGTAAAGGTAACTTTACCTAGTGTATTTGATCAGCTGTTTTGAAGCTTGTTTGGTATGGGTCACCTTAAAAACAGTTATGATTCCTGCTATGAACCATATTTTTATTTACTTTGATTTAGTACATTCCTACATTATAGGATGGATTTTAAAGACAACTTTGAGTGATTGTTATTTTTATCCTTAAAAATCATTTCTACAGGTGAAGAATATATTATTAAGGTGTACTGCCTAAACTGTAGTTTTTGAAGTAAACAAAATATTATGGCCATTTAGCTAATTACAGGTTGATAAACTTTTTTTATGGGACTTATTTTACTTATCTATAAAGTGAGACTATTGGTTCAGATCCTTCTCCTTTTCAACCCCAACATCCTGTGACTCTTGACTTGAGAAAGTATTTTTTTACTTCTTTTCTGAGCTTGACTTTAATTTGTGGGTTTAAGCTCTTCTAAAAGGGGGTTAGGAGGTTTGGGACTTGGCCAGAATGCATAAACAACCCTATTTCACATTTGTCTTTCTATCACAAAATGTTTACAAACATGAAATCATATTAAAATAAAACAAAACCAGAGACTGCCTTTACAGGAAAAAATATGGAGGTAAAGGTAGCCAAGGATCTCGTGGGTCTATATTGCATTTAGAAAGGATGTTCTAGACTTTGTCTCAGGAGTTTCTTTTCAAGCAACAGCTTGGGGAGCCACATAACGCTCCAACTGGCTGCTGCTGCAGTAACTGCATTCCCAGATTTAGGCTTCAGAGATGGTTCTGACTAGGTAGTTCTGAGTAGAGCACTTTTTATTTAATAAATTCATAAGCTTAAGACTAGAGGGTTTTTGTTGTTTTTTATCGGAGGTTTTTTTGACATTTTTGACACTTGAATGACCTTCATGAAAGATCAAACAAAAATAATTATGTATACCTCCGATCCAAGAAGAGGGAGACTTGTATTTTGGAAAGACCATAGAAATAGACAGTAACCTTAGGAAAGCGTCTCTTCCAGGTTAGTGGACTAAAATCATTTGACATCCTCACCTATTTTCTGGATTAATCCATATCTTTTTACCATAATTAACTCTGAGTGGTTTTTTTTTTCCTGTACCTTTTCTAGTCTTTGAACTCTCTTTTTATTTTCATATTTCCACTCCATGGGTCAGCACATGTTCCTCAAGTGTGTTGGTGGGAAATAAAAAGCTTAATTTGGGGGGAGGGATCTGCTTTCTGGACATAGGTTTTCAGTTTCTCAGGGGATCTTCAGACTGGTTTTTGATCTCTGATGTATTGGCTTATGGTCTCTGGCCTACTTCCTATATTTCTATCATTGCTGCTGACTTTTTTTTTTATATACACACCATCATATACATATATTATACATTAAGAGTTTAGGAAGAAACATAAAATCTGGGTACATTATAGTATATTCATCTCTCCTCACATAAACAAAAGTAGGTTATCCAGGCAAAAATACAACCTACTAATTTATATGTGTTTCCCATAAATCTTATCTGGTCTGGAGAAAAAATACGATGTGAAATAAACACTTGGGGATCATTCGCTGCTATTTACAAAGCCAAGCCAGAGGATGACACTGGCCCTCCCTGCCATTGCCTCTTTTTTTAAAATCCTCACTCTAGGATATTTTTCCATTGATTTTTAGAGAGAGTGGAAGAGAAAGGGAAAGAGAGAAATATCAATGTGAGAGAAACACATCGATTGGTTGCCTCCTGCATGAGCCCTGACCAGGGACCAGGCTGGGGAGGAGCCTACAACCAAGATACCTGCCCTTGACCGGAATTGAACCCTGGTCTACAGGCGGACAATCTCTCCACTGAGCCAAACGGACTAGGGCTGCTCCAGAATGCTGGCATTTTTTTCTTTCTTCACTTTTCACTCATTATTTGTATATTAAACCAGTAGGGCCTTAAAATATAAGCCCTGTGTTTTTCCTACATATACAGTGAACTTTAGTATATGAGTGCAAAATGTCTTAAGACTTTAATTACTAGTGTAAGATGAAGATAGTTACTCATCCTGGTCATAGACCCTGAAAGGCTTTAAATTATGTAATCAATTTGTATTTTATCCAATTTGTATGTCATTTTTAAAAATAGATTCTTGATGGGAAGTTATCTGTGAAATAACTGGAAGCTCTTTGGACTTACAGTCCTGGATTTAGAATCGGAAGAAATTAATTTTGTTTATTTAATAAATATTGTGGTGTAAGGCATTTGGAATGAAAGGATCTTTTTAGGCAGCAAGAAGCTTACTGTGTAGGAGGTAAGTATATAAATAATTACTGTCAATGTAGCATAGTAAGTCCTACAAAAAATACATACACTCTATTAGATACTTATTTAGGAGAGGCTGTCTGGGTATATCTTCATAGATGCAGATGCTAGGGAAAATTTCATACAGGAATTGAGTTCTGAAGGATAAATGGAATTCTGCCTATAGATTGGGGGAGGAGGAGACAGAAAAAGTAATGGGGACAGTATTGAGATAGCATTCTATACTACCTTAAAGTTATTGAGTGGCATTGAGCAAGTTATTTAATGTTAAAGAGCCTGAGTTTTTTTTAAATTGTTTTATTGCTTAAAGTATTACAAAGAGTATTATATATGTCTCCTTTTTTTTTTTCTCCCCTTGACCCTCCCCTAGCCTCCCATGCCCCCCAGTGTCTTGTGTCCATTGGTTATGCTCGTATGCATGCATACAAGTCCTTCCGTTGATCTCTTACCCCACCTCCCACCCCCCAACACTCCCCAGCATTCCCACTGTAGTTTGAAAGTCTGTTCGATGTTGCTCTGCCTCTGTATCTATTTTTGCTCATCAGTTTATAATGGTCTTAATTATCCATAAATGAGTGAGATCATGTGGTATTTTTCTTTCATTGACTGGCTTATTTCACTTAGCATAATGCTCTCCAGTTCCATCCATGCTGTTGCAAATGGTAAGAATTCCTTCTTTTTTACAGCAGCATAGTATTCCACCGTGTAGATGTACCACAGTTTTCTAATCCATTCATCTACTGATGGGCACTTAGGCTGTTTCCAGATCTTAGCTATGGTGAATTGTGCTGCTATGAACATAGGGGTGCATATATCCTTTCTGATTGGTGTTTCTGGTTTCTTGGGATATATTCCTAGAAGTGGGATCACAGGGTCAAATGGGAGTTCCATGTTTTGTTTTTTGAGGAAACTCCATACTGTCTTCCATAGTGGCTGCACCAGTCTGCATTCCCACCAGCAGTGCACAAGTGTTCCTTTTTCTCCACATCCTCTCCAGCACTTGTCATTTGTTGATTTCTGATAAGGGCCTAATCTCCAAAATCTATAGGGAACTCATACAACTTAACAAAAGGAAGATAAAAAATCCAATCAAAAAATGGGAAAAGGATCTAAATAGACACCTTTCAAAAGAGGACATTCAGAAAGCCAAGAGACATATGAAAACATGCTCAAAGTCACTAATCATCCGAGAGATGCAAATCAAAACAACAATGAGGTACCATCTCACACCTGTCAGAATGGCTATCATCAACAAATCAACAAACGACAAGTGCTGGAGAGGATGTGGAGAAAAAGGAACACTCGTGCACTGCTGGTGGGAATGCAGACTGGTGCAGCCACTATGGAAGACAGTATGGAGTTTCCTCAAAAAGTTAAAAATGGAACTCCCATTTGACCCTGTGATCCCACTTCTAGGAATATATCCCAAGAAACCAAAAACACCAATCAGAAAGGATATATGCACCCCTATGTTCATAGCAGCACAATTCACCATAGCTAAGATTTGGAAACAGCCTAAGTGCCCATCAGTAGATGAATGGATTAGAAAACTGTGGTACATCTACACGATGGAATACTATGCTGCTGTAAAAAAGAAGGAACTCTTACAATTTGCAACGGCATGGATGGAGCTGGAGAGCATTATGCTAAGTGAAATAAGCCAGTCAATGAAGGAAAAATACCACATGATCTCACTCATTCATGGATAATAAAGACCATTACAAACTTTTGAACAATAATAGATACAGAGGCAGAGCTGCCTCAAACTGATTGTCAAACTGCAGTGGGAAGGCCAGAGAGGGTTGGGGGGCAGAAGGGAGGGGAGTAAGAGATCAACCGAAGGACTTGTATGCATGCATATAAGCAAAACCAATGGACATAAGACACTGGGGGGTAAGGGAGGGCAGGGGATTGTCAAGGGCAGGGGGAAAAAAAAGGACACATATGCAATACCCTTTGTAATACTTTTAGCAATAAAAAAAA
>NW_005357847.1:258189-259844 GCF_000412655.1 Myotis brandtii | reverse complement strand
GCAGCTGCTACTCCTTGAACTGGGGCGGACTGCTCACGTGGCTGCTGTTCCTTGAATGGGGGCTGGCTGCACGCTGCTGTTGTTTCTCTGATGTGGTGGGCTGTTCGTGGGGCTACTGCTCCTTGGACTTGGACAGGTTGATTGCAAGTCTGCTGCTCCTCGGATGGGGGTGGGCTGCTTGCACGGCTGCTGCTCTTTGGACGGGAGTGAGCTGCACGCGTCGCTGCTCCTCCTCTCCAGGTGTCTGGTTATGTGGCTTGCTCTCTAGCTCGGCACTGCATGGTCTCGTCAGCGCTTCAGGCTGCCCCCTTTAGGTTCAGTCCTCTGTAATTATGGTACCCAGATCTCAAATCCCCCGGCGCCAACAGTCTTGCAGATTTCCTTTCCCCAGTCAGGGGCTGTGCCTGTCCCAAGGGATGCGGCTGGGTGTCGCACAGTCTCCCTCTGACCCTCTGGGCTCAGAGATCTGGCAAACTTTTTCAAGCCTGAGTTTTTTAATCAGAGAAGTGGGAATAGTAACATTTATCCAACAGAATTATTTTAAAGGTTAAAGGAGATAGGATTATTTAGATAACATACACAAAATATCTATAATGATAACTTTTTAAAAAAATATATCTTTATTGATTTCAGAGAGGAAGGGAGAGTGAGGGAGAGATAGAAACATCAATGCTGAGAGAGAATCATTGATCCGCTGCCTCCTACACTCCCCCTACTGGCGATCAAGCCAGAAAACCTGGCATGTGCTCTTGACTAGAATCAAACCCGGGACCCTTCAGTCCTCAGGCCAACACTCTATCCACTGAGCCAAACCAGCTAGAGCAATGATAAAGTATTTTTACAAAATATTATTAATTTATAAGTTATCTTACTCCATTTTTAGATAACTATAGTAGTTGAAAAGGTCTTTCATGCATTATGTTGACATCTGTCTTAGAAATATATAAATTTTACTCATAGCAAATGTTCAAATGTCACTCCTTTTACATGTACACATATCATGTATACCTATGTGGCTGCTGCTTCAGGCTGTAGTTTTTTGGGAATAGTAATTAAAAGGGGGGGCTTAGGGATTTGTCCCATATGAAGTACAGTGAATTGAATGAATATTGTAGGAAATAGGGTTTAGATAAGGGTTCAGTAGTACACAGCAAATAGTTTAATTTTTTGTCTTTAAATCATTATTACAGTTTAATAATTTACTTAGTAATTGATGAATAATTTTAAAAATGGAGGTTAAGTCTGGATTATTTATAGCATTTTTAAACTCTGAGACAGACTATCTTTTTTTCTTTATTGATTAAGGTATTACATATGTGTCCTTATCCCATTGTCCCCCCACCCCCCATCCTCCCACTCATGCCCTCACTCCCCTAGTATCAGTGTCCATTGTTTAGGCTTATATGCATTCATACAAGTCCTTTGGTTGATCTCTTCCCCTTACCCCCCCCCCCAACCTTCCCTCCGAGGTTTGATGGTCTGATGGACGCTTGTGTGTGTCTGGATCTATTTTTTTTCATCAGTTTATGTTTTTCATTATATTCCACAAATGAGTGAGAACATGTGATATCTATCTTTCTCTGACTGGCTTATTTCGCTTAGCATAATGCTCTCCAGGTCTATCCATGCTGTTGCAAATAGTAAGAATTCCTTCT
>NW_005357847.1:257511-258111 GCF_000412655.1 Myotis brandtii | reverse complement strand
TCCAAATCTTAGCTATGGTAAATTGTGCTGCTATGAACATAGGGATGCATATATCCTTTCTGATTGGTGTTTCTGTTTTCTTGGGATATATTCCTAGAAGTGGGATCACTGGGTCAAATGGGAGTTCCATTTTTAGTTTTTTGAGAAAACTCCATACTGTTCTCCACAGTGGCTGCACCCATCTGCATTCCCACCAGCAGTGCATGAGGGTTCCTTTTTCTCTGCATCATGGCCAGCACTTGTCATTTGTTGATTTGTTGATGATAGCCATTCTGACAGGTGTGAGATGGTATCGCATTGTCATTTTGATTTGCATCTCTCAGATGATTAGTGACTTTGAGCGTCTTTTCATATGTCTCTTGGCTTTCCTTATGTCCTCTTTGGAGAGAATCTATTTAGGTCCATTGCCTGTGCCAGGCCAGCTCATCCAAGGGTTCGGTGAGCCTGAGGCGGGGCTGCAAAGGTTTTAGAAAAGACAGACAAAAAGAATAAGCTGGGTCCAGGTCAGCCGTGGGCCGGATCCGGCCCGTTTGAAATGAATAAAACTAAAAAAAAAAAAAGACCGTACCCTTTTTTGTAATGATGTTTACTTTGAATTTA
>NW_005357847.1:251932-256976 GCF_000412655.1 Myotis brandtii | reverse complement strand
AAAGTATTACAAAGGGTATTATATATGTGTCCTTTTTTATCTCCGCCCTTGACAATCCCCTGGCCTCCCCTACCCCCCAGTGTCTTATGTCCATTGGTTTTGCTTATATGCATGCATACAAGTCCTTCGGTTGATCTCTTACCCCCTTCCCTCCTGCCCCCCAACCCTCCCCAGCCTTCCCGCTGCAGTTTGACAATCTGTTTGAGGCAGCTCTGCCTCTGTATCTATTATTGTTCAAAAGTTTATAATGGTCTCTATTATCCATGAATGAGTGAGATCATGTGGTATTTTTCCTTCATTGACTGGCTTATTTCACTTAGCATAATGCTCTCCAGTTCCATCCATGCTGTTGCAAATGGTAAGAGTTCCTTCTTTTTTACAGCAGCATAGTATTCCATCGTGTAGATGTACCACAGTTTTCTAATCCATTCATCTACTGATGGGCACTTAGGCTGTTTCCAGATCTTAGCTATGGTGAATTGTGCTGCTATGAACATATGGGTGCATATATCCTTTCTGATTGGTGTTTTTGGTTTCTTGGGATATATTCCTAGAAGTGGGATCACAGGGTCAAATGGGAGTTCCATTTCCAGTTTTTTGAGGAAACTCCATACTGTCTTCCATAGTGGCTGCACCAGTCTGCATTCCCACCAGCAGTGCACAAGTGTTCCTTTTTCTCCACATCCTCTCCAGCACTTGTCGTTTGTTGATTTGTTGATGATAGCCATTCTGACAGGTGTGAGATGGTACCTCATTGTTGTTTTGATTTGCATCTCTCGGATGATTAGTGACTTTGAGCATGTTTTCATATGTCTCTTGGCTTTCTGAATGTCCTCTTTTGAAAGGTGTCTATTTAGGTCCTTTGCCCATTTTTTGATTGGATTGTTTATCTTCCTTTTGTTAAGTTGTATGAGTTCCCTATAAATGTTGGAGATTAGGCCCTTATCAGATATAATGTTGGCAAATATGTTCTCCCATGTAGTGGGCTTTCTTGTTGTTTTGTTGATGGTTTCTTTTGCTGTGCAGAAGCTTTTTATTTTGATGTAGTCCCATTTGTTTATTTTCTCTTTAGTTTCCATTACCATAGGAGCTGTATCAGTGAAGATACTGCTTCATCATATGTCTGAGATTTTGCTGCCTGTGGATTCCTCTTATATTTTCCTCTTATATTTTCATTAAGGGCCCGGTGCACGAAATTCGTGCATGGGGGTTGGGGGTCCCCTTCAGAACTACGATTCCCAGAATTCCTGGTGCTCCCCGCATTCTGGGCTTCCACCCCCAAAGCCGCCCACTCTCGGTCCACTCTCCTGCTCTGCCAAGCCCCCCAAGCTGCCCGCTCTCCTGCCCCACCCCTGGCCGCTCGGCACCTGTGTGCATGCGCGCTGCCCACAGGTGCACCATCTTTTTCAGGTTAATTTGCATACTCCTGATTGGCTGTGGGCGTTGTGGAGGGATTATCAATTTACATATTTCTTTATTATTAGTATAGGTGGTTTCCTGTCGTATGTTTAAGGCCTTTATCCAATTTGAGTTTATTTTTGTGTATGGTGTAAGTTGGTGGTCTAGTTTCATTTTTTTGCATGTATCTGTCCAATTTTCCCAACACCATTTATTGAAGAGACTGTCTTGACTCCATTGTATGTTCTTGCCTCCTTTGTCAAATATTAATTGAGCATAGTGGTTTGGGTTGATTTCTGGGTTCTCTATTCTATTCCATTGGTCTATATGTCTGTTCTTGTGCCAGTACCAGGCAGTTTTGAGAACAGTGGCTTTGTAATACAGCTTGATATCTGGTATTGAGATCCCTCCTACTTTGTTCTTCTTTTTCAGGATTGCTGTAGCTATTCAGGGACTTCTTTTATTCCAGATGAATTTTTGGAGAGTTTCTTCTAGGTCTGTGAAATATGCTGTTGGTATTTTCATAGGGAGTGTATTGAATCTATAGATTGCTTTGGGTAGTATGGGCATTTTATTAATTTTTTAAATTTATTTTTTAAATATTTTTTTATTGATTTCAAAGAGGAAGGGAGAGGGTGAGAGAGATAGAAACATCAATGATGAGAGACAATCATTAATTGGCTGCCTCCTGCACGCCCCCTTCTAGGGATTGAGCCTGCAACTCGGGCATGTGCCATGGTCAGAATCGAACCTGGGACCCTTCAGTCTGCAGGCCGACACTCTATCCACTGAGCCACACCAGCTTGGGCTAGTATGGACATTTTAATGATGTTGATTCTACCAATCCATGAACACAGTATGTTCTTCCATCTGTTTATGTCTTCCTCTATCTCTTTTTTCAGTGTCCTGTAGTTTTCCGAGTACAGGCTGAGACAGAATCTTAAAAGATTTATTATGTGAAGTATGTATGCTGCTTCAGGGTCTTCGTATTTTGCCTTTCTAGTGCTCATTTGGAGCTCTAACTATCAAGTAAAGAGATCTGACAAGAATTGTATGGCATTGCTCAATAGTGCCAGGAACTGATCTATATACCCTTGGATACAGTAAAGTTGACAGGACTAGGCACAATTTGTGCAGTCTTTGCTTTCTGGGGCATCAGGTGTGGACAGCAAACAAATAAAGAACAAGGTAAATTTGGATTTATATCCTGTGGTGGAGAATTGAATTGGGGATAGAATATTTTAAATTGGGTGGTCAGGAACTGCATTTTAGCAGAGGTGTGAATGATGAGAAAAAGCCAGAGGTGCTAAGTTCTGAGGGCAGTGGGGTTTTAGCCAAGAGATATGGTAAATTAAGAGGCCCCCAAGCAGGATCAAGCATGGGAATAGGGAAGCATGATAGAATATAGGGTCACGGAGGAGGTAGGCAAGGGCCATATCCTATATAACCTTCTAACCATGCTTAATGAGTTTAGGATTTTATTTTCAGAGCAATGGGAAACAATAGTAGGGGTTTTAACAGGGCCTGGTTTGTGGAGATAGGTTTTAAGTGGTAAGAGAACTGGTTTGAGGAAGAGAGAGTGGTGGTTTGGGTTAAGATGGTTGCAGTGGAGGTTCTGAAAAATGGTCAGGCCTAGTATATTTGGAGAAATAGCTGACAGCTTATTAAAGGGTTAAGGTATGAAGGAAAGAGAAAAGTAAAGGATATCTCCTGGGTTTTTGGTCCAAGCTAGTACTGACTTGCGATTCCTTTTTTTGATGGGGAAGCCCAGAGAAATAATGGCTTCAGAATAGGGGAATCGAGTTTTGTTTTGGCTGCATTAAATTTAAGGCAACAATAGAAATACAAATCTAAAACCAGGCACAAGGTATTTAACAGAGAGATACTGATATTTTGCTATTTTTCTGAAGGGGTGTGTTAATTCACTTTCTGTTTTAAAGGAACCAGAGAAGTTAGTACTGTTCTATTTTGCAGATTGTTTAAAGAAATCAGATACTGAGTAAATAAAGTAAGGTAGCATTCTTAGGTTATTAGTTCAAAAGAAGCTTATATCTTTTTTTCTTTCTTTGAGTTTTTGTTTTATTGTTTATGAGTATTTGAGATTGGTGTTTGTAGGAGTATTTCAACTTAGAAATGTGGATCATAATTGCTAGTTGTGAGAGTAAGAAATGGTCAGTTGAGACTAGTAAATTTATGCATATTTAAAATTTGTAGCCACGTGATTTTTTTTTTTTTCTTGTGGTGGGGGAGAGCATTTCTTGAGCTATTTATTTTAACTGATGATTTATTTCTATTACACGTAGATAGTTTTCTATTTTTGAGGTGTTTTAACACTAGTTTCCAATTTTAGATATAGCTGTTGGATATATATTCAGTAAAATAACACAACCTTACTATTTTTTTTTTAAATATCTTTTATTGATTTTTTACAGAGAGGAAGGGAGAGAGATAGATAGAGAGTTAGAAACATCGATGAGAGAGAAACATCGATTAGCTGCCTCCTGCACACCCCCTACTAGGGATGTGCCCGCAACCAAGGTACCATGCCCTTGACCGGAATCGAACCTGGGACCCTTCAGTCCGCAAGCCGACGCTCTATCCACTGAGCCAAACCAGTTAGGGCTCAACCTTACTATTTTTAAGGCATTGCTTAATATTGTTTTTTGGGATCTAGGTGGGTGAAAAATGAAATTCAGAAAATCATTTAATGAAATAAATGGGACATATTCTATGACTTGAAAATCTTGACATTAAGATTCTCCAGTTTTTGACATGGATATTAGCCACTATTTGGTAGCATAAATTAAAAAACCAAAGTTATAGAGTAATTTTAGCAAGAATTAGGTGACCATTAATTTATCTCAATAATTTTACTATATTCACTCTCCAGACAGTTCACAAATCTGTGAACACATTAGTCTGTCACCAGTACAGTTGACTAATCTCTATGAACAGCTGTGACAATACGCATTACTACAAATGAATTTTGTTCAAATTTGGGCTTTTAAAAATAACTTTGAAACTCAAGCTGAATAAGCATTTTTTATGCTTTTGATAACATCTACTTTATAAAAGTGTTCTAAAGTTTAAATTTGTGAGTGCTTGGGAGAGCGCAGAGAAATGCCAGTTCTGTAGAAAATCTATACCCATATCTTAGATTGCATGTTTTCATTATTGATAGATTTATTTTTAAGTCTGTTCCTTTTTGCTAGGAATTTTTTCTTTTTTAAAAAAACACAGTTTGTAACACATTTCTTCATTAGGTGAACTGCAAAGTTAGGCTCATTTTAATGGTATGTTATGAGGTAAATGGCTATTAAATAGTTTATTTTTCTTGGATGAAAGGAATTATGGTCTTTTATATAATTTTTAAAATATTTTTATTGATTTTTAAAGAGAGAAACTTCAATCGGCTGCCTCCTGCATGTGCCCTAAGAATCAAACTGGCAAACTTTTGGTGCATGGGATGATGCTCAACCAACTGAGCCACACTGTCCAGGGCTAGACTTGACTGTATTTTAATCTATCAGTTACATGCTATCCTATCTACTAAAAGAGAAACATGGTAATTAGTCGTACATCCGCTACCCTTCCCATTGGCTAATCAGGGCGATATGCAAATTAACTGCCAGCCAAGATGGCGGCC
>NW_005357847.1:248557-250087 GCF_000412655.1 Myotis brandtii | reverse complement strand
GGGGCGGTGCCCCAACCCCCCAATCGGCCCTACCCTGAGCGTGACTGAGGGTGGCATCGCAACCTCCCAATCCGCCCTGCTCTGTGCATGACAGGGGGCAGCGCCCCAACTCCCCAAGCGGCCCTGCTCTGAGCCCGACCAGGGGCTGCACCTAGGGATTGGGCCTGCCCTCTGCCACCTGGGAGCAGGCCTAAGCCAGCAGGTCATTATCTCCTGAGGAGTCCCAGACTGCAAGAGGGCACAGGATGGGCTGGGGGACCCCCCTCCCCACCCCCACCAAGTGCACAAATTTTTGTGCACCGGGCTTCTAGTTCATTATAAATAAATAAAACCCAGAGGCACTGTTTTATGTATTTTTATTCATACATTCCATGTCTCCTTTTTTATGACTGTGTTCTGAAAGAATAAAATGACCTGGTAGAGCAATGTCTATTAATCACAAGATGTTGTGATATTGTAAAAATTTGATGTTAGTTAATTCTAGTATATAAAATATATTTTTAAAAATACATTTTTATAGATTTCGCAGAGGAAGGGAGAGGGAGAGAGAGATAGAAACATCAGTGATGAGAGAGAACGATCGTTTGGCTGCCTCCTGCACACCCTCACTGGGGATCGAGTCCACAACCCAGGCATATACCGTGACCAGGAATTGAACTGTGACCTCCTGGTTCATAGGTCGATGCTCAATTAACTGAGCAACGCTGTCTGGCCAAAACATTTTTTAATGTTAAGGCTTTGATTAACGTATATCTGGGTGTTTTTTAGCATGGTAGATGTTAGTTTGTGTTTTATTCTATTAGTTCCCAATATGACCTGGTCCCTACCTCCTTCTCTAGACTCTATTACCTCAAGGCATTTCCTTCTCATTAATTTAACTGTGCCTGTTTGGCCATCCCTCCCACCCCGCAACCTTCCCAGTTGTGAAAAGACAGTTTCTGGCTCTAACATTTGCCTGGCAAATTCTTGCTGTTCCATCCTCAGTCTGTCTATTATACTGGTCCTTTAGATCTCTGCTTAAGTAGCACTTCCTTTGACAGGTTGCCCTTTACTACATGACCTAAAATAGGTCTCTACTCTTTCTTGATAGACTCTATTTTTCTGTAATTGGTAACAAATTCCATTACTTATAATTTATGTGTTTAATAACCATCCTCCCAACTCAGGCTAAAAAATCTTGAGAATAAGGACTATATTTTATTTACAAGTGTTTACTTAGCATTTCATGGTGAAGTTAGGCTAGATCTAGGATTTTTTAATTCAAAATATTTTCATTCCACAACAATTTTCTCACTGCTTTTTACTCCAGCTGCTTATATATAGTAGTCAATGAAATGTGGGTTAACCTACAGTCCCTTATCAGCAATTCCATATTTAAAACTCTGTAGAAAATAGGTTTTATAAAATTAAAAAATAATCTACACTAATAAAAGAGAAACATGGTAATTAGCGTACGACCGCTACCCTTCCCATTGGCTAATCAGCATATCCTTATGCAAATTAACTGTCAGCCAAGATGGCAGCCGGCAG
>NW_005357847.1:240853-247386 GCF_000412655.1 Myotis brandtii | reverse complement strand
GCTCCCCAACCCCCTGATTGACCCTGTTCTGTGTGTGACAGGGTATGGAGCCCCAACCCCCCTGATTGGCCCTGCTCTGTGCATGACAGGGGGTGTCGCCGCAACCTCCCCATTGACCCTGCCTTGAGTGTGAGAGGGGGCGGTGCCCCAACCCCCCAATCGGCCCTACCCTGAGTGTGAGTGAGGGTGGCATCGCAACCTCCCGATCCGCCCTGCTCTGTGCATGACAGGGCGGCGCCCCAACTCCCCAATCGGCCCTGCTCTGAGCCTGACCAGGGGCTGCACCTAGGGATTGGACGTGCCCTCTGCCACCTGGGAGCAGGCCTAAGCCAGCAGGTCGTTATCTCCCGAGGGGTCCCAGACTGCGAGAGGGCACAGGCCGGGCTGGGGGACCCCCCCCCTCCCCACCCCCCCAAGTGCACAAATTTTTGTGCACCGGGCCTCTAGTAATAATAATAATAAATGTGAAAAAAACATGAGGTAATTTATGTGCTTTATTCCACTTAGGATGAACAAGCTTACATTATTTTTGCAGCAATAATAGATGTTTTTGTGAGGTTCTCTCACAGACTACTAGAAGCATTGCTTAATATGAGATGCTTCTGAAAACTTCTAAAACGGGACTCCTGGACTGAGGAGGTTGTATTTGCTTGACTTTGCTCTTGAGTTTAGGTGAATCACTTAAATGGTGCTGATAAGATTGAACTAGATCAGTGGTCCGCAAACTGCGGCTCGAGAGCCACATGCGGCTCTTTGGCCCCTTGAGTGTGGCCACGCAGTTTCATTCGCACTGTACGTGCGTGCCCACACGTGGTATTTTGTGGAAGAGCCACACTCAAGGGGCCACAGTTTGCTGACCACTGAAATAGATTTACAACTCAGGTACCTTCCGACTCTAGAATTAGATTTCGCATCCTTTTTATTGATTACATAAACATGATACTTGTTATGATAGATAGGTGATAGGTTACTTCAGAATTTAGATTTACTTTGTGTTGTTTACATATTCAATGAAAAGCAAATTAAATGCTGTTATTTATGGGTATATGTGTTGCCAAATTATAAATATTATATTTTTAGTACTTGTGGTTGCTGTGTATATTTCTCAGAGCACTGAGTGAAAGTTTGGTAACTAATTTACATATCCCATTGTAAATTAGAAACTGCTAGAGAATAGTGAAGATGTATTTCTGATTTAATCGTTCTTGGCTATATTTAGAAGGAGTTCATTATTTATAGATGCTTTTCATGTAGGTAATAACAAAGTAAGCACATCTGTTGATGAGTATCTGGACTTTTTATTCATCAGATTGAATTAGGAAATACGAAAATGTTTTGGTAAGCAATTCTTTATAAAGAAGTATTAAATCTACAAAAAACATTTTATGCTTTCTTTTCTTTGATCCTTGTATTACCTGATGAATATGTTGGTACAAGAGATATTTCCGTTTTACAGAGAAAGATACTAAGCTCTAAGAAGTTTTGACTTTGCCAGGGTTATACACCTAGTGAGAGGCAGAGGTGAAAGTGGACTTTGAAAGGTAGCCATTTATTTTTAAGTTCACTATTCTACTTATGCTATATAATAAAGAGGTAATATGCAAAGTGACCATCACACCCTCACACAAGATGGCCGGCAGGGGAGGGCAGTTAGGGGCAACCAGGCCTGCAGGGGAGGGCATTTGGGGGGGACCAGGCCTGCAGGGAAGGACAATCAGGCCGGCAAGGAAGCAGTTAGGCATTGATCAGGCTGGCAGGGGAGTGGTTAGGGTGTGATCAGGCTTGCAGGCAGAAGCAGTTAGGGGCAATCAGGCAGGCAGCCAGGCATGTGGTTGGGAGCCAGCAGTCCCGGATTGTGAGAGGGATGTCCCAGATTGGAGAGGGTGCAGGCTGGGCTGAGGGACACCCCCCCCCCAGTGCACGAATTTCATGCACCGGGCTTCTAGTATACAATATTGTCCTTTAAATATAGAACTTTATATTATACATCATAAAGAATATAAAATTATCTAAATTTCCTTATCTTGATTATAGATATTTTATGTCATCTTCATTTTATTTACCCTTAGAATTGAAGGTGACCATAGTGGTTTTGTTTATTTGCTCCTGAAAGCTTGTTTTTAGGCTGCTGTTAATACATATATTATTGTTATTAATATTATTTGAGTTTTATGATATCCAAGAAGTAACTTAAGATTTTCTATTTAAAACAAAAACAAAAAAAGATACCTAGACATGGTGATTTATCTTGTTTCAGCTTCAAAATACTTTTTATTTTATAAATTAACAGTGAAGATATTTAATATTTCTTTAGATCTTAGCAGTAAAACATGTTTGGCTTAATACTTAAATTTCCACTTTTAATATTAGCATTGGTAGTAATACTTAACATGCTTTCTTTTAAAATACAGTAATATTATAACTGTTTCTTGCAGTTGTACAATCTTAAACTATTATTTAGTTTAAAAAGCTTTACATATTATACTTTATGACATACATTCAAAATTGATGAAAAACCCTGAACAATTAATTAGAGTGCCTCTAATCTAATTATAATTTAAATCATTCTACCTTTAAACACTCCTTCCTGACAGAAAAGTATTTGTATATATTTTTTCAAATATAAATTCATTAAAATACATTTTATTTCAGATTACTTTAAACGATGTGCCTGTTCTAGCTATTTTGAAAATCTGATTGTAAGATTTGGTTTAAAATTTTTTTTTAATATATATTTTATTGATTTTTTACAGAGTGGAAGGGAGAGGGATAGAGAGTTAGAAACATCGATGAGAGAGAAACATCGATCAGCTGCCTCCTGCACACCCCCTACTGGGGATGTGCCCACAACCAAGGTACATGCCCTTGACCAGAATCGAACCTGGGACCCTTTAGTCCATAGGCCGACGCTCTATCCACTGAACCAAACCGGTTAGGGCTTGGTTTAAAATTTTAAAAGTGTGGACTGCAGTAAATGTCTTATACTATTACTGTATTTTATACTCTTGTGGGAGTTTGGTAATCAGAAGTAAGAAGTTGTGTTTCTTATTGTTCGATATACTTAAGAAATCCAAGCCATAAAGTCTTAAAATTTTGCCTCAAACTGCCTGACCATGGTAATTTTGGTTCTAAGTCAGGATTGTTTTTTTGGTGTTTTATTTACTCCTCACCTGAGGATATGTTTTATTGATTTTAGAGAGAGAGGAAGGTGGTAGGAGAGAGAAACATCAATTGGTTGCCTTCCATATGCACCCCGACCGAGGGTTGAACTGGCAACCTAGGTGTACAGGGTGACACTCCAACCGAGTCACCCAGCTAGCGCTAAGCCATGATCGTTTTAAATCCTATATAATGAAAGGCTAATATGCAAATAAACCAAACGGTGGGACACCCGAACAACTGGTCGCTATGACGTCCACTAACCACCAGGGGGCACGCGTGGAACGTGACGGGCGTCAGCAACAGGTGGCAGAGTGTGGAACATGGTGGGCGTAGGCTGTGATGGGTTGTTAGAGCAGGTGAGCGGGGGTGCCAGACAGCCTGTTGCTGTCATCGGGGCGAGCCTCTGGTAGTTACTGAAAATTCTTTCCTCCTGTGCGCCTCAGTCCCACTTGGCACTCGCACCTGCTGCTGGCACCGGCCCCGCTCACACCCACTGCTGGCTCCGACCCCAATCACTCCATGCCGTCAGCGGGTGCAAGTGGGGCCGGCGCCATCAGCGTGTGGGAGTGGCAGCAGTGGCAGCAAGGCTGCTGGCAGACGGGGGACCAGGGCCGCGGTGGGAAGAGCCAGGTGGGGGTGTGGAGGATGGGCCAAGACCCGCCCCTGTGCCCACCGAAGCCTCAGCCCACAGTTCCTTTCAAGGTGCACAAATTCGTGCACTGGGCCCCTAGTGTAATTATACTTATGTTGGCTCCCTTTGAGCATTTTCTTTGTACTACATGCAATGTTTTTAGTAGAATTCTGTTCTCATTAATGAAATCTGGCGATTTTGATTATACAATGAAAAATTCTTGTCATCTGAGCAAGTAGTGCAAATTCATTTATTAGAATTCTTCCAAAAGATTTAGGTAGCAAACTATATGGAAGAATTGTAGTGCTCTTCTTAAAATGAGGAGTAACAGGATTTCAGTTAACATTATCAGAAATCACTATCTATATGTGTGTGTGTGTGTGTATGTGTGTATATATATGTGTGTGTGTGTATATATATATATATATATATATATGGCTAATATGCAAAGTGTCCCCGCGGGAGTTTGACTGGGAGACTGGGAGTTCTGTCGCTCGCTATGACGTGCGCTGACCACCAGGGGGTGGTGCAGAATGAAGGAAGCCCCCGGCTGGCAGCTGGGGAAGAGAGGCCCCCAGCTGGCAGCTGAAAGAAAGGCCTCGGCCGACAGCCAGAAGGCCCCGATTGGCCCTGATCACCAGCCAGGCCTAGGAACCCTACCCATGCACAGATTTCATGCACTGGGCCTCTAGTATGAATATAAAGTTGCTCAGTGTGACATTTATTCATATATGTTACCCTCTTCTATCTGGGACTTGGGTAATGAAGTGTATATTTGACTCTGTTTTGCCAGTTGGAAAGGCTCCAAAAACAAGGAGACATTTGTACATGTGCAGATGTTGGCAGGGTTCCCTTTTTTCCTGTTGTCAAAGGCCATTTTGTTTTCACAAAGATATGTTTGTATCTGTTTTACAATATGGCATGTGAATAATACATGACAATTATATGGAGGAGTGTTTTGTTTTAGTTTTTGCATGTTAAAACTATATAATATTATATATTTACTTATTTTTAGTGATTTTATTTTTTATGCCAGTGACTTTATACATGAATACTTCTGGGAAACAGTTAAATCTTTTGTAAACATTTTGTCTAAATTTTCAAGGTCATGTAAATAATTAAGTTGGGAGGAAAAGTTGAAAATAACGTGGTTAGCAAACAGTTTTTTGCACTTCACATTGGACAGGAGGCAATCTTTCACTTTTCACAATGCCCTAAAAAAAGAAAAAATCCTCAGGTATAAGATTAAAAATGTGTTTTCTCCTAATTGCTGAAGAGTCAATAAATATTTTCTCTGAACAGAAATTAAATCAATTAGCTACTATATCTAAAGATTCATATTGTCATATCTAAATTTTTAATTTATATAATTAGTGTTTTATCACAAAACTGAAGATGTTAAAATAAAAAATAAACAAGTTACATATAAAACTAGTTGTGTACTGATAGAATGGAAACGAAACACAAATGAAAATAGGTAATTATTTGGATGCTGTTGAGTTTTTAAAATCTTTTTGTTTTAAAGTTGATAAAAATTTTAATGTAAGACTGTTAAGTTTTGTCAGTTTTATAAAAGCTAAGGCTAAAGTTAATATTACTTACTTTCTTGAGAAGTTCAAGAAGAAAAGCCCCATCTCCAGCTCTCTTAACACATATGGATTGTTTAATTTTTATCAATAGAAATAGGCACATTTCTATTCTGCAGTGTTTTCCGTTGTTTTCCCTGCAGTACTGGTATAAACATCATTTTCTCAGAATTTTTTTTTCCAATTTAAGAAAGGTGTTAGGCTGAAGGAATGGCTCTTAAAACATACCTTGTCCTACCGGTTTTGCTTAGTGGTTAGAGCATCGGCCTGCGGACTGAAGGGTCCTGGGGTTGAGTCCGGTCAAGGGCACATGCCCAGGTTGTAGGCTCGATTCCCTGTAGGGGCCGTGTAGGAGGCAGCCAATCAATGATTCTCTCTAATCATTGGTGTTTCTTTCTCTCCCTCTCTCTCTCTCTCTCTTTCTCCCCCCACTTCCTCTCTGAAATCAATAAAAATATATTTATAAAACAAACAAATAAAACACACCTCCTCTGGTCATATGATTTTCCAAGAAGTTCTTTAAAATATTACTTCCCGTCCTTTTGTTGGTGGGCATTTTAGCACTAGAAAGTACCTCAGATAAAGCCTATCGTTTTATTTAATTTGAAAATAATTGTTCATGGTCATGGAAGGTTTCTGTTTTAGGACGTTAATCCTCCCAGTAGTTATAATAAAATCTGCTAGAAAACCTTGCTAAGATAGGGGTAGGTTAAAAGACACTTCCCAGAATCCTCTGAATTCCACCCCTAGAACCTGCACCACTTCTTAGTAACTAACACTTATTATATTCATAACTAGAGACCTGGTGCATGGATTCGTGCACCAGTGGGGTCCCTCGGCCTGGCCTGCACCCTCTCACGATCCGGGACCCCACTGATGCACGATCGGGCCAGGAGGGACCACTGGAGGGCTTCAGGGCGTGTCCAGCCTATCTCGCCCAGTCCCCATCGGCCAGACCCCATCAGGAAGCTAACCTACCGGTCGGAGCGTCTGCCTCCTGGTGGTCAGTGCGCATCATATCTACCAATTGAATGGTCGCTTAGGCTTTTATGTATATAGACTAGAGGCCTGATGCGCGAAATTCGTGTGCAGGTACGGTCCCTAGGCCTGGCCTGCGATCAGGGCCATCTTCCCCAGCTGGCCGCAGCCGGCCC
>NW_005357847.1:229965-240802 GCF_000412655.1 Myotis brandtii | reverse complement strand
CTCCCCCCCCGCTGCCACCCACCCCTGCTTCCCTGTTTGCCATCGGTTGATCGGTGCCTGATGGCCGGGGGAAGGGACCGAGAGGTCAGCTATTCCTGCCTGCTCACCAGCCCCGCCCCCACTGCGGATCCCCCTCTATGTGTGGGGTGACTGGAGGGGTGGGGGCCTTGGCCTGGCGCCCTCTGTGTCCCCCACCACCCACCCCCAGTTTCCTGTTCATCATCAGGCTATTGGAGCCTGCTGGCCAGGGAAAGGGACCAAGAGGTCGTCAGTGCCCCTCATAATGACTGGTCCAGTGGTCTTTCAGGTCCTTCTGCTGTTAGGGTGAATTTGCATATTACCCTTTTATTATATAGGATAGATTATTTGTTTGGTATCTGTCTTCTAGCATCTTTATTTTAGAGACTCTGTTTTGTTCACTCTTATTGCCAGCTGAAGCACAGTGCCTGGTGTGTGGTAAATACATGCCGACTAATAGGCCTGCAGTGGTGTCCATTCAAAAGAAAGGATTGGTTGATTGTCATTACATACATCAAAAAGATAAAGGAAACATAAAATACTTTAAAATTTTCTAATAAAGTATCTTTTGTTTTGTTGTTTGGTCAATTTGGTCTGAGATTTTAATAAGCGATACTTTTTTTTAGCTTTATAATGTAAAGCTATTTTTTTTTTAAATTTTTTCAGAACCATAGTAAAGGTATGAGTTGGAAAAGAAATGACATTTCTCTCTGCTTCACTATTGACTACAACAAGAAAATCCAAGCTCATGCCTTGTAGCAATCTCTACTGAAAGGATCTGGGGATAGATTTAGGATATCCTCATCAGAATCGCTTATAATATTAAGATAATTCTTTTGTAGATTTTTCCATCTGATGAAGGTTGGCCATTTGCAAAGTATCTTGGAGCTTGTGGAAGAATGGTGGCTGTAAATTATGTTGGAGAAGAACTGTGGAGCTACTTTAATGCACCATGGGAAAAACGAGTTGACCTGGCTTGGCAATTAATGGAAATAGCAGAGCAGCTTACTAACAATGACTTTGAATTTGCACTCTACCTCCTGGACGTCAGCTTTGACAATTTTGCAGTTGGTCCTAGAGATGGGAAGGTAATCATTGTGGATGCTGAAAATGTTTTGGTTGCTGACAAAAGGTTAATTAGACAAAGTAAGTATATAACTTTTAGGTTTGTTTTTGTATCCATTTTTTCCTGTGTCAAAATAATGTTTACATTTATATGAAGCAAGTCTTTCATTTCCTTCTTAGATGGCAACCTTACATCTTTTTTTGTTTTATTTGACCAGTATCAGTAAACAAATATTGATTAATTATACATGTTCTTAGTCACAGCTTCTCCATATTTAGTAAAATATCCTTTTGGTTCAATCAGATATGCTCCGAGTGTGTATGTACACATGTCTTTTTCCACACAGTCTGCTGTTTCTGAGCATTAGGAGTCTAATGCAAAATTAAGTTGTATATACTACTTACAGGCTGCCAGAAAGGCTGTGCTGCTCTCTGGAATGTTCCATGTTCCATTGTTCTGTGGGGTCCCTACAGTGATTTTTTTTTTCCTTTTCATTAGCACTGTAAATCTTTAGCTTTGGTTTGACATTATTACATCTCATGCAAAACTTTACTCTCCATTTCTTCGTGAGTTCTTCAAAGTGTAGGTGGGCAGAGTGTCTGAAATGTTTTTAAAATTAAATACCATAGGAATTTTAAAACATTGGGGACAATACCTATAGTTCTATAACTAACCTACTTAGTAAAGGGAAATTGAAGGGTTGTTGCTTCATGGTGAGAGTCTTAATATTTTTAATTCCCTCCCCTCCCTTTATATAAGGATCTTCTTTGTGGCACCTGGGGAATGCAGTAAATGTAACAGCAGTCTATTAATTTGACACTCTTGCATGATCCTAGCTTGATCCTGTTAAATACTATTTGGTTTTCCCAGTGCCTTGTTCTATTGGACACTCAGCAGACTAGTTTCTGGTTGTATCCTGACTGGCCTGTAGATCCTCCCACAGGGGATGGACACCCTGCTGGAGGCTTCATTCCCACTTTCCTCTCCTGCATGTGTAAATGCAGCAGCAGCTTGCACCATGCTTTTCTTTTTTAAAGTACACAAGTCAGTGGTTTTTATTATATTCACAGAATTGTACAACTTGCCTTAATTTTTAAAGTATTCATTCCAATGTTTGTAAAAAGAAATTTTTAATTGATTCTAGAGAGAGGAAGGGGGAGAGAGAGAGAGAAACATTGATGTGAGAAAGAAACATTGATTGGCTGCCTCCTATATGTGCCCCCACAGGAATCGAACCCACCACCTTTCAATGTAAAGGATGACACTCCAACCAACTTAGCCACACTGGCCAGGGCTAAAATTTAAAAAAAAAAAAAAAAATTCTTGATGTGAACATTCCTGGGATACATGTTACAATTTTACACCAACTAATTCCTGACTTGGAATGAATACAACCCTACAGCTTCTCTATTCTTACCTTTCATACAAAGAGCATTACTCCTGTGCTTTTTTAGGCATGCCTACTTATTTTCAAAAGGCTCAAGTAGGGCTGACTGAATAGCCACTTTGCAAATGGCTATATCTATATTTACCCTCTTTCTAGTAAATTGCCTGTATTTTTATCCTTCACCAGGAAATGGAGGTTTTGATGTGGCACATCCCTTGGTATTCTTCCTTTTACTAGTACCTTCTAAGCCAGTGGTTCTCAACCTTTCTAATGCCGTGACCCTTTAATACAGTTCCTCATGTTGTGGCGACCCCCAACCATAAAATTAATTTCGTTGCTACTTCATAACTGTAATTTTGCTACTGTTATGAATTGTAATGTAAATATCTGATATGCAGGATGTATTTAGGTGACCCCTGTGAAAGGGTTGTTCTACCCCCACAGGTTGAGAACCGCTGTCTAAGCAGTAAAAACAATACATACTCATCCCTCTTCTTCAGACACAGTAAAGAGCCTTCTTTGAAAACCTGCTGCATCAGTTGTCTTCTTTAACTTTCTACCCTCCTTAAAATCCAGTTTCTCTTGCCTTCCCATAAGCAGGTTTGTTGCTTTTCAACTGTTTTTAAAATCTGCCTATCTCTGCTTCCTGAGTCTCCATTCATTCCTCAACCATTAAAACCTCACTTAGAAATCTGCATTACCATTAGCGACCACCTAATTGGCCAATTCCTGAAGTCACTGATTAGTAAAAACTTCATGAAATTCTTTACTCCTTTGGTTTCCTTCTACTTATCACATAGTTCCTTTTTAAAAACATAAATCTGATCTTATCATTTCCTTGCTTAATACTTTTAATGATTTCCCATTGTTCTTCAAGTAAAATTCAAATTCCTCCCCAGGGCATAATCTGTATGACTTGACCTTATTCTGCTTCGTTTTTAATATCCCTCTGTCCATTTGTTGCCCTTGATGCCTCAGCCAAAATGGCCTTTTGGTTTCTTGAATGAACCTTTCCACTTCTGGGCTTCCCATATGCAGTTTTCTCTGCCTAAAATACCACATCTCTCTTCTATATGCTGTTAGGTACTTGTCCTTCAAGCCTTAGCTTAAATGTTAACTCTAAGAGAGACTTGACTTGACTGCTGTATGTAACTTTAGGTTGTTTCTTTCATAAGTCTTTCTACTGTTAAAAACTCCTGTTTCCTTCATAGCATTTCCTACAATTTATGATAATGTTTGTTTACTTGCTTAGTTTCTATTTCACATACTGGATTGTAAGCCAGTGAGGATAGGAGCCATGTATATAATCTGTTTTGTTTACCATTAGACACCCTGCTTGCCATAGAGCAGGCATTCAAATCATTACTTTCTGAATGAATGAGTTTCTTTCACTAACATCTCTACCCCTTAAGTTTTAATGTTCGTCTGTCAGTCTTTTTTTCCCTTTTGCTTTCAACATATTTTCAATACAATTAAGCCATTCTCTTGGCTCCACCAAACCTTTTATGCTGATGCACTCTAAATATGTATTCTGTCCCTTTGGCTTCAGTTGCATATATTACATGTCCACACCTGAATATCTCATAACCACTTTATATTTACTTTATATATATAAAATATTAACACTGTTATGTTAATAGTGTCTAGGTTTTCATCTAATTAGGACCTTAAACTTTACTCATACACTTACCTGTTAATTTCTGTCTCAAATGTTTCTACAATCTGGCTTTTTTTTTCTGGACCTCCTTTAGTTGCTGTCATCATGTTAGTCCCTCCAGTCTTCAGCCTATCTTTCTGTAAAACAAATCATAGTCTTGATTACACAAGGTAGAACTTATTTCTCTAGCCTCTGCTATACCTCCTTCCCAGGTACCTGTCTCACACTCTAGCCACAGAGAACTTACAGTTTCCTGAACTAACTGGATCAGTCCCTTAGGTCGATGCCTTTGCACATACTGTACCCTCGGCCTAAAATGCTGCTTTTCCTCTTTTTTTTTTTTTTTCTAAGGCTTGCTTATATTTTAAGGCCTAAATCAAATGTTCTCTCTGCAGCCTTCTACAACCCCAGACAGAAGTAGTGCTTCCTCTGTATTCCTGTGCCATACTACTGTATGCCACTTTATATGATTAGAAGGTTTCCCTCTAGACTGAACTCTTCAGTAGTAGGTACCTTGTTTGATCCTCTGCTTGGCACGGATGTGCTCCCAAGAAATCTTTATGTAAATTAATATACTTAATTGTTTAAAATTATAATACAATTTTAAGAACAAATACTATGCTAATTAGGGTATTGTCAAATTGGGAATCAATAAAAACTCTTAAAATATATTTTCCTCTTTCTGCTCTTCCTCCTTTTACAGATAAACCTGAAAATTGGGATGTATGGTATGAAAGTAAATTTGATGATTGTGATAAGGAGGCTTGCTTATCATTTTCAAAAGAAATTCTTTGTGCTCGTGCCACTGTGGACCACAATTATTATGCTGTTTGTCAGAACCTCTTATCCAGACATGCCACCTGGCGTGGCACATCTGGAGGACTCCTTCATGATCCACCAAGTGAAATTGCCAAAGATGGCCGGCTAGAGGCCTTGCTGGATGAGTGCGCCAACCCAAAGAAACGCTACGGCAGATTCCAGGCTGCAAAAGAACTGCGGGAATATCTAGCTCAATTGAGTAACAATGTGAGGTAGTCTATGGTGAACTTTTTTTTTTTCTCCATTTAAATAGCACTGGCTAATACTAAACCACCAAAACTATCTGGGAAAAAGAAACTTGGAAGTAATACTTTCAGAGGATGACAAACGTGCACTGATACATCTTATGGTGAACTTTTCTTTTCTCCATTTAAATAGCACTGGCTAATACTAAACCACCAAAAACTACCTGGAAAAAAGAAACTTGGAAGTAATACTTTCAGAGGATGACAAACGTGCACTGATACATCTTATGTTAACATTCATCAAAATAAGACATTACTTCAAAAACCATATGATTATTTTGCAGATCTTTTTGTTCTTACACTTTGGAAACTTGAGCTATCCTTGACTGCTTTGCCCCTTGAATGCCTGAGTGCATTAATTAATATTGTCAAGCTATTAGAAATGAATCTGATAGTTATATTGGCTTGTGTATCAAAGGGTACTTGGTATACTTGACTTAGTTTGCATATAGTATCATGATTTTGTGAATCTCTTACATTTACTTTGAATGTCACATTAGATTGGCCTGTTTTATAGGCTACTTTTTCCTTCCTATTTTTTTTTTCTATTTTTATGTTTTTCCTTCAGTCTTACACATGCAGGTTACTTTTAAATTTGGACTAGTTTTAATTCAGTGCTATGCAGTACATGTTAACCATTAGGACAGGATTTCTAGGTTTACTGTGTTTTTTCAGGAAGCTGAATATTTTATTATGTAAATACTTTTCTTCCCACTTTCTGTGGTTTCACCATTGCATGAGCTCATTTAAGGTTATTTAACAGTTATATCACTCTGTGCCAGTAATTAGAATTGTACACTAAACATGAAGTTGGCATATGTTGCTAAATGTCATTTTGTCCTTTAAAAGGCTTTAAGAAGAGTGTGTTAGTAGTTTTCACCTTGATGTTCATTTTGACAGGAAAATATAACCCCGATATTTTTTAAATGCTAACTAGTCTAAAATAGTAATGCATATGCCAAAGAAATATTAGACCTAGTCCCATGGTTAGAATTTAAAATTGGTCACTTACTCACTCTTATTGTCCTACTTGCAATATGTTCTTTATCATTATTAAGTTCATATCTCCATGGTCATTTTTTTATCTTGAAAAGTTAAGCTACTGCTTCCCAGCATAGGCTACTTAAAGATATTCTAACTTTCATTCATCGGTAGTTTTTCAAAAGTAACAGGCCTCATGACTTTTTATTAATGAATGGATTAGTAATTTATACTGTAGCCAGTCTGCCCAACATGGTCTTCATTACCCAGTTGTTAAACATCAAAACATAAAAAATTAAGTATGTGGATAAAAATTAATAAATATGTGAAATTTGTGGGCTTTTTTAAAAAGTTATAATTGACATATATTGACTATCACTAACTGATATTATTTTTGTTTGAAATCATTACTTTGTGTATGACAAAGTTTGGTGTAGTGTGCAGTATTTAGTTCTAGTTCTAGACTGACTTTATTATTTATTAATCAGAAAGTGATTAAAATATGCACAACCAAAGCCACGTTTTTCTTCTGTT
The DNA here is from genome assembly GCF_000412655.1 of Myotis brandtii. NCBI lineage: Eukaryota > Metazoa > Chordata > Mammalia > Chiroptera > Vespertilionidae > Myotis > Myotis brandtii. Next base: position 234,095 of record NW_005357847.1, on the reverse strand, counting down.
TTTATGCATTTAGCAACTATTTATTGAGCCACAGCTCTGTGTCACGCATATTACTAGCTGCCACACACTATCTGAACATGACATGGTTAAGTAACTTTACAATGATGATCAAATATTTTTATGTAGGTATTTCTTAAATTAGGATGCTGCTGCTTTCATGTTATTTTATTATTGTGATGGAAATTCTACTTGTGCCATCTATAACCGGGTTGCTATAAAAAGAGCAGGATGTTCTTAATAAAGGTAATTCCAGTTTAAAACTGGAAGAAGGATAAGATTTCTTCATTGTAAAATAGATTGCAGTGTGTTAACTTTTATACATCAGTACATTAATATATCAACTAGCCTTCAAACATTCAGTGCTGGAAATTTTACTATGCTGATGTTTTACAACTTAGGAAAACTTTTGAGGGGAATAGGTAAAATTACTTGTCAGACATTCAAGCCTTCACTCAAAACTTCAAACAAAATAATACATTTTCAAAATGGAGCACCTTTTACATTTGATAAGTCTTCATTACCAGTCTTAGAATGCCAGTCACAGAAAGGTTGTCTTTCTGCGGCTTAGCAAACATTTATCTTACTTTTGGGAAGTGATTGTGATTGCAGAATAGGAAGTGAGAGAACAGCTGCCAGCAATCATAGCTGCATGAGGGAGTTTTGTAAAACTGTCATTTCCTTGTAAAATTATGTGGAATTTTCTTCAGAAAGTTGAGAAGGTAGTAAAAGAGTTAGGAATTTAACAGGGAAAATTGTATGTGAAAAGCAATAAATTTTTGTTCACTTTGCTATCAAGATATTCACTATCAGATATTTGTTATACAGCAACAATTTATATTTTTAATCATTGCCCATTAATAGGTGCAGTAAAATATTTTTGAATCAGACATTTGGGGTTTGTATGTGCATTAAAGTTGTTTTTTGTACTGTAAGTTACTGTTTAATTTGAATAATTTACCAGAACTGTCTCCCTGTGCCTTTACAATATAAAGTTGTTTCTGCAACTTTAATGCTCTTAATAAAGGATACTTTAAGAATCACACTTGTCAAACTATCTCTTATCTTCAAATACCCAAATTTTTCTTGAGTGGAAAGTGAGGTTGTATAGATGTTATTTTTTTTCCCCCTGCATGTATTTTGATATAATTTTCAGAAACTATCTGTGTGGGCATGGTTTTTCTGTAATCATGACATTTTTAACTTTTACCACTAAAATGGTATTAAACTATATTATCGAATTTTTCAAATGTATACAAAAGAATAATATATAAGGAACAATAGTGTAACTATGGTTAATACTAACTTCAAAACATGTGGCCAAACTTGTTTCTGTATCTCAACTTACTTGCCACTAGCTTATTTTAAGAAAATCTGAGATACTTGAGTCCAGTGTTTTATACATTAGGTATTCTCTCCTCCAACAAAACCACAGTGTATTTCACATTTAAAAATTGAACAGTAACACCTCAATATCACTAAAGCAGAACAACTCAAATACCACTGGTGTTGTATAAAAAGCTCAAGACCCAACTGCAAGTATTTGATGACCAATAAACATAACAAAAATGGATTGTAACAGTTTAAATATGTAAATTATGCATTCAAAATGATAATAGCAATAAGAAATGAACAAATTTAGTCATTTTTGGAAGGATATTGAGGAATTATTCTGAAAACTGGTATCTGGGAAAGAAAGAAGCATTTATATGCCTTACCCCCCAAGTAATTAGATAGTTGAAGGGGAAAAAAAATCTGTGGGATATGTAGAATTATTCCGGTTAATGCAGAAAGAGTGTTGTTAAAATATTGCTCTTTTGCAATTCTTAATTGACAAGAGCTAGGCAATGATTATCAATAGCTGCAAACATTATTAATTGAAAAGGAGTGGATCAGGAGGTCAAGACCTGAATTTACTAGTCAATCTCGATGTGCTTTCCAGTACAACCCAGTGAAAAGGAGCACCCAGCACCACCTGTGAGGTGTCTTCCCAGGAAAAAAACAAAAAACCTGCATCTGATCAAGCCCCCAGATCTATCTGATAATGAGAAACACCCAGCACAGAGGAACATGTTAGAGGCGTCCATGGGATGCAGTCCAGAGAGTCCAGAATGGGCAATTTTACAGGGTATATAACTTGGTTTTGTTTAACAAATGCAAGGAAAAGAGGGAGGGAGGCTTTGCATTAAAGGAGACTTGCGTAGCCCATAAAGTAAATGCAAAGGTTACCTTTCTATCCTTATTAAAACAAATTAACTTTAAAACAAAGTGGAAACAAAATTTGAACCATAGATGAATGTCTTGGGTAACCTTATCTACTTTAATTTTGCACTTGCTTTGGTATGTGGAAAAAACTTAAAGAACCTATTGTATACTGTAGATGTTATAGCTATAGTTCATTATACTAGATAGCTATGTGTCTAAATTTTGTAATAGAACATTTTAGTTCTTTTTCTTTTGAAAAGTATTTGCCCACGATCACAAAAATAAGTAGTAGCAGACCTGGGGGTCAACACGGATTTTCCAATTGCACAGTGGTCGGCAAACTCATTAGTCAACAGAGCCAAATATCAACAGTACAACGATTGAAATTTCTTTTGAGAGGCAAATTTTTAAAACTTAAACTATATAGGTAGGTACATTGTTATTAACTTAATTAGGGTACTCCTAAGGCTTAGGAAGAGCCACAATCAAGGGGCCAAAGAGCCGCATGTAGCTCGCGAGCCACAGTTTGCCGACCACTGGCCTACAATATTCTACTAGACGAGGATGCAGTGTTTTAGAACCAGAAGCATATAGTTGAAGGCAAGATCATATAATTGTAAAAACTCATATGCATTTCCTCAATTATTAAGTTAGGGGAATAAAGGATTTGTGAGGGCAAGAAAAGGAAGAGAAATCCCAAGTGAGATAGAGACAAGGTGAAAAAGAAGTAAAGTTTAAGAGGGACATGGGGAGAAGAGGGTAGAAAACGAGAAAAATAATGGAAAATAAAGGGTGGTAAGACCTTTTCTCCTTTGACCTCAAAACTTTAGATCTCTCAAATATCTATAGATTACTTAGATTATTCTTCTCATTATGAGTTTACTAATATATTCTGTTTCTAGGGAACTACCTCAGCCTTTTAGATTTTTTAATTATTCTACAAATATTGTTGAAACTAGGCAGAGCCTTATACTCTAAGTTTTAAGAATACATACTTGTAAGAAAGTTTACCTTGCAAGGTGACAGACTTTTAAAAATAAGCTCATGGTATTCTGTCAAATTTAGGATTTTGTCAATTTTAGCTTTACTTTTCTATGTATATCACAGATGTTTAGATGACTCAAGACATTGAAAGAAGTCACTAGGCTGTGAAATGAAGATATGACTAACAGCTCTAGCCAGTTTGGCTTAGTGGATAGAGCCCGGGACCCTTTGGTCAATTCCAGTCAATGTCACGTACCTTGTTTGCAAGCTCCTCACTGGCCTGGACCCTGGTCAGGGCTCCTGCAGGAGGCAACTAATAGATGTATTTCTCTCACATTAATATTTCTCTCTCTGTCTTTCCCTCTCTCTCCCACTCTCCCTAAAAATCAATGGGAAAAATATCCTCGGCTGAGGGTTAAAAGAAAAGATATGACTCACAGAAGTGATGCTCTCTTCCTCTCACTATCAAATCAATTAAAAAAAAATTTTTTTATGAGGCTTGAGAGAATTAATGATACCCTCTTACCTTTCTGCCTAATTTAGAATAAATTAAGAGTCAAATTCAGGAATCAAGAAGATGGAGAATAACCCAACTGGCATGGCTCAGTGGTTGAATGTTGACCTATGAACCCTGAGGTCATTGTTCGATTCCCAGTCAGGGCACATGCCCAGGTTATGGGCTCAATCCCCAGTGGGGGGCATGCAGGAGGTAGCTGATCAGTGATTCTCTCATCGTTGATGTTTCTATCTCTTCCTCTCCCTCTCTGAAATCAATAAAATTGACCCTCACTGCTCTGTGCCCGATAGGGGGGAGCTCCCCAACCCCCTGACCGGCCCTGCTCTGTGTGTGACAGGGTGCGGCGCCCCAACCCCCCCATGGGCCCTGCTCAGTGTGTGACGGGGTGGAGCCGCAACCTCCCCATCGGCCCTGCCCTGAGTGTGAC
>NW_005357847.1:228009-229672 GCF_000412655.1 Myotis brandtii | reverse complement strand
CAGTGCTTGAGGCTGTCCGCGGTCTGGGACCCGGATCTGTGACCCTGCCAGGTGGGGGGCAGTGCTTGAGGCTGTCCGCGGTCTGGGACCCGGATCTGTGACCCTGCCAGGTGGGGGGCAGTGCTTGAGGCTGTCCGCGGTCTGGGACCCGGATCTGTGACCCTGCCAGGTGGGGGGCAGTGCTTGAGGCTGTCCGCGGTCTGGGACCCGGATCTGTGACCCTGCCAGGTGGGGGGCAGTGCTTGAGGCTGTCCGCGGTCTGGGACCCGGATCTGTGACCCTGCCAGGTGGGGGGCAGTGCTTGAGGCTGTCCGCGGTCTGGGACCCGGATCTGTGACCCTGCCAGGTGGGGGGCAGTGCTTGAGGCTGTCCGCGGTCTGGGACCCGGATCTGTGACCCTGCCAGGTGGGGGGCAGTGCTTGAGGCTGTCCGCGGTCTGGGACCCGGATCTGTGACCCTGCCAGGTGGGGGGCAGTGCTTGAGGCTGTCCGCGGTCTGGGACCCGGATCTGTGACCCTGCCAGGTGGGGGGCAGTGCTTGAGGCTGTCCGCGGTCTGGGACCCGGATCTGTGACCCTGCCAGGTGGGGGGCAGTGCTTGAGGCTGTCCGCGGTCTGGGACCCGGATCTGTGACCCTGCCAGGTGGGGGGCAGTGCTTGAGGCTGTCCGCGGTCTGGGACCCGGATCTGTGACCCTGCCAGGTGGGGGGCAGTGCTTGAGGCTGTCCGCGGTCTGGGACCCGGATCTGTGACCCTGCCAGGTGGGGGGCAGTGCTTGAGGCTGTCCGCGGTCTGGGACCCGGATCTGTGACCCTGCCAGGTGGGGGGCAGTGCTTGAGGCTGTCCGCGGTCTGGGACCCGGATCTGTGACCCTGCCAGGTGGGGGGCAGTGCTTGAGGCTGTCCGCGGTCTGGGACCCGGATCTGTGACCCTGCCAGGTGGGGGGCAGTGCTTGAGGCTGTCCGCGGTCTGGGACCCGGATCTGTGACCCTGCCAGGTGGGGGGCAGTGCTTGAGGCTGTCCGCGGTCTGGGACCCGGATCTGTGACCCTGCCAGGTGGGGGGCAGTGCTTGAGGCTGTCGGCGGTCCCAAGATCCAGATCTGTGACCCTGCCGGGCGGGGGGCAGTGCTTGAGGCTGTCCACAGTCCCGGGACCCTGATCTGTGACCCTGCCGGGCGGGGGGCAGTGCTTGAGGCTGTCCACGGGACCAAGACACGGATCTGTGACCTGCCCGGCAGGGGGCAGCGCTAGAGGCTGTCCATGGTCCTGGGACCCAGATCCGTGACCCTTCCTGGTAGGGTGCCAGCTCACACAGGGGCAGATCGGCCAGGGTTGGGCAGGGCAGGACGCCTAGCTTCCGCCCAGCCCCAGTCACTCTGGGCAGGTGAGCAGCGCAGAGAGCCTCTGGACAGGGGAGGCAGGCCGGCGGAGGGCGGCCTGTACTCCCCACATGGCGGTGGTGACAGCTGTGAGCACGCCAAGCGGAGCCTGCAGGCTGAGCTGAAGTAGCGCCTGCAGGCCATCAGTGCCCAGGAGTGGCTGTGCAAGATCCGCCTCCTGGCCCAGAAGGTGCAGGATCGCAGGGACAGCCACCGTGACGGGCCAGACTGACATCCTCCTGGCCGCACCACGGGGGTTTGCGTATCTGCAAAGCCAAAGGCCTC
>NW_005357847.1:220847-227388 GCF_000412655.1 Myotis brandtii | reverse complement strand
GAGCGAGGTTCCCTGTCTGGGGGTTCCAAATCTGCTGTTGGTTTCTTTCACCGCTGACTAGAGATATACAGGGTGTCCCCCCAAAATGTATACACACTTTGAATACCTACTAATTCCAATGGTTTTAAGCATAAGAAAGAAACAACAATGGAGTTGTTATCTGTTAAAAGTGTGGGCACAAACAGGTAGTTGTACATTCCCTGAGGGGCCTCAGATTGGAGAGGGTGAAGGCCAGACTGAGGGGCCCCTTTCCCCCCTACCCCAGTGCACGAATTTCGTGCACCGGGCTACTAGTATATATATAAAAGCCTAAGTGACTGGCCGACCGTTCACTCAGCCAGCCGGTAGCTATGACACACACTGACCACTAGGGGAAAGACGTTCATCGCAGGAGCTGCTGAGCTGCGGTGACTTGGCATCTGCAGTTCCTGGGTGATGTATCCGGAACCAGAGAGGAGGGAGCCTGATTCCCGGGTGTGTCACCCGAGAACTGCACTCTCGAAATCTGGGACCCCTCAGGGGATGTTGGAGAGCTGGTTTTGGCCCAATCCCCGCAGGCCAGGCTGAGGGACCCCACTGGTGCATGAATCCGTGCACCAGGCCTCTAGCCCATTGGCTCCCCACTTCGGGTCTGGCTCCCCACCAGGCCTCTAGCCAATTGCAGAGGTCATGGGTTTGGCCCTTACAGAAACTTTTCAACTCAATTAGCTAAATGATGAGACTTGCAGGACCTACTGGCTGCAGCCCTGACATCTGGCGCCCGCGCCGGCCCATCTGCTTAATATCGATTTCCAGTGGAGGCAGTGAATTTTTCCGCTTCCATTCTTGGCTGGGAAACCAGCCACAGCTTCCCTTCTTCCAGGCAGACAGTAGTGTTAGCAGGCAACCTCCAGGGAGGGAAGGAGGCGAAGGAGCAGCTCAGATGGGAAGAAGGAAGTTCCCCGCTGCCATAGGACTCTGCCTGGGCTGAAGGGCCTGAGCGGAAGCCTGACATTGAGCAGGGTCCTGCCCCAGGATGACTAGATTCCAGGCTAAGTAAATCCTGCTTGCTAAATAATTGCATTTTGCAGCTAAATGCCCACAAGGCGTCAGTTACCACCAAATTTAGGGTAAAGTGAGATGAAAGAAGCAAGGCAGATATAGAAAGTGATATAGTATTGGGAGAGGAGAGGAGGGAGCCTGATTCCAGGGTGTATCACCTGAGAACTGCCCTCTCGCAATCTGGGAACCCTCGGGGGATGTCGGAGAGCCAATTTCAGCCCATCCCTGCAGGCCAGGCAGAGGGACCCCACCCGTGCACAAATCCATGCACCCGGCCTCTAGTGTGTGTGTGTGTGTGTGTGTGTGTATATGATGGAGGATTTTACCTATGCTATTGATAAAGCTGTTGGACAGCATGGCCTTTGTCCATGATAACAGTAGTTTTCCAAATACTGTATTCTGCAATTAATCTTTCCCATTTTTATCCCAGGCAGAGTGGGAAGACAACAGATTTGTCATTGAAGCTCTGTGTGGAAAGCACACATGGAGAAGCAGAGAATTGGCAATTCATAAGGAAAGAGAAAGTGGCTGGATACACAGGTCTACCAGTAATTGCCTTTCCCAAACTCACTAGTTAGATGGGTCTCTAGGGAGGGGACAAGGTAGGTCAAGAGAGCCACCTAGAAACATGAGTCAGAAGTCCATGTCTTCCTTTCCCCAACACTCCAGCTCTAGCCTAGTGAAGCAGACTACTTTGCCAATAAGTTTGTGGCCATTTAATGTTTGTGTAAACTGTTTCTTCTTTTCCTTTGCTCATTTTTAAAAGCTGGTTCATAAGTCTCTTGTTTTGTAGGAGTGCTTCATCTTATTAAGGTTTTAATTTTTGGTTAATTGTTGTAATTACTGTATTTATTAAATCTAAGATGCCATTGATTGCAAGATATTACTCCTAAGGGGAGGGAAGTTTAAAAAACACAAACTATGTCGCAATAAGTCTTATTACTTAACATTTTTATTTTATACTAGCTCGTTGCTGTGGCTCAGTCTGGTTAAATGGAAAAGAAAGAAAAGAGAAAGCACACATTTCTAATATGTTTAATTTCACAATGCTTGTGGGTATAGAATATTTTTTGTTGTTCCTAACCCGTATCATTTGAGAAGAATGTTTCAAAAATAGAAAAAAAGTGACCTCTTGTTTTGTTTATTTTTTACTATTTTTACTTATACAGGTAATTATTTTATTGTGTTGTTCCATTGTCTGTGCAGATATAGAGATTGTCTGGTTTGCCGACTCTAGAACACGCAACATATAATTGTCCATGTGAGAAGCAATCCACGTCTAGATCTAAACCGCACAATTCTAAAGATTGGCCCTGAGCTTTGTGGATGGTGATTGCAAACGCCAATCGAATTGGGAATTGCAATCTCTTAAATTGAAATGGCATATCCGTTGGAATCATAGGAATGCGAGGAATGAGGACATCTTCACCTTTGAAAGGTCCTGTCAAGATTGTTGCTTCTACGACATTGCTCATTAATTTTTTTACTGCAAGCCGCGTGCCTGTCAAAGCTTTGGCTGGTTGACATTTCGCAACATGGTAATTGGCACGCCGATTTTCAATTGCAGTACGTGCGGTGGCATCCCTGGCAGATCGCGTGAATTCAAAAATTCTGTTGGATAATTAACCGCTTCATCTGCTTCCACAACAGTGTCGACGGACTTGTATGTAACTGCCTCGCTTTGAATGTTAGACTGAATGATATTGTTAAGTCCGTAGACGTCTTTGTTCTTGGCCGCGAGAATAGCTCGTTCACTCAGCCAATCGTGATTCTTATCATTGGTTTGAATATTGGGAAATACTTTTTCAACCAATTCTTCTTTTGACGTCACTAAGTTGCAGAAGTTATGAGGCAATGAAATTCGTCCTGAGGTCAGATCAACCGGCACCTTTCCGTTCCCAATTCCCAGCAATTGATGTGAGAATATCTCAGCTGATGGATCGTTTTGCAGCTGGACACGCATATCTGTGGTTAATTTTATCTACAATTTATAATTGTAAACAGAAACATTGAAATGGAATCGTAAAATATTTAGTATAGCGTGTGTTGCTTTTACGTCCAACAGATGGCGCTGTTTTTCAAAAAAAGCATGTTTTTACCTGTCACAGGTATGACATCTATATAATAGTAGGTATATAGGTATATAAAAACATGCACGTATTCAAATGCAACATTGTATCAAAATTTCAAAGCAATCGGTGAAGAACTTTCAGAGATTTAAGATTTTGAACAAACGAACATTTACATTTTTATTTATATAGATGTATTGAAAGAGTTTGTTTAGACTTTTTGTGTGTATATTTAAGGGGGGGAAACATAAGCGAAATAGATGGGCTAAGGTATTTGCAAATATTTTTATTATTTTTTAAAATCCTCACCCAAGGTTATTTTTCCATTGATTTCTAGAGAGAGTAGAAGGGAGAGAGGAGAGAGGGGAGAGGAGAGAGGAAGAGAGAGAGAGAGAGAGAGAGAGAGAGAGAGAGAGAGAGAGAGAGAAATACTGATTGATTGCCTCCCACACGCTCTCCTACCTACCGGGGCTGAGGAACCTGCAACCAGGTACATGCCCTTGATCAGGAATCCAACCCAGGATTTTTCAGTCTGAGAGCTGATGCTCTAACCACTGAGTAACCGGCCAGGGCATTTGCAAATATTTTAAACTCAGAGGTCACCCACTCTCTTGAGTGACTGACTTCTCTTTTCAGAGCCCTTGCTGTACTTGTTTTCCCGCACTATATATTACCCTGTGTGTCATCAAGAATATTGCAGCCACATTTCTCCTGAGCAATTCAGTACTGTTCCCAGAATATTTTCTCAAGCCATAGCCACCAATTCTGATGCTGACACTTTGTTGTACTTAGTAGTGGATGTAACAAGCTTTCAGATGGAAAAAAAAACCCTGTTATCCTTAAATGACTCTTGAACAGTGTGTTGATTGAAGTGTTTAGGGGTAGCACCTCTCCAATAATAATGTAATAACAGCCAGATTTGGACTTGTGCAGACAATGGCTTCATTTCACAACTATTGCCTGGCAGAAAACAAACTTAAGTCACCATTGATGGTAAAATGAATGTTGATTTCAGGTATGTAAAAATGTAAAGAAATGTTTATTATAATTGATGAATTAGAGTGGTGGTTTGTTTTTTTTTAGTGTATCATGATGCATCGTTTTTACCTTTCTTTTTTGTGGTAAAACAAAATTAGTCATCTAACTATTTTAAGTGTACAATTCAGTGGTATTAATTACACTCACAATGCTGTGCATCCATCACCACTATTTCCAAATTTTTCATCATCCCAACGAAAGCTTTACCCATTAAACAATAACTCACCACTTCCCCTTTTCCTAGTCCATGGTAATTTCTAATTAAATTTCTGTCTCTATGCATTTGCCTATTGTACATATTTTATACTAGAGGCCCGGTGCACGAAATTCATGCAGGGGGGATGTGTGTGTCCCTCAGCCCAGCCTGCATCCTCTCCAATTTGGGACCCCTCGAGGGATGTCCAACTGCCCGTTTAGGCCTGATCCTCATGGGATCGGGCCTAAACGGGCAGTTGGACATCCCTCTCACAATCCAGGAATGCTGGCTCCCAACCGCTCGTCTGCCTGCCTGCCTGATTGCTCCTAACTGCTTCTGCCTGCAAGCCTGGTCACCCCCTAACCACTCCCCTGCCAGCCTGATCGACGCTTAACTGCTCCCCTGTCGACCCAATTGCCCCTAACTGCCCTCCCCTGCTGGCCTGGTCACCCCTAACTGCCCTTCCCTGCCAGCTCGATCACCCCTAACTGCCCTCCCCTGCAGGCCTGATCGCCTCCAACTGCCTTCCCTTGCAGGCCTGGTCCCTCCCAACTGCCCTCCCCTGCTGGCCATCTTGTGTCCACATGGGGGCGGCCACCTTGTATGTTAGAGTGATGGTTAGTTTGCATATTACTCTTTTATTAGATAGGATAAGTGGAATCATACAACAGTTGTCCTTTTGTGCCTGGCTTCTTTCATCTAGCATGATTTTTTCAAGGTTCATTCATGTTGTAGTATATATCAGAATTTTATTCCTTACTATGGCTGATGGGAGCAATGATGAGTATGAGTGAATTGGAAGCAATGCATCTTCAACAGTGCCTACACAGGTTTACATCTGACAAGTGCAAGAGCTGCCAGAGGTTCTTTAGAACAGAGTGATTAGCTGCTGTAAATAAATCTAAGGAATAACGCTAAGCCCAGAGTTACTGAAAAATTCACACTTTCTGAACCACAGGGATGACCTGGAGTTTGGAAAGAAAAGAAGCTCCTGTGAGAGACAAGGAGAGAGAATGAACAATTAATTTAGGTCTATTAATATCATTTAAAATAATACCACTCCTTATGTACACACATTAAATGACAGGCGTTGTGCTTAACACTTTACAGTCAAGGGACACTTAGTAATGACGATATGTTCTGAGAAGTGCATAATTAGATTTCATCCTTGTGCGAACACAGCAGAGTGCATTGCAGTACACACAACTAGATGCTCTAGCCCAGTGGTCGTCAAACTCCTTAGTCAACAGAGCCAAATATCAACAGTACAATGATTGAAATTTCTTTTGAGAGCCAAATTTTTAAAACTTAAACTATATAGGTAGGTACATTGTTATTAACTTAATTAGGGTACTCCTAAGGCTTAGGAAGAGCCACACTCAAGGGGCCAAAGAGCCGCATGTGGCTCGCGAGCCGCAGTTTGCCGACCGCAGCCTAGCCTACAACACACCCAGGCTTGATCTCAGAAAACAAGCCTGTATTACAAGGAACAAGCCTGTAGTATAAACATGTTACTGTATAAAACAGCATGAGATTACATCGAGCACAAGAGAAAATGATGCAACCAAGAGCCTCGGTAAGCACGACATGGACAGCTTGGCCAATGTAGCATAGCGCACCTTTCACAGCAAACTCCCTTCATAAACAGAAAGAGCACACCCTAAAATAACAATAAAGAGTACAGAATAGTAGCTCCAAAACAGTAATGTAGTCTTTTATTATAATCATTGTATGTGCTATTTCTTTCTTTGGTTAATACTCACCCAAAAATATGTTTTCCACTGATTTTTAGAGACAGTGGAAGGGAGGGAGGGAGAGGGAGACAGAGAGAGACAGAGAGAGAAACATTGATGTGAGAGATACACCTGGATTTGTTGCCTCCCACACGCACCCCAACCAGGGCCGGGAATCGAACCTTTAAACCAGGCATGTGCCATTGAACCAAAAGCAAACCCACGACGCTTTTGTGCTCACACTGATGCTCTAAACACTTAGCAACACATGCCAGGGTGCTATAATATTTTTTTTGCTTTGGATATTCATATTTTTCTTTTTTTATATATATATTTTATTGATTTTTCACAGAGAGGAAGGGAGAGAGATAGAGAGTCAGAAACATCGATGAGAGAGAAACATCGACGCTGCCTCCTCTGCACACCCCCCACTGGGGATGTGCCCGCAACCCAGGCACATGCCC
>NW_005357847.1:216785-220560 GCF_000412655.1 Myotis brandtii | reverse complement strand
GGTTAGGCTTATATGCATGCATACAAGTCCTTTGGTTAATCTCTCCCTCTTACTCCTCCCCTCCCCTACTTTCCCTCTGTGGTTTGATGGTCTGATCGATGCTTCTCTGTCTCTGAATATGTTTTTGTTCATCAGTTTATATTGTTCATTAGATTCCATAAGTGAGTGAGATCATGTGATATTTATCTTTCTCTGACTGGCTTATTTCACTTAGCATAATGCTCTCTAGTTCCATCCATGCTGTTGCAAATGGTAAGAATTCCTTCTTTTTTACCACAGCATAGTATTCCATTGTGTAGATGTACCACAGATTTTTTTCTTTTTTCCTACAGATATATTTTTTAAATTTTTGTTTATTAAGGTGTTACAAATGTGTCTATATCCCCACATTGTCCTCTCATCTCCCCAGTCCTGCTCTCACCCTCACCCCCTGTTGTCTGTGTCCGTTGCTTATGCTCATATGCATGCATACAAGTCCTTTAGTTGATCTCTACCCCTTACCCCCAACCTCCCCTACCTTTCCACTGAGGTTTGAGCATCTGATCGATGCTTCTCAGTCTCTAGATCTGTTTTTGTTCATCAGTTTATGTTATTCATTATAATCCACAAATGAGTGAGATCATGTAATATTTATCTTTCTCTGACTGACTTATTTCACTTAGCATAATGCTCTCCATTTCCATCTATGCTGTTGCAAATGGTAGGAGTCCCTTCCTTTTTACTGCAGCATAGTATTTCATTGCATAGATATACCAAAGTTTTTCAATCCACTCATCTGCTGATGGGCACTTAGGCTGATTCCAAATCTTAGCTATTGTAAATTGTGCTGCTATGAACAAAGGGGTGCATATATCCTTTCTGAGTGTTTCTAGTTTCTTGGGATATATTCCTAGAAGTGGGATCACTGGGTCAAATGGGAGTTCCAGTTTTAGTTTTTTGAGGAAACTCCATACTGTTCTCCACAGTGGCTGCACCAGTCTGCATTCCCACCAGCAGTGCACAAGGGTTCCTTTTTAATGATGTTGATTCTACCAATCCATAAACATGGTATGTTTTTCTATCTGTTTATGTCATCCTCTATCTCTGAGTAGAGGTCTTTTACCTCATTAGTTAAGTTTATTCCTAAGTATCTTAATTTTTATGTGCAATAGTAAATAGGATTGTTTTTGTAATTTCTCTTTCTGTAAGTTCACTATTGGTGTATAAAAATGACATGGATTTCTTGGTGTTAATCTTGTATCCTGCTACATTGCCAAATTCATTTATTAAGTCTAATAATTTTTTGATGGAGTCTTTAGGGTTTTCTATGTACAGTATCATGTCATCTGCAAATAATGAAAATTTTACTTCTTCTTTTCCAATTTGGATGCTTTTATTTCTTCTTCTTGTCTGATCACTATGGCTAGTACTTCTAGTACTATGTCGAACAGGATTGGTGAGAGTGGGCATCCCTGTCTTGGTCCTGTTCTTAAGGGAAATGGTTTTAGTTTTTGCCTATTGAGTATGATGTCGGCTGTAGGTTTGTCATATATTGCTTTTATTATGTTGAGGTATGATCCTTCTATTCCCACTTTGCTGAGCATTTTTATCAGAAAACAGTGCTGGACTTTGTCAAATGCTTTTTTCTGAATCAATTGATATGATTATGCTATTTTTGTCTCTCAATTTGTTTATGTGATGTATCACATTTATTGATTTGGGGATATCATACCAGTCTTGCATCCCTGTAATAAATCCCACTTGGTCATGGTGTATAATTTTTCTAATGTAATGCTAGATCTGGTTTGCTAGAATTTTGTTTAGGATTTTAGCATCTATGTTCATCAGGGATATTAGTCTGTAATTCTCTTTCTTTGTGGTGTATTTATCTGGCTTTGGGATTAGGGTAATGCTGGCTTCATAGAAAGAGCTTGGAAGTGTGCCTACCTCTTGAATTTTTTGGAATAGTCTGAGAAAGATTAGTTTTAGTTCTTTGAAAGTTTGGTAAAACTCCCCTGTAAAGGCATACCGACCAGAGCTTTTGTTTGCTGGAAGATTTTTTATCACTGCTTTAATTTCTTTGGTAGTTATTGACCTTTTCAGGTTTTTGGTTATTCTTGATTGAGTTTTGGGAACTTGTATTTTTCTAGGAATGTGTCCATTTCATCGAGGTTATCCAGTTTTTTGGAGTAGAGTTGTTTGTAGTATTTTTTTACAATCCTTTGTATATCAGTACAGTCAGTTGTTACTTCCCCTCTTTCATTTCTGATTTTGTTTATTTGGGTCCTCTCTCTTTGTTTCTTGGTGAGCCTGGCTAGAGGTTCATCAATCTTGTTTATCCTTTCTAAGAACCAGCTATTGGTTTCATTGATCTTTTTGTATTGTTTTTCTTTTGTTGTTTTTTTTTTGGTCTCTATGCAGTTTATTTCTGCTCTGATCTTTATTATTTCCTTCCTTCTCGATACTGTGGGCTTTTCTTGTTGCTCTCTTTCTAATTCTTTAAGTTGCAAGGTTAGATAATTTATTACCATTTTTCTTGTTTTTTGAGTTATGCCTGTAGAGCTATGAACTTCCCTCTCAGGATTATTTTCATTGTGTCCCATAGATTTTGGATTTTTTGTTTTCATTGTCATTTGTTTCCAGGATGCTTTTATTTTTTCTTTGATCTCTTTGGTAACCCAATCATTGTTTAATAGCATGCTATTTAACCTCCAAGTGTTTGATTTTTTTCATTGTTTTTATTGTTGTTGATTTCTACTTTTATGCCATTGTGATCTGAGAAGATGCTTGTTATGATTTCTATCCTCTTGAATTTGAAGAGACTTTGCCTGTGTCCTAATATGTGGTCTATCTTTGAAAATATCACATGTGCACTGGAGAAGAATGTATATTCTGTAGCTTTGGGGTGAAATATTCTGAAGATGTCAATTAAGTCCATCTGATCTAGTGAGTCATTTAGGATTGCTGTTTTCTTTGCTGATTTTTTCTTTAGAGAATTTATCCAGTGGTGTCAGTGGGGTATTAAAGTCCCCTACTATGACTGTATTGCTATCGATCTCTCCCTTGATATTTTCCAGAAGTTGTTTTATGTATTTGGGTGCTCCTGTATTGTGTGCATATATATTTACCAGAGTATATCTTCTTGTTGCATTGTGCCCTTTAGTATTATGAAGTGGCCTTTCTTATCTCTTGTTATGTCCTTCACTTTGAGGTCTACTTTGTCAGATATAAGTATTGCTACCCCAGTTTGTTGTTGTTTTTTTTTTCATTTCCATTCGCCTGAAAACCTTTTTCTATTCCTTCACCATCAGTCTGTGTGAGTCCTTTGTTCTGAGGTGTGTTTCCTGTAGACAGCAGATACTAGGTGTACCAGTTAATAATGTGGCTTTTTTTCAATAGATGGAGTTACTCATATTTTGAAATATATGCGATTTAATATGTATGCTATTTTGTTGTATTGACAGCAAACTTCAAAACTTCTTATGTCAAATTTGCTGAAGGTGTTAACATCATAGATATTTTTACGCTTTAAGTGTCGACTTTCTTGCCAAAAAAAAAAAAAAAGCATTTGTGGGAATTTTTTATTCATTACTTTATTTTGAAGAAAAGTGCTGCTGAAAGTTATCATATACTTTGGGAAGCTTATGGTGAACATGCTGCATCTCAAGATACTTGTGGACACTGGTGTAAATGCTTTAAAAGTGATGATTTTGATGTGAAAGACAAAGAACGTCCAGGTCAACCGAAAAAGTTTGAAGACCAACAATTACAAGCATTATTGGATGAAGATGCATGT
>NW_005357847.1:215273-216692 GCF_000412655.1 Myotis brandtii | reverse complement strand
GGTAGCAAAAGCTGTAGCAGGTGGGGCGGAGGGAGGAGAGGGAGGCAGGTGTGCAGGGGTAGACGTGGAGGCGCCAGCGGAGGAGCGCGGGGGCTGCGGGGCTGCGCCGGGAAAGTGAGTGCTGGGAAGAGAGCGGAGACGCCCAGCGCCCATTAGGGTGATTGGAGTTAAAGGGCTGAGCCGAGTAAAGGCCCGCAGGACTGAGGAGGCGAGAGAGGTGGGATTGGGCGATCCGAGAAGAGCCCGCGGGTTGGCGGCGAGGGCTTGGTAGAGGTAAAAGTGCTAGGGCTGGGGTGGGGGCAATAAAGAACCGGGGCGGGAGGCATGGGGCTTGAAGGGGACCGAGGCTGGAGAAATCGGCGGCGAAGGTAGAGGGCAGGGTTCAGAGCTGCGAACAGTCCGTTGCTTCGGGTGGTCCGGGAACTTTAGGGGAAATGGGGGAGGGGGCCGTGTGAAGGGATGGAGTGGCTGAGATATCCGAGACAAGTTTCTCAGTGTAGGTAGGTGGTATTGTTGCTTGGGCCCACTGGCTGCTTAGGAACGGGAAAAGATGGGCTTTTGGGGGGTGGTGTGTGTATTGAAATCATTTCATTCTTACTAAAGAGGCTGAGACACATCCTCCTCTGCTGGGAACAGCATACAGAAAAGATGGTGCCACCAGAAGCAGTTTGTTCAGTGACTGGCAGGACTTGGTTGAAAAATTTCCTGCTCGTGATTGTAACGATTATAAATAAATTTTAAGTGGTAAACGGAAAAAAAAAAAAAAAGAAAGAAAGAAGACAATGCTCTGCGTTTGGTGGGATCAGGAAGGTGTGGTGTATTATGAGCTTCTGAAACCAGGTGAAACTGTTAATACTGATCACTACCGACAACAAATAATCAATTTGAACCAGGATTTGATCTTGAAACAACCAGAATGTGCCAGAAGACACGGCAAAGTAATGTTGCTTCATGATGATGCACCATCACACACTTCAAAACCAATTAAAGTCACATTAAAATATCTTGCCTGGGAAGTATTACCCCACCTGCTGTATTCACCAGAACTTGCTCCTTCAGATTACCACTTCTTCCGATCAATGGCACACGCGCTTTTTGGGCAGCACTTCAAAATGTACGAAGAAGTGGAAAATTGGGTCTCTGAATGGTTTGCCTCAAAACAAGAAAATTTCTATTTCTATCCACAAATTACCTGAAAGATGGGGAAATGTGTAGCTAGCAATGGAGATTACTTTGAATAAAACACTTTTGGTGTTTCTCTTGAAATAATCATATTTTCTTTGACTACAACAACCGCTGTATTAACGGGTACACCTTTTATATGGGTCATGTTTTCTTTTCATTTTTTTTTATTTTTTTAAGCTTATTTTATTAATTTCTTTATTGGTTAAGGTATTACAAATGTGTCCTCATCCCCCC
>NW_005357847.1:206361-206669 GCF_000412655.1 Myotis brandtii | reverse complement strand
TAACCCTTGTTCCTCTTTCTGTTGTTCTGGCACCTCTATTATTCGTATGTTGTTTCGTTTCATGTTGTCCCATAGCTCCCTTAGGCTCTCCTCCTGTCTTTTAATTTTTTTCTCCAATTGCAGTTCAGTTTGGGTGTGTTTTGTTTCCCTGTCTTCTAATTCGCTAATTCAATCCTCCACTTCTCCTAGTCTACTGTTGAAACTTTCAATGTTTTTTATTATTGCAGCTATATCACTCTTCATATCTTCTTGGTTCTTACATAAGTTATTGATTTTTTCATCTGTTTCTTCTTGCTTCCATAAGTTGT
>NW_005357847.1:204229-206307 GCF_000412655.1 Myotis brandtii | reverse complement strand
TGCATGCCTCTGTTTCACTTAGCTGCTTTTCTGGCGAGTCCTCCTTTTCTTTCCTTTGGGGGTTTCTTTGTCTACCCATGTTTGATCTCACCGACATATCTAGATGTTGAGTCGTTCAGGGGCTGCTCCTTGGGTGGCAGTGGCTCCTCGGTCTGTGGTTGCTCCTCAGATGGTTGTGGTAGCAGCTGCTCCTCAGTTGGCAGCAGCTCCTCTGGTGGGTGCTGTTCACAGCTGTGGTGACTCCTCTGGCTGGTGGGGGGAGGCTTCACACACAGCTGCTGTTCCTCAGACAGAGGTTGTGCTAATCACGAGGCTGCTGTTCCTTTGATGGGGGTGGGCTACACATGCAGCTGCTACTACTTGAACTGGGTGGACTGCTCATGTGGCTGCTGTTCCTTTAATGGGGGCTGGCTTCACATTGCTGTTGTTCCTCTGATGTGGTGGGCTGCTTGTGGGGCTACTGCTCCTTGGACTTGGACAGGTTGATTGCAAATCTGCTGCTTCTTGGACAGGGGTGTGCTGCTTGCAAGGCTGCTGCTCTTTGGACGGGAGTAAGCTGCACGTGTGGCTGCTCCTCCTCGGATGGGGACGTGCCACTCACCCGGCTGCTGCTCATTGGACAGGTGCAGGCTGTTGTGTCTCTGCTCTTTGGACCTGTGCGTGCTGCGTAGAGCTGCCACTCCTCGGATGTGGGCGGTCTGCTCGTGTGGTTGCTGTTCCTCGGACCGGGGAGGGCTGCCGCTGCTCCTTGAATGGGGCCGGGCTGCTTGCAGAACTGCTGCTCCTCGGATGGGGTTGGGCTGCACACACAGCTGCTGTTCCTCGGATTGGGTAGGCTGCTCATGTGGCTGCTGCGAATTGGGCGAGGGCAAGATGTTTGTGCAGCTGCTGATCCACGGACTAGTGCAGGGTTTGGGCTGTGCGCAGCTGCTGCTCCTCGGATGGGGGCCAGCTGCACAGGGCTGCCTCTCCTCAGACGTAGGAAGACTGCTCGTACGGCTGCTGCTCCTCAGACAGGTCGGACTGCTCGTGGGGTTGCTGCTCTTCGGACGGGGAAGCGGGCTGCTCACACAGCTGCTGCTTCTTGGACAGGGGAAGGCCACATGAGGCTGCTGCTCATAGGTTCGAGACAGGCTGCTCACGGGGGTTATGCTCCCTGGACAAGAGCGCGCCGCACACGTGTCTGTTGCTCACGTGGTTGAAAAAATAATGTGAAAAGAAGTAGGAAATAAAGGAACAAACAAAAAAAAAGGAGAACAAAGAAAGAATAAAGAAAAAAAACAACAAACAAAAAAAGGGAAAACAAAGAATAAATTTTAAAAAAAAGCTAACAAAATAATAAAAAAAATAAAATTGAAAAATTGAAATGTCATTCTTTTGGCTGCCTTAAGATCCCAGTTTTCTGGAATGTCTGTGATTCTGTTGTTGTTGTTGTTGCTGGGACTGAAAGGCCCTCTATAGGCCACACCCTGTTAACTCCCAGGGATTAATCAGATTATTTTAATCCTTCATCTCATTCAGGGTGGAATCTGGGTGTGGCTGTATTCCTTGCCTGGGGCCTGGAGGGAGGAATTATAGCCTCAGGAGAAAAAATGGCTGCCCAAGTCCTGGTCTCAGGGGTGACTCAGCACTCAATTTGCTGCCACCTCTCCTGGCCCCCCTTCTCTCCACAGCCTCTCCCCAGATTCCACTCGTCCGCACCTTCTCCCGCTCTTCAGCACTGGTGAGTGTCTGTACTCGAAATGTCCTATGAACAGGGTTCAGTGAAAACAAACAAACAAATGCTGGCCGCAGAAACAGGGAAGGCTGAATCTCTGTAAGCTCCTCTCTTACCGGCACTGCATGGTCTGGTCAGCACTTCAGGCTGCCCCCTTTAGCCTCAGTCCTCCGTAATTATGGAACCCAGATTTCAAATCCCATGGTGCCAACAGTCCCGTGGATCTCCTTTCCACAGTCAGGGGCTGTGACTGTCCCAAGAGTCGTGGCTGTGTGCCGCGCAGTCTCCCTCTAACCCTCTGGGCTCAGAGGTCTGGCAAACTTTCCTGCCCAGATCCCTGGTTTTTACCTTTCCAGGGGAA
>NW_005357847.1:200899-201806 GCF_000412655.1 Myotis brandtii | reverse complement strand
TCTATTGAGTTCTTTATAGCAGTGATGTCATTTTTCATTTCTTCTTGGTTCTTCTTCATTTCCTCTTGGTTCTTACACATATTGTTGAATTTGTATTCCATTCTTTTCATCCACCTCATGACCATTTCTCTGAATTCTTTCTCTGACAGGTTGCTTGCCTCAATTGCCTCCATTTTGTTTACTTCCTTTTCTGGTGATGGCTGTTTTTCTATCATATGCGGGCTGGTTCTTCTCCTCCCCATGATCTCTCTTCTCCAGGTGTTTGGTTATGTAGTTCTCTCTCTGCTGCGTTGATTTAAAGGCACAAAATACAAAACAAGGCACAATACAACACAACAAGGCACAATGCACAAGGCACTGAACACAAATGTATTCACGATACTAATAACCCCAAATAAAGGTGACCACCAGAGCAAAGAGAATTAGGGGATAAAGAAGAAAGAAGAGAAAAAGAAAAAAGAAAAAAAGAAAAAAAAGAGTGCAAAAATGAAATTGGGAAAAGGAAAAAAAAGTAAGAGAGAAAAGAAAGAGAATGAAATAGAAGAGGGGAAGAAACTATTTATATGGGGAGAAAACTCCAATAGGACAGCCACTAATCCCAAAAAATTCCAGCAACAGATCCCTGGAGATGAATGCAAACTACAAACAAAAACTAATATTAAGCGAGGTGAGGGAAAACAGAAGAAAAAAATAACCGGAAAAAAACAACAACAGCAAAATAAAAAGAAAAAGCAAAACAATCTCACAAATAAGCATAAAAAAACCCCAATATACTCAACAATCAAGCAAACAACAACAAAACAACAGAGAGAATAAAAACTTTGGATAGTGAAGAAAGAGAAGAGAGAGGTGTATATGGATTTAAGGCAGGAGATTGGTAATTAGATATATAAGTAGGGTGAAATTT
>NW_005357847.1:189871-200621 GCF_000412655.1 Myotis brandtii | reverse complement strand
AGAGAAAAAAAGAGCCCAAATGATATCTAAGAGAGAGAAAAAAAGATAGGAGAGAAAAGAAAAAGGAGAATATATATATGTAGAAAACTCCACAGAGCCAATAGATAAACCAAACAAATACAAACACCAAACACTCAGTAAAGAGGGTCTGGGTCATGTTTTCTTATACATTCAGCTATGCTATGTCTTTTGATTGGGGCATTTAATCGATTTATATTTAAAGTTATTATTGATAGATACTTGTTTGTCACCATTTTAATTCTTTATGCCTGTGTTCCTTCTTCCCTTCCCATTTCTTCTTTTTACAGCAGACCCTTTAGCATTTCTGGCATTGCTGGTTTGGTGGTAATAAACTCCCTTAGTCCTTTTTTGTCTGTGAAGTTTCTAATTTCACCCTCAATTTTGATTGATAGCCTTGCTGGGTACAGTATTCTTGGATTAAGACCCTTGCTGTGCATGACTTTGAATATTTAATTCCATTCCCTTCTTGCCTGATGTGTTTCTGTTGAGAAATCAGTCGATAGTACGATGGGAGATCCTTTGTAGGTAACTTTCTGTCTCTCTCTGGCAGCCTTTAAGATTCTTACTTTGTCTTGGTGTTTGCCAATTTAATTATAATGTGTCTTGGTGTCGGTCTTTTGGGGTTCGTCTTGCTTGGGACTCTGTGAGCTTCTTGGACATGTGTGAGTATTTTCTTCCCGATATCAGGGAAGTTTTCTATCAATATTTCTTTTTTTTTATTTGTTTTATTGCTTAAGGTATTACAAAGAGTATTACATATGTCTCCTTTTTTCCCCTTGACCTTCCCCCAGCCTCCCCTAACCCCAGTGACTTGTGTCCATTGGTTATGCTTCTATGCATGCATACAAGTCCTTTGGTTGTTATCTTACCACCCTCCCCATCGGTCTTCCCGCTGTAGTTAGACAGTCTGTTTGATGCTGTTCCCTTAAATATTTATGTTTAAAATATTTTCTTCTTTTTTGTAACATAACATCTTAATTATATTATGTCTTAAAAATATTTTCTTTCCAATCTCTCTTCAGACTACCTATCCAAGTCTATTTTTCCAGGATAATTGACAAAGTTTCCACTTTTTATATTCCTTTACTGAAGGATTGAGAAACATACAATTTCTATATTAAATTGAAAGAAATTGGCAACTTTATTAGAGGAAAGAAATGTATATCTGCACTATGTTTTCAATAGATTTAAAGTTACAACTGCAAAAATAAATATCTGGACAGTTATGACACTTTAAATCTCTTATGGTGACTATGAGTTTCCATCAATAACTTTCACTTATAAGAAGAAACTTTTAGACTCACAAGATAACCAAATCTGGATCAGAAGTGAAAGAAAAAACATAAACACTACTCTTATCAGAAAACAGGATAAGGACAGCTACAAACAGTGCACAATCAGATTAGCAGCATTTTCTAGGAAATAAATGAAAATGTCTGTAAGACAGTGGGAACTTAGGACAATCACTCCACTGCCCACTCTCATTTCCTAGTCATACTGACCCAATGGAATTATACTCTCTTCTCTCTCATCCTGTCACATCTCAATATCTCTTGATTTTCCCACAAGTTGCTCAAGTTGCTCATGGCATCTGAAGTGTTCCTGATAACACCTAGTCCCTATTCTCCAGGTTTCCCAATGCATAGAGTTGATGTACACTGTATATAGCAGCAGGGAATGCCAGCTGTGAGAAAGTTGGAGTTCGAGTCATGAAGCTATGATGATTCATGAAATCAGAATATTCTTGGATAGAGATTCCCAATAAAGAAGAAAGGGTACCTGCAGCATTGCAAACTTGGTGGTGTTCTCCCTGGTGCTGGAATTCTCCCTCTTTCTCCACATTCAGTCCTTCCTGGTAATTTAAAACTTTTGCCTCTACACCTGTCCAATATCTCTAGACTCTGTTACTATAGGACTTCACCTTGACAGTAATGGTGAATATGATCACTTCCTACACTCATTTAATGTCTATGATATTCCACATACTTCATATTTATGATTTCCAACCCTCACAAAATTTTATGGCACAAGTATTAGTTTTACAACTTAACAAATTACAACAAATTTAGCAACTTATAGCAACACATATTTATTCTGGGTCAAGGGTCCAGGCATGCTTTTTTTTTTTATTCTTTTTAAAAAAATATTATAAGTATTACAAAGGGTATTACATATGTATCTTTTTTTTTCCCCGCCCTTGACAATCCCCTGGCCCCCCCCCCCCCCCCGTGTCTTATGTCCATTGGTTATGCTTGTATGCATGCATACAAGTCCTTCGGTTGATCTCTTACCCCCTTCCCTCCTGCCCCCCAACCCTCCCCAGCCTTCCCGCTGCAGTTTGACAATCTGTTTGAGGCAGCTCTGCCTCTGTATCTATTATTGTTCAAAAGTTTATAATGGTCTCTATTATCCATGAATGTGTGAGATCATGTGGTATTTTTCCTTCATTGACTGGCTTATTTCACTTAGCATAATGCTCTCCAGTTCCATCCATGCTGTTGCAAATGGTAAGAGTTCCTTCTTTTTTACAGCAGCATAGTATTCCATCGTGTAGATGTACCACAGTTTTCTAATCCATTCATCTACTGATGGGCACTTAGGCTGTTTCCAGATCTTAGCTATGGTGAATTGTGCTGCTATGAACATATGGGTGCACATATCCTTTCTGATTGGTGTTTCTGGTTTCTTGGGATATATTCCTAGAAGTGGGATCACAGGGTCAAATGGGAGTTCCATTTCCAGCTTTTTGAGGAAACTCCATACTGTCTTCCATAGTGGCTGCACCAGTCTGCATTCCCACCAGCAGTGCACAAGTGTTCCTTTTTCTCCACATCCTCTCCAGCACTTGTCGTTTGTTGATTTGTTGATGATAGCCATTCTGACAGGTGTGAGATGGTACCTCATTGTTGTTTTGATTTGCATCTCTCGGATGATTAGTGACTTTGAGCATGTTTTCATATGTCTCTTGGCTTTCTGAATGTCCTCTTTTGAAAGGTGTCTATTTAGATCCTTTGCCCATTTTTTGATTGGATTGTTTATCTTCTTTTTGTTAAGTTGTATGAGTTCCCTATAAATTTTGGAGATTAGGCCCTTATCAGATATGACGTTGGCAAATATGTTTTCCCACGCAGTGGGTTTTCTTGTTGTTTTGTTGATGGTTTCTTTTGCTGTGCAGAAGCTTTTTATTTTGATGTAGTCCCATTTGTTCATTTTCTCTTTAGTTTCAACTGCCCTAGGAGCTGTATCAGTGAAGAAATTGCTTTGGCATATGTCTGAGATTTTGTTGCCTTTGGATTCTTCTAGAATTTTTATGGTTTCCTGTCGTACATTTAAGTCCTTTATCCATTTTGAGTTTATTCTTGTGTATGGTGTAAGTTGGTGGTCTAGTTTCATTTTCTTGCATATATCTGTCCAATTTTCCCAACACCATTTATTGAAGAGACTATCTTGGCTCCATTGTATGTTCTTGCCTCCTTTGTCAAATATTAATTGAGCGTATTGGTTGGGGCTGATTTCTGGGCTCTCTATTCTATTCCATTGATCTATATGTCTGTTCTTGTGCCAGTACCAGGCAGTTTTGAGAACAGTGGCTTTGTAATACAGCTTGATATCTGGCATTGAGATCCCACCTACTTTGTTCTTTCTCAGGATCGCTGCAGCTATTCGGGGTCTTTTTTTATTCCAGATGAATTTTTGGAGAGTTCGTTCTAGGTCTGTGAAATATGCCGTTGGTATTTTAATGGGAAGTGCGTTGAATTTATAGATTGCTTTGGGTAGTATGGACATTTTAATGATGTTGATTCTACCAATCCAAGAACATGGTATGTTCTTCCATCTCTTTATGTCTTCCTCTATCTCTTTTTTCAATGTCCTGTAGTTTTCTGAGTAGAGGTCTTTTACCTCTTTAGTTAAGTTTATTCCTAGGTAGCTTAATTTTTTTGGTGCGATGGTAAATGGGATTGTTTTTATAATCTCTCTTTCTGAAAGTTCACTATTGGTGTATAGAAATGCCTCAGATTTCTTGGGGTTAATTTTGTATCCTGCTACATTGCCAAATTCATGTATTAAGTCTAGTAGTTTTTTGATGGAGTCTCTAGGGTTTTGTATGTATAATATCATGTCGTCTGCAAATAAGGACAGTTTTACTTCCTCTTTTCCAATTTGGATGCCTTTTATTTCTTCTTCTTGCCTAATTGCAATGGCTAATACTTCCAGTACTATGTTGAACAGGAGTGGTGAGAGTGGGCATCCCTGTCTTGTTCCTGTTTTTAGGGGAAATGGTGTTAGTTTTTGTCCATTGAGTATGATGTTGGCTGTGGGTTTGTCATATATGGCTTTTATTATGTTGAGGTATGATCCTTCTATTCCCACCTTGCTGAGAGTTTTTATCAAAAATGGGTGTTGGATTTTGTCGAATGCTTTTTCTGCATCAATTGATATGACCATGTGGTTTTTTTCTTTCAATTTGTTTATGTGATGTATTACGTTTATTGATTTACGGATGTTGTACCATCCTTGCATTCCTGGGATAAATCCTACTTGGTCATGGTGTATGATCCTTCTGATGTACTGTTGGATCCGATTTGCTAAGATTTTGTTGAGGATTTTGGCATCTATGTTCATGAGGGATATTGGCCTGTAATTCTCTTTCATTGTGTTGTCTTTACCTGGTTTTGGTATTAGGGTGATGCTGGCTTCATAGAATGAGCTTGGAAGTGTTCCTTCCTCTTGGATTTTTTGTAGTAGTCTGAGGAGGATAGGTTTTAGTTCTTCCTTGAATGTTTGGTAAAACTCCCCTGTGAAGCCGTCTGGTCCTGGGCTTTTGTTTGCTGGAAGCTTTTTGATGACTGCTTCAATTTCTTCCATAGTTATTGGCCTATTGAGATTTTTAGATTCTTCCTGATTGAGTGCTGGAATGTTGTATTTTTCTAGGAATTTGTCCATTTCCTCCAGGTTGTCTAGTTTGTTGGAGTAGAGCTGTCCATAGTATTTTTTAACAATCATTTGTATTTCTGTGGGGTCTGTTGTTATTTCGCCTCTATCGTTTCTGATTTTGTTTATTTGGGTCCTCTCTCTTTGCTTTTTGGTGAGCCTGGCTAGAGGTTTGTCGATCTTGTTTATCCTTTCAAAGAACCAGCTCTTGGTTTCATTGATTTTCTGTATTGTTTTTTTGGTCTCTATGTCATTTATTTCTGCTCTAATCTTTATTATCTCCTTCCTTCTGCTCACTCTGGGGTTTTCTTGTTGCTCTCTTTCTAATTCTTTGAGTTGAAGAGTTAGATGATTTACTACCATTTTTTCTTGTTTTTTGAGATAGGCCTGTAGAGCTATAAACTTCCCTCTCAGGACTGCTTTCATTGCGTCCCATAGGTTTTGGATTGTTGTGTTTTCATTGTCATTAGTTTCTAGGATGTTTTTAATTTCTTCTTTGATCTCATTGGTAACCCAATCAATATTTAATAACATGCTATTCAGCTTCCAAGTGTTTGAGTGTTTAGGGTTGTTTGTATTGTAGTTTATTTCTAATATTATGCCCTTGTGGTCTGAGAAGATGCTTGGTATGATTCAATCTTCTTGAATTTGGGGAGACTTTGCTTGTGACCCAGTATATGGTCTATTTTTGAAAATGTCCCATGTGCACTTGAGAAGAACGTATATTTCCTGGCTTTGGGGTTAAGTGTTCTGAAGATGTCAATTAATTCCATCTGATCTAGTGAGTCATTTAAGATTGCTATTTTTTGCTGATTTTTTGTCTGGAGGATTTATCCAGTCATTTCAGTGGTGTATTAAAGTCCTCTACTATGATTATATTGTTGTGGATCTCTCCCTTGATATCTTCCAGGAGTTTTTTTTATGTATTTGGGTGCTCCTGCATTTGGTGCATATATGTTTATCAGGGTTATATCCTGCTAGAAGAGATGAGCAGTGGGGCAGAGAACAAGACACAGGTATATGGAAGGGAGAGGAAAGGCGTGCTGGATGCCCACTTGCTTTCCCATGATTTTTAAGACCTCACAAATTAAGTCTGTCTTGTGGGAGCTCCACTTCCCCAGCACCCACTTTCTCCAAGGGATTTAACTTTGATCCACAGCACTCCACTGGGGCTGCACTTAAATGCTCAGTCCTACTATCTTTCTGAGTCTAGTGCCCCATGCAGGGTTAGGCTCATTGAGCTCAATAAATCTTTGTGAAATTAAAATGTCTGTCTTCTCTTGTGGTCATCACTGTAACCAGGTGATCAAACTTAGCTCTGATAATAGTGGGATAGATTGTGGTAGCATAGTTAACCCTGTGACCTCTAAGCAACATAGAACTGTACACTTTATTTATTTATTTATTTATTTAGTTAAGGTTATTTTTATTTACAAGTTTTGAAAAATATAGATTTTTTACATGGGTTACTTGTGCAAAGTTAAATTTAGAAGAATGATAAATGCACTCCCCTCCTCCCAGTTCCCGCCCCACCCTCCGCCCTCACTCCCCCCCCACTGTCCTCATCCATAGGTGCACGATTTTTGTCCAGTTTCTTCCCGCATCTCCCATTCCCCTTTCCCCCCCAAGAATAGTCAGTCCATTCCCTTTCTATGTCCCTGATTCATTATAATCACCAGTTCATTCTGTACATCAGATTATTTATTCACTTGGTTCTTAGATTCACTTGTTGATAGATGCATGTTTGTTGTTCACAATTTGTATCTTTACCTTTTTCTTCTTCCTCTTCTTAAAGGATACCTTTCAGCATTTCGTATAATACTGGTTTAGTGGTGATGAACTCCTTTAGCTTTTCCTTATCTGTGAAGCTCTTTATCTGACCTTCAATTCTGAATGATAGCTTTGCTGGATAAAGTAATCTTGGTTGTAGGTTCTTGGTATTCATCACTTTGAATATTTCTTGCCATTCCCTTCTGGCCTGCAAAGTTTCTGTTGAGAAATCAGCTGACAGTCGTATGGGTATTCCCTTGTAGGTAATTGAGTCTCTTTCTCTTGCTGCTTTTAAGATTCTCTCTTTGTCTTTTGCTCTTGGCATTTTAATTATGATGTGTCTTGGTGTGGTCCTCTTTGGATTCCTTTTGTTTGGGGTTCTCTGCGCTTCTTGGACCTGTAAGTCCATTTCTTTCACCAGGTGGGGGAAGTTTTCTGCCATTATTTCTTCAAATAGGTTTTCAATATCTTGCTGTCTCTCATCTTCTGGCACCCCTATTATTCTGATGTTTGTACGCTTGAAGCTGTCCCAGAGGCTCCTTACACTATCTTCGTATTTTCGGATTCTTTTTTCATTTTGCTTTTCCGGTTGGGTGTTTTTTGCTTCTTCGCATTTCAAATCTTTGACTTGATTCTTGCGCTCCTCTGGTCTGCTATTGGGTGTCTGTATAATATTCTTTATTTCAGTCCGTGTATGCTTAATTTCTAGTTGGTTCTTTATCATAGCATCGAGGGTCTCATTAGTTTTTGTGAGTCTCTCCTCAAGTTTATTGGCAGCTTCTAGCACATTTTTGCAAGCCCTCAAAATTGCGTTTTTTAGCTCTATATCCTCCATTTCTGTCATGTTTTTTTGTCTCCGCATTTTTTATGCTTTCTTGGTGCACCCCCTAGTGGTCTTTGTGCGCAGTCTTGTTCTAGTTAAGCCTTGATTGTTGTAGTTAAAACTAGAGGGATTTGACCACCAGGCCGACTGGCTGTGAGAATCAGCTGTGGGAAAACTTCTGTCCTCTAGGGAGGTGCTAATCTAGCCTTTGCCTGAGGCGATCCGGCAAATGGCTCTGCGCAGGGCTTGGGCGGGGCGGGACCAACAGGGCGGGCGGAGGGAGCGGTTATGGCTGCCCTCAGTCCCGTTCCCAGAGGCTCTGCTTCTCAGAACCCCAGGAACGGCTTCTTGCAGCTTTTAATATTCTCTCTTTGTCATTAATATTTGCCATTGCAATTATGGCATGTCTTGGTGCAGATCTTTTGGGATTCACTTGCTTGGGACTCTCTGTACTTGTGTAACTTTTTTCTTCCCAATATCAGGGAAGTTTTCTGTTATTATTTCTTCAAATAAATTTTCTAATCCTTGCTTCTCTTCTTGTCCTTCTGGCAGCCCTATTATATGTATGTTATTTTGTTTTGCATTGTCCCAATGCTCCCTTAGGCTCTCCTCCTGCTTTTTAATTTTTTTCTCTAACTGCTGTTCAGATTGGGCTTGTTTCTGTACTTTATCTTCTAACTCACTAATTCAGTCCTCTGCTTCTTCTAGTGTACTGTTGAAGCCTTCCATGGTGTTTTTGATTGTAGCTATATCATTTTTCATTTCTTCCTGATTTTTGCATAGGTTCTTGATTTTTCTCGTCCATCCGGTGTATGAACTGTATGACCATTACTCTGAATTCTTTTTCTGTCATGTTGCATGCTTACATTTCATTGATTTTGTTTCTTGGTGATTCCTCCTTTTCTATCCTCTAGGGATTGTTTCATTGTCTCCCCATTCTGACTATCACCAGAAGGTTCAAATGTCAAGTTTCAGGGGCCTGGGCCATGTGCAGTAGGAGTTTTGCACCCCCCATGTGTCACTGAAGAGCTCTGACACCAAGTCGTGCAGCTGTTGTGGGTTGGTGGGAGCCATGCTCGCCTTGGGTTAGAGTCTCAGGTGCTTAGTGTGGCCTCGTGTGCGCACCTAGAATCAGGGACACTGCCTGCACCACGTTGACACAGAGAACCTGCTGGGGTGTGCCAAAAGTCAAAGTCTCCTAGTGTGTTTCAGGAGTCCGCGCCGAGAATTGAGTATCACAGTCTCTGTTGCTTGGTGCTATCTCGCACCAAGAATCAGGGTCCCTATGTGCGCATGCACCAAGAATTGGAGTCTCTGGCTCTTAGTGTGAATGTACTGGGAATCAGGGATCCCATGTGCACGCAATGAGAAACAGAGTCTAGTCCCTGGTGCTCATTGCTGCCTCTTGCGTGGAGATTCAGGGTCCTTGATCTGCTTGGGAGATCGGGTTGCACTAGTCTTACTGGAAAACAGCCTTCCATGTGCGCTTGCCCTGAATCAAAGTCAGGTGGCACTGCTGCTCAGTGTGGGTGTGGGGTCTGGTCACGCAGTTATGCACTGCAGGAAGCAGACTCCCCATGTCTATGCACCCAGGTTCAAATTCAGTGCTGCCTCCCTGCATGGGCACGGGGTCTGGTCGTGGGGAACAAACTCCCCGAGTTCGCACGTTCAGGTTCAAATTCAGTGTAGTCTCCCTGTTTGGGTGCCGGGTCTGGCCATGGGAAGCATACTCACCGGGTTCGTGCCCCCAGGCTCAAATTCAGCGCTGTCTCCCGCGTGGGCACGGGACCCGGTCGCGGAAAACTATCTCCCCAAGTTTGCGCACCTATGCTCAAATACAGCACACCCTCCCTGCCTGGGTGCAGAGCCTGGGCGAGGGCAACAAACTCCACGGCTTCGCACAACCAGTTTCAAATTCAACACAGCCTCTCTGCTAGGGTGCAGGGTCTGGTCGTGGGAAACAAACTCCCCGGGTCTGCACCCCCAGGCTCAAATTCAGTGCTGTCTCCCCACGTGGGCACAGGACCCGGTCGCAGGAAACAGTCTCCCCAACAATGCGCACCCAGGCCCAAACTCAGCACAGTCTCCCTGCCTGGGCATGGAGCCCAGTCACAGGAAATAAATTCCCCAAGTTCGCAAGTCCAGAATCAAACTCAGCGCTATCTCCCTGCCCTGCGTGGGTGTGGGATCTGGTCCCAGAAAACAGTCTCACCAAGGATGCGCACCCAGGTTCAAATTCAGCACAGTCTCCCTGCCTGGGTGCGGAGCCTAGTCTCTGGAAACAAATTCCCCGAGTTCGCGCACATCCGGACTCAAATTCAGCGCTGTCTCCCTGCCCTGTGTGGGCGTGGGATCTGGTCACAGATAACAGTCTCCCCAAAGATGTGCACCTACGCTCAAGTTCAGCACAGTCTCCCTGCCCGTGGAGCCTGGTCGCGGGAAACGAACTTCCCGTGTCCGACTCCAAGGCTCAAAGTCAGGCAGAGCTGCTGCTGCTGAGTGTGTGCAGAAAGCCCTATTGTGCAGCAGGGGTCTGGAAGTTCCTATGCTGCTGCCCCGAGGGTGGCGGGGGAGGAGGATTGGCTTTGTGACTCACAGAAATCTGCGGATGGGGTGCCTGGAGTCTTGGTGTCCCTGGGTCTGCAGCTGTGGTCGTAGGTCTTCTACCAGAGCGGCTGTAGGGTTCCGGTTTGCTACTGAGACCAGACTGGGTGCTGGCGAGGCTAGGATCCTAGTCTCAAGCAGTTCTGTTCTTCAAGATGGCGTGGTCTCTGCGTCGCTGGTGTCCTCCCCTGAGTGTTTGCAGTGGCAGCGGGGTTTTGCCATCTAAGACCACCTGGATTGGCAGCCCTTGAAAGACCTGCAGGATCTAACTGTCCCTATTTCTCACACACACACACACACACACACACACACACACGTCCACACACTCCTCTATAGCTCCCTCAATCTCTCACACACTCTCCCTCCCTACCTTCCTGCCAGTCATCATCTATTCCCCCCTCTGTCAATATTTCTCCAAGCAGGTTTTCTATTCCTTGCTCAGTTTCCTCTCCTTCTGGTACCCCTATTATGCAGATGTTTTTTTTTTGTTTTGTGTTGTCCCAAAGCTCTCCTCATTTTTAAATTTTTTTTGAATTAAATCTTTATTGTTCAGATTATTACAGTTGTTCCTCTTTTTCCCCCCATAGCTCCCCTCCACCC
>NW_005357847.1:175556-188100 GCF_000412655.1 Myotis brandtii | reverse complement strand
TACTTCCGCACCTCCTCTGAGTCTCAGTGTGCTTTTCTCTTTCCTTCTAGTTGTAGAATTTCCACTCAGCCAGCCTTCCTGTGGTTCTGGATGATGTCCGTTCCATCTTTTAGTTGTATTTTTGAAGTGGTTGTGCGAGGCAGCAATCTTCGGTGTTTACCTATGCTGCCATCTTGGTTTCTCCTTCTCTCCTCATTTTTTTAAGTTTTTTTTTTCTAGATGCTGCTCTGCTTGGGTATTTTTTTCTACCTTGTCTTCTAGCTCGCTGATGTGGTCCTCTGCTTCTTCTAGTCTACTGTTTATGCTTTATATTGAGTTCTTTATTGCAGTTCTTTATTTCTTCTTGGTTCTTATTCATTTCCTCTTGGTTCTTACACATATTGTTGAATTTTTCTTCCAACCTTTTCAGCGTCCTTATGACCATTGCTCTGAATTTTTTCTTTGACATATTGTTTGCCTCCATTTTGTTTACTTCCTTTTCTGGTGTTGCCTTCTTTTCTTTTGTATGTGGGTGTTCTGTTTCTTTGTCTCCCCATGATTGCTCCTCTCCGGGTGTCTGGTTATGTAGTTGTCTCTCTCCTGTGTTGACTTAAAGGCACAAAATACAACACAACAACACACAATGAACAGGGCACCAAACACAAATGTATTCATGATACTAATAACCCCAAATAAAGGTGACCACCAGAGAAAAAAGAATTAGGGGATAGAAAAGAGTGCAAAAATGATATGGAGAAAAGGAAAAAATGTAAGAGAGAAATGAAAGAGAAGAAAAAGAAGGGGAAAAATATATAAATATGGGGAGAATACTCCAATAAAACAACAACTAATCCCAAAAATTCAAACAACAAACACCCAGATGAATCTTAGGAGGCAGAGCTTATTTCCAGAAGGTAAGGTCAAGGAATTGAATGAATGGGGAAATAGCCACAGTTCAGTATAGAAGAGGTAGAACCAAAAAAAAAAGAAAAAAACAAGCTAGGCAACAATCAACAAACAACAAGACAGAAAGAAAGGAAAAGGGGGGGAAAAGAGAGGAAGAAAAAAAATTTTGGGATAGTGAAGAAAGTGAAGAGAGAAGTGTGCATGGACTTGGAGCAGGGGAGAGGAAAGTAGATATATGAGTAAGATCAATTTTTAACAAGGAGTAAAAAGAAAGGATAGAGAAAAACTAAAGCAGGAACAGGGTAAGAGAAACAGAATGATAAAGGGGAGAAGTGAGGAAGTGTTGGCATAAAGGAAAAATTGAGATAGAGTAAAATAATGCTAAAAGAAAAATAAAAATAAAAGGTAGAACAGTAATACTAAAATAAAAGAAAAGAAAGAAAAAATAAAATAAAACTTTTAAAAAAGGTAAAATAATAGTAGCAATAATAATAATTCAAAATAAAAATATAATAATAAAAAAAGTAAAATCAAGTGAGAAAAAAATTTGAGTTTCTAAGTAAAAGATAAAAAATAAAAAATGAAGTAGTGAAGGTTGTTCACTTCCTCTACTGTTTTGTTTGGCACGTCTGTTTCCTGTCAGGTAGTCAGCACAGTATTGAAGTTCCCTTCAATACACCACTCCTCTGTGTCATAAGCCACAGCCCTGTTTTCAAGCAGCGGGGATCTCTCTGCTCCCTTTGTTTCTCAGTCTTCCTGTAGTTGTATTTACACGAGAGTAAATTTCTGACACAACCCCTGGGTGATGGTGTTTCTGTATTAATATCCAGGGCTAAAAGGCCCCTCTACCCAGTGTTTAGATTTTTCTTTTTCTGCCACACTTAATACTAGGTTGGAGGGACAGACTGCCCCAGAGCTGATTTCCTGTTAGTCTCTCCTCATTCTGATCCCCAGTTTCCACAAAAACAACTTTCCCCTGCAGTCTCAGTGAGTGTTTTTAATTGGAAGATCCTATGTACTGGACTTAGCAAGCAAAAGCAAGGAGTTAAAAAGGAAAAAAGCCAAAGGAAGCATGCCAACTAGCATTTTTTTCCCCTGGCATTGCGCAGCCGGTATAGAAATTCAGGCCGCCTTTCTGGGCCCAGCCCAGCTGTGGGTTAATATCTAGAGCAGTGATGGCGAACCTATGAACTCATTTTTTTGGTTGATTTTTCTTTGTTAAATGGCATTTAAATATATAAAATAAATATCAAAAATATAAGTCTTTGTTTTACTATGGTTGCAAATATCAAAAAATTTCTATATGTGACACGGCACCAGAGTTAAGTTAGGGTTTTTCAAAATGCTGACATGCCAAGCTCAAAAGGTTCGCCATCAGTGATCTAGAGTCCCCTTCTGCCAGAAGCCCTGTGGACCCCCTTCCACATTTGAGGGCTACACTGACCCCAATGGCCACGGATTTTGTGGGACTCGGTCTTCCTCTGAGACTCTAGTCCCCACTGTGCATGTTTCTCCCTCCAGCTGGATCCCAGACCTCACCTTTCTCTAGGCCAGTGGTTCTCAACCTTGGCTGCATATTAGAATCACCTGGGAATCTTTTTAAAATCCTGATTTCTGGGCCTCATTCTCCGGAAATTCTGGTTCTTTGTTGTGGGGTGGAGCCACAACATTAGTAACAAAGAAACAGAATTTCCGGAGGATGAGGCCCAGAAATCAGGATTTTAAAAAGATTCCCAAGTGATTCTAATGTGCAGCCAAGGTTGAGAACCACTGCTCTAGGCAATATCTGACTTTTCCATCCATGGATTGTCTCACCAGCTGTGTTTAATTCACCAATTCCGGGTGGGTGTTAATCGATTCAGCTGTTCCTTCTATCTGCTCTGTGAGAAGGTGCAGGGCCCTTCTGTGTATTTGGTGCCACTTTGTCTCCCCCTGGACAGACTTTTTAGGCACCCACAGTCAGGGAGGCTGGAGTCCTGGTGTTCGTGGGTTCACAGCTGAGGCAGCTGGTCCCTGGGCGTTGTGGTTGTAGGGTCCCGGATGGTATCCGAGGTCTCCCCAGTTGAAAGTAAGGCTGGGCTTCTGATCACAGCCACTCTCCCCTTCAAGATGGTGAGGTCTCTGGCTGCTCCAGGAGAGATTTCAGCAGTAGTAGAGGCTGCCTGGCCAGGGGAGCCCGGTCCACCAGTCCCCAACTGTCCTGTGGGATATAGCTGTCCCTCTCTCACAAATATAGACATTCCCCACACATCCATGCCCTCTCCCTTTGTTCTCTCACTCACACACTATCTTGCAGCCTGCCATCCTGTCGTCAGCTATCTTGGATCTCCTAAATATGTCTTTTTAATCCTCACAAGAGGGTATGTTTTTATTGATTTGAGAGAGAATAAGAGAAACTTTGATCAGTTGCCTCCCACACATGCTCCAACTGGGGATGGAACCCACAACCTTTTGATGTATAGGAAGATGCTCCAAACAACTGAGCCACCTGGCCAGGGTATATGCTACTGGCATTGAAGTAGGTTTGTTTACACCAGTGTCACCACAAACATGTTAGGAATGTCTCACGCTACAATATTACCATGACGATGATGTTAAGACTGCTACAACATTGCTACATGGTAGGAATTTTTTAGCTCAGTTACAGTCTTATAGGACCACTGTGATATATGTGTTCTGTTGTTGACAAAAACATTATAATATGGCATGTGAGTGTTTATGTAATCTTTAAAGAAATGTAGGTATGTTGTTTCCATTTTACACATAGTAAATTATTGCCCTGCAAGTTAAGTGCTTTGCCCAGGGCTGCAGAGCTAGTAAACTGCAAATATGGGAGGGAATTCAGGGCTCTACTTCCAGATGCCTCTCTCCCTAGCCCTTCCCACTGTGCCATGCTGGCCCTATACATTCCATGAATGTAGCTCTTTTTTTGGCCACCACTCTTTCTTGTCTATGGTCAGAGTGAGTCCCCTCTTCTCCTTGCCCTGCCTGGGATTGGCCATTTTTCTATTGTAATCCTGGGCAGGGCTCTGCAACTCTTTCTGTGTGTCTGGGGTCCAGTTAGTGACTACAAAGCTTCATTCCCAAACTCTTAAACTTCCCATCATGATGCTGCTATGAGCTTGCTGTCTTCTAAAGTCCTGTGTCTCCTTTCTGTATACTTCAATGTCACATTTCTGTCTGGATTCATAAGGCAGCCTTCTACTATTGCAGGAGGGGGGAAAAAAGAAGCTTATGAGGGTGCCTTTCTAAAATATGCCCACCAACATACCCTACCCATGCCCTCTTAGCAGACCCACTCTCTAGTTGTTATTTGTTTGTTTGTTTCTTTGAAGATTATAAGAACCATATCAAGGGGTCTTTTGCCCTTGGGCTTGCAATTGCCACTACAGAGGGATCTCAGATCTGTTACAGGTTCTCTTTTTCCAGTTACTCTGAGAGTTACATTTGCACAGAGCACTATGCCACACCAATTTTGGGGTAAAATGATTATAATAATAACATTCTACAAAACACAGCTTCCTCTTGCTCATTTCCTCCTCGAGACCTGCCCTGATTTTCTGTTGTCTCAGATTTACTCCCAGTTCTCCCTTCAAGTCCATGAAAGGCCAGAGGCAACAAAGAGAGTACTAGCTAGGAGCCTGGATTGAGCCTCAGTTTTCAGGGCTCAGAGAAAGCATTTTAGGGGAATGCTAACTCAACACCCACACTCAAATACTGGGTGATACTCCAAAGAATTAGAAAACCTCAACATCTCTTTAAGGGATCAACTTAAGTAATGATGGTGCATTTACGCAGTGAAATGCTGTAATACCTTCTGGCACTTAAAATGCTAATACAAATATCTATTAACTCACGTGGAAGCAGGTGAATCCAGGTTTTGTGGGGCCTGAAGTTTACACAATTTAGAGACTGTCTTTAATAAAAGAAAATATACTTTGAAGGGAGTCTATGCATATGTGGGGCTTTGAAGATTAAGCTTTATAAATACACAAGAGGCCCAGTGCATGAAATTCCCAGGGATCAGGCCTAAACTGGCAGTCGGACATCCCTCTCACAATCCTGGACCGCTGGCTCCTACTCGCTCAACTGCCTGCCTGCCTGGTCGCCCCTAACTGCCCCCCCCCCCACCAGCCTGGTAGCCCCCAACTGCCCCCCCTGCCGCCTGGTTGCCCCATGCAGCCTGCTGTTCAGTCATTTGGTTGTCCCTCACTAACCCTCCTGCTGGCCTGGTCATAGGCAGCCATCATGTGAGGGTGTGAGGGTTAATTTGCATATTACCTCTTTATTATATAAAATTTCACAAAGAAAGGTTTCTGAACAGTGTGTAACACTGTTCTTCTTTCAGAAAATCATAATAGATTATGCAGAGGATGTGTACTTTTGGCATATTTATTTTCATTTTGCATCTCTGCAATATGATTATATACATGTTTATATGCATATATATCTGTGTGTTTGTGCATTTCAAATGTATGTGTATGTATATATGTATATATGCATTTAAATATGTGGGTATATGTGCATTTAAATATATTTACATAATTCACTTGAAGATCAATGGGTCATTAAAGAGCCATATCATGGGGTCTTTTGCCCTTGGGCTTGCAACTGACACTACAGGCGGTCTCAGATCTGTTATAGTTTAAATCCAAAGGGCTGGGCAGATTAAGAAACTCCAAAGTTGTAGAATGGAAAGTTGGGAAAACAGATGGAAATAAGATTTAAACCAGAGAGAGGGGACTAGAAGAATTCTGTAAGAGTTGCTTGCCAGGTATTTTTAAAAATTAAACATTTTTTAATGTTGACACCATTGCAGTATCCCCCTTTTGCCCACCTTTTCTCACCCCCACCTTCCTCTCCCTTGGCCTTCACCAAACTACTGCCCATGTCCATGGGGTACGCATATTTAGGATGTTCCCCCAAAATGTATACACACACTTTGAATAGCTATAATGGCAGTGTTTATTAAAATACATTTCATTTTCAAAATTGAGCTATCAGCTGTTAAAGTGTATATACATTTTTTGGGGGGGCACACTGTATGTTCTTTAGCTAACCACTTCATCTTTATCCAGTCACCCCCACCACACTCCCCTCAGGTACCAGCCAGTCTGTCTCATATATACATGCTTCTGGTTCCATTGTTTGTTGTTGTTAATCCTCCCCCAAGGATATTTTTCCACTGATATTTTTGTTTTGTTTTGTTTGTTTATTTCTACTGATTTTTTAAGAGAGAGCGAAAGGGATGGGGAGAAGACAGAGAGACACATCAATTGGTTGCCTCCTGCACTCACCCCAACCAGGGCCAGGGATCAAGCCTGTATCCCAGACATGTGCCCTTGGCCAAATTGAACCCATATCCTTCAGTCCATGGGCTGACACTCTATCCATTGAGCCAAACCAGCTAGGGCCCGGTTCCATTTTATGTTGTTCACTAGAGGCCCAGTGCAAAAATTCATGGGCAGGTAGGGTCCCTAGGCTTGGTTGGCTATCAGGGCCAATCGGGGCCTTCTGGCTGCCAGTCAGGGCCTTCCTTCTGGCTGTGGCTGGGGCCTCCTTTCCCTGGCTGCCGGCTGCCAGCTGTCAGCTGGGGCCTTCCTTCATTCCGCACCACCCCCCTGGTGGTCAGCACATGTCATAGCAAGTGGTCGAACTTCCGGTCAAACTTTGATCTCTTGTTTGAACTCCCAAGGGGACACTTTGCATATTAGCCTTTTATATAGAGAGACTTAGAGGCCTGGTGCATGAAAATTCGTGCACTGGGGTGGGGGGTCCCTCAGCCTGGCCTGTCCCTTCTCACAGTTTGGGAGCCCTCAGGGGATGACCTACTGACGGCTTAGGCCTGCTCCCTAAGCTGCAGTCTGACCTCCCTCTGCAGGAGGCAACCCGGCCAATCAGGGGAATAGATATATAGATATAGATATATATAGATATATATAGATATATCTAGATATAGATATAGATATATTAGATTCCACATATTAGTGAGGTCAAATGGTATTTGTCTTTCTCTGACTGGCTTATTTCATTTAGCATAATACTCTCCAGGTCCATCCATGCAGTTTCAAAAGGTAAAAGTTCCTTCTTCTTTTTTTTAAATTAAATTTTATTGGGGTGACATTAGTCAACATGAACATATAGGTTTCATGTGTGTATTGCTAAATTACAAAATCTGTATATAGCACCATATACCCACCACCCAAATTCAAATCTTCTCCTGTTTCCTCATATTAGGATACCCTCTGCCCCCAACCCCCTCCCTCTGGCAACCACCATACTGATGTTTGTGTTCATAACTTTCAGTTCTATATTCCACATATGAGTGAAATCATATAGTTCTTAGCTTTTTCTGTCTGACTTATTTCACTTCGCATAATCTCAAGGCCCATCCATGTTGTTGTAAATGACGCTATTTCATCCTTTCTTATGACCATGTAGTACTCCATTGTGTATATTTACCACAACTTCTTTTTCCAGTCCTCTATTGCAGGGTACTTTGGCTGTTTCCATGTCTTGGCCACTGTGAATAAGGCTGCAATGAACATAGGGGTGCATATATCCTTGCATATAAATGATTTTGTTTTTTAGGTATACACCCAGGAGTAGGGTTGTTGGGTAAGATGGTAGCTCTATTTTTAATTTTTTGAGGAATTGCCAGGCTGTTTTGCATATGGTTGTACCAGTCTACATTCCCACCAGCAGTGAATGAGGGTTCCCTTTTTTCCACAACCTGTCCAACACATGTTATTGCTTGTCTTGTTGATAATGGCCACTCTAACTGGTGTAAGGTGGTATCTCATTGTAGTTTTAATTTGCATTTCCCTAATTGCCAGTGAGGTTGAACATCTATATATATAAAAGGCTAATATGCAAATTGGCCCCTCAGGAGATCAACCAAGAGACTGGGAGTTCAATCGCTCACTATGATGTGCGCTGACCACCAGGGGGTGGTGCAGAACATGGCAAGCATCAGTGACGTGGAGCTGGCAGCAGGTGGCAGTGGAGGCACTGCTGGCCCCAATGGCCCCTGATAAGAGCTGGATTGCAGTGGGATGGTGGAGCAGGTGAGTGGGCGATGCCAGGCCAAGGCAGGGTGCCAGGCAGGGCTGCAGGGTTGCAAGGCTGGGGGTGCGAGCTGGGGCTGCCAGGGTGACACAGGGCTGGACATGCCCTGAAGCCCTCCTGAAGTCCCTTCTAGGCAAGCCAATCTCCTGTGGTTCCTCCCCAGCCGGCTGGCCCCAATTGTATCTCTGCAGCTGAAAGAAGTCGGCGTTGTCGACAGAATATGTCTGAAGACCAACTATTGACACAATGTACCTCTGCAGCCGAAATAAAGCGGCGTCATTGACAGAATATGTCTGAAAAACTGTCATCAACAAGTACTGCCAATACTGGTAGGAACTGCCTTCACAGCAAAAATGAAGTAAATGAGGATGCAATTATTGAAAATAGTTGTGGTGGAATGACTGTTACATGTCAATTTTGCCTATCACTAAATTTCTCTGATGAAAAACCATCTAATAGAAAATTTACTTGATGTTGCAGCCCAAATGATATAAATTTTCCAGAATACTTGACATATTTTAAAAAATTAATGATAAACGAGGATTCTGACAGTAAAAATTTCATGGAAAATATTTGTTGTTATTGTTTATTTATTAATCAATTTATATATTTTTTCGTGTACATTTTACTAATTTTCTTTCATCTCTGACACTTCTATTGTAGAGAAAGGGCAAATGGCAATATTTAAATATTTCTTCTAATTAATTTCCTTTCAATGTGCATGAATACGTGCACCGGGCCACTAGTCTTTTCATATATCTATTGGCTGTTTGTATGTCTTCTTGGGAGAGGTGTATTTTCAGGTCCTCTGCCCACTTTTTGATTGGATTGTTTATTTATTTGGTGATGAGTTTTATGAGTTCTTTATGTATTTTGGAAATTAAACCTTTGTCAGAGCTACTGTTTCCAAATATCATCTTCCATTTGTTTGGCCGTCTGTTTGTTTTGTTGTCTATTTCTTTTGCTGTGCAGCAGCTCTTCAATTTGATATAAGTGCCTTCTTTTTTATAGCTGAATATAATTCCAGTGTGTAGATGTATCACTGCTTTTTTATCCTCCTCATTTGCTGATGGGCACTTGGGCTGTTTTCAGATCTTGAGTGTTGTAAATAATGCTACTATGAACAAAGGTGCTGCAACCTGCATGGCTAGGTTCAGGATCTGAAGGAGGGGCCGACGCACAAATGAAAATACTATATAAGAAATATGAATTTAGAAGGCATTGGAGGGCCAGGTGGAGACCTCTTTCCTGATGAGGCACACTGACTTCTGGCCTGGGCTGCTTTTTATTTACTTGAATACACATTTGCCCTTTAGCAATGCATACAGTCAGATCAAAGGTAAAATTTGGTAAACAATGTAAAGATTACCAGGTCAGGAAATTTCCTTGAGCCATTGAGCCCACAGCAGGGCAGTTTTATGCTGACTTTTAGCCCTGCTGAATATCAAAGTCCATTGGCCTTTCAATGTTTCTTTTTGCATTTTTATGCTAACTGCTATTTGCTTTAGATTTCCAGCACATAGGGGTGCATATTTTCTTTCTGATTGGTGTTTTGGGATTCTTAGGCTATATTTCTAGAGGGAGATTGCTGGGTCAAAAGGCAGTTCCATTTTTAATTGTTTGAGGAAACTCCATAATGTTTTCCACAGTGGGTGCACCAGTCCTCATTCCCAACAGCAGTGTACTAGGGTTCCCTTTTCTCCAGAGCTTCACCAGGACTTGTTTGTTGATTTTTTCATAGTAACCATTCTAACAAGTATCAGCTGATACCTCATTGTTGTTTTAATTTGCATTTCTCTGATGATTAGTGACCATGAGCATTTTTTCATATATCTGTTGGCCATCTGTATGTCCTCTTTGGAGAAGTGTCTATTCAGGTGTTTGCCCATAATTGGATTGTTTGTCTTTCTGGTCTTAAATTGTATGAGTTCTTTATATATTTTGGACATTTTAAAGAAGCTTTTAGAGTTACAGAAAGGTGGCAAAGATAATACAGAGAGTTCCCAATAAATTTTCACCCAGTTTCTCCTATTGCTAACATCTTTTATTGCAAGGCAAATTTGTCACAACCAAGGATCCAGCATTGGTACATTATTAACTAGATTCCAAACTTGATTTAGATTCCACTAGTTTTGCCCTGGTGTCCTCTTTCTCTTCCAGAATAGCATATCACATTTAGTCTCTTGTCTCCTGAGCCCTCTAGTCTATGACAACTTCCAAAATTTTTCTGCATTTTAAAGACCTGCACAATTTTGAATGGGACTCTCTGATGTTTTTTTCATAGTTAAACTAGGGCTATGGAATTTTGGAAGGAAGCTAGTGAAATGCCACTCTCATCATTGTATCAAGGATTCCTGTTACCCCTATGACTTCTCACTGATGATGTTAACTGTAATCACCCATCTGATTGGTGGTTGTCAGGCTGTCCACTGTGCAGGTCCCTAAGCAGAGCCCATACTTAAGGGGTGGGGAGTTCATCTTCGTCCTTCCGAGGAAGAATACCTATATAAACTATATAGGAATTCTTTTGTTCAGGAGGTTTGTCTCTTCTCCACCATTTATTTATTCAATCATTTATATCAGTACCAACTTGTGGATAGTTATTTTATATTATATGTTATAACCCAGTTATATATTGCTTGAATTGCTCCAGCTTTGGCCATTGGGAGCTCTTTCACTTAGGTCCTGTCTCCTGACATGCTCACATTATTTTTTCAGCATTTCCTTACTTTCTGGCACTACAAAATGCTCCAGATTCATTTTGTATATTACCTCCTGCCCCAGCTTTACAACAAACCATTTCTTCAAAGAGCACTTATTCCTTAATTGGAGAATGATATAGAAAGCAAGATGTGGCCCCTTGGTATCGGAGTGTCATTGCTTCTATGCCCCTCAGTGGACACAGCTAGGAAATATATGTATGTATACACACATATATAGATATTTGTGTATTTATCCATCTATATCTATATTAAACCAAACATTATTTCATACTGATGTCTCCAAATCTAATCCAGGACCACAAGGTTAATTTTAGTGCTCCCTCCCTCCTTGTTTGTCTGAGCCTCCTTCTTTCTCCAACAGCAAAAAACTTGGCTCCCTGGCACCCTATGCCTTCACTTACTTAGGCTCAGCATGCATAGACAGTAGTGTAGGAATCGTTAGCCTATACCCCCCCAGGAAGTAACTTATCCATATAAGTACAGTGTTTATGTATCTTTCCTATTGTCTTTACTCTTACAGTTTCCTGTCAAAATATTATTTTCCAAAGTTACTAAGGTTCAGCACCTTTTCTTTAAATGCCAGTTTTCATTGTTGGGAGCCAGCACTCTAGGTTGACTGAAAAAAAAATGCATTAAAGATACCATGGAAGGTTGTTTGGAAAGATGCCCGTTTGCAATGTGACTTTCTCCTCCCATGGAGAGGTAGGTTCTGCTTCCTACTCCTTGAATCTAGAACTGGCTTCGTTATTTGCTTTGGCCAATAAAATGTGGCTGAATGGTGTGATTTTGAACCTAGACCTCAAGAGGCCTTACAGTGTTTGCTCTGGCCCCTGGCACTGTGAAGCAACCTGAATGTACAGCTCAGAGACATGCGGCCCAGCTGACAGGCAGTACCCACTTCCAGGTATGTCCACGAGGCATCATAGACCATCCTGCCTCAATTGAGCCCATTAAAGTGACTTGGCAAAAGTGACAGAAAAACTGCCCAGCTGAGCCCAGCCTAAATTGCTGACTCACTGAGCCCAGCCTAAATTGCTGAGTTAATAAAGTTCATTTATGCTTATATATTGAAGTCATTAAGTTTTGGGGTATTTTGTTAAGCAGTGATAGATAGATAATTCAGACACTATTGCAGCCTGGACATTTTTTAACATTTCAAGGAGTTTCTATATCTTACCCCAGCTAAGTTTTTAGAATGTTTCCAATAGGCCCTATCAGAGCAGCAAATTTAACTCACTGCAGGTCACATGATAAATAGCACTGCTGTTTTTATAAACAAACTGGAGGCCTAGTGCATGAAATTCATGAATGGGGAGGGTCCCTAGACCTGGCTGGTGATCAGGGCCAATCTGTGGGGTGACCGGCAGGGTGATCAGGAGGCC
This sequence comes from Myotis brandtii, assembly GCF_000412655.1. NCBI lineage: Eukaryota > Metazoa > Chordata > Mammalia > Chiroptera > Vespertilionidae > Myotis > Myotis brandtii. The sequence continues at coordinate 176,042 of NW_005357847.1, read as the reverse complement.
CCCGCTGGCACCTGCCTTGGCCTGCCTGGGGCCGCCTGCTCTCTGGCCCTGTACCCCGCCACCGGTGGCCTCCCTCTGTGGGAGGTGATCAGCAGGGCGGTCAGGGGGCTGCGCCGCCTGCTTGCCCACTGACCCCACCCCCCAATTGCCCCACTGCTGGTACTGGTCACCTCCCGTGATCAGGGCAATCAGGGGGTGGCACCAGCCCACTGCCACCCTCTCGCCGGCTGGCCCCGCTCCCCCACCACTGCCACCAGTTGCCTTCCTCTGTAGGTGACCAATGGGGCAATTGGCTGGCCGGGGGCCTGTGTGCTGGGGGCAGCTCCTGCGTTGAGCATCTTCCCCCTGGTGGTCAGTGTGTGTCATAGTGACCGGTCATTCCACCAGTCGTTCTGCCATCCAGTCGATTTGCATATTAGGCTTTTATTATATAGGACTAGAGGCCCGGTGCACAAAAATTTGTGCACTCGGGGGGGAGGGGGGGGC
>NW_005357847.1:158716-175372 GCF_000412655.1 Myotis brandtii | reverse complement strand
ATACACACATATATATTCCAGAAAGGTCTATTTAATATTCCTTAAAGTAATTCTGTGTAATAATCAAATATTATCATACCCAGTTGTTGAGGTTCAGGCAGTCATATGAAAAAACTACATCCTCTGCCCCCTTACCTTAGATGAGATTCACAAAAAAGGTTTGTCTCCAGTCACACCCCTGAACTTGATCTTGTTCACTGCTGTTCTCCCTGCTTTAGACCCAGATGATTGATAGGAATGATGTCCAATCACAATTTGTCCTTTCCTTTTCAGGACTCTGAGAACTGGGCTTGCACTATTTCCTAACAATCCTATATAATAAAATGCTAATATGCAAATAGACCGAACTACCAGTCACTATGATGCGCACTGACCACCAGGGGATCTGCCCCCTGATGGTCAGTGTGCTCCTTCAGGGGGAGCACTGCTCAGCCAGAAGCTCTGAGCCAGACTCATGACTGTCAAGCGCAGCAGCAGCGGTGGGAGCCTCTCCTGCCTCAGCAGCAGTGCTAAGGATGTCCGACTGATGGCTTAGGCCCGCTCCCTGAGAGGGTGCAGTCTGGGCTGAGGGACACCCCCTCCCCCCAGTGCATGAATTTCATGCGCCGGGCCTCTAGTAGTATTATAAAAGAGCAAGCAAAAAATAAATAAAATATCTTACCAAATTCACAATTTAGAATGCAAACTATCCCTTTCATGATTACCTTTTGGGAAGAGAGTGGTCTAAGCTTTGCTCTGTCAGTGAAACAAGTCTGCACAATCCCCCAGTAAAGCAAGCACTGCAGCAGAGTAAATTGGAGAGCAGTACCCCACGCCTGCTTCTGCAGATTCCCTGAGTTTCCTGGCCCTTCAGATGCATGTGACCTACTGTTGTGACAGCGTGGCCTGTCACCCCAAAGAGAGAGTAAAGATAATTCAGGCACATACTCTAGAAGACTGAAGGTGAATACTTTTAAAACTCTGCCATCTTGAATTAAATAGTAGTTCCTATTTATGTTTTTCTGCAAAGGCTGTGGTCTTGAAAATGCATTTCATTCTCTCCCTCAGCTTACAAATCAAATGAATCATCAGATCCTAATTATTGTATTTTAAACATTTTAAATCAATCCATTCTTCTTAGGCTGCCTCCATCATTATTCCTATCCGTGCTCTGATCACTGTCCATGCAATCACCACAGTAAATGTCAGAGTCTTACCATACTACAGTCACTCTTGAAACTCTCCAAAGTCTCCACATTTCTTTCAGAAACAAGGTCCATGTACCTCTTCATGGCGCAACAACAAATTCAAAGGCCAAAGCCACCACTGGGGTGAAGCAGGGCCCTGGGGTCAGAGAGACTTTCATTCCAGCCTGTGCTTTGCCACTTACTTGGGAAAAATAGTTCTCCTCCCCAAGGTCCAGATAGTGTAGGCAGTCTCTGCCTCAGAGAATTGATATGAAGATTTAATCCTCTACTTGTAGTAGCCAGGCACTAAACAAATGATTAAGAAATATTAGCTTATTATAATAATTACTAGTGGCCCGGTGCACGAAATCATGCACATTAAAAGGGAATTAATTAGAGGAAATATTTCAATATTGCTATTTGCCCTTTCTCTATAATAGAAGTGTCAGAGATGAAAGAAAATTAGTAAAATATACTTGAAAATAATATGTACATTTATTAATAAATAAACAATCACAACATGATATAACAACAACAAAGACATGATATAAAAACAACAAAAACACGATGTAAAAACAACACTGATACAAACAATGACTGATAAAGTGATTAAACTTATTATAATATCTCCCAGTATACCACATTAAGAGTGAAAACACTTTCAGAGTGTTTGACTAATTCCCTTGTGAGGAAGTATTTACAACTTTAACTTTAACATCACACGCTCTTTGAACTGGAGAGAAAGCAACATATAACTGACCTTGTGTGAAAACAGGTTAAAGTAGAAATATTCCTACTCTGTCAAGTCATCACAAATGCTGGCATCATGGGAAACTATTCTTTGAATTAATTTAAATGGGAGGCCAGTGTCAGATCAGGTTCCAAGGTACAGGGGAATGGGATTCCTGGTTGGCAGGCCGCTGACAGCAAGCTGTCCAATGGATGATTCTTCAAGGAATGGGGCTCCCTCCTCCCTCCTGTCAGGGTCCAGTTTGAAGGCGGGCAATGCCCCCCAATCGCATGAGACCCAGATTTCCGCCATGCCCAAGCCAGGGCCCAGAACTTTCTCCCGCCACCACTGCGCCCAGGCTGGGGCTCGGAGGGAGCTCCCTTCTGCCGGTAGCCTGGTGTTCGGTTGTTGTCCAGTCATTTAGGTCATGATGGCCCCTGGCTTTTTATATATTAGGATATTACAAAGTCAACCTATTTATTTTATGTTTCTCTAACATATGATTTTCATAAAGATTCCTGATTCTGGCTGGATCTTCAGAATATGAAAGGACAGCCAGAGGTTCCATTTGTGTAAATAAATGGCTAGTTAGAGCTTCCAACTCCCAGCATTTCCTCAGTCACCACAGCTTCTCTGTAGACTTTTTGGAAACTTCTTTTAAATTTCTGGAACTAGTTGTAAAATGGAAACTTTTTCACATTTCTTGTTTATTCCCATCTTTTCTGTCTTTTCTCTTGCCTCAGTTAGTATGTATAGTATTATGTGTTTGTGTTTTTGTCTTGATAAGTATTCATAATGCTTTGGCTCTTCGTGGCCAATATCAGCCTGTCCACCTGGGACCTACTGGGTCAGGTCAGCTAAGACAATGCTGATGCATAGCATCTCAAGAAGGTCTGCTCTCCAGTCTTGGAAATTGCTCCATGGTCCTCAAAACATATTCTCTAACACATGGGCTGCCAAAATGCACACTTTTCTCAAGTTCAAAATCAATTTTGAAAAGAAATTTGTTCAGTCTTAACTGAAATCACAAAACTAAGTTCTGAATTTTAAGTATGCTGTTACCATCTCTAAAATTTAGATGAATCTTGACAATTATGTGGGAATTGCTAAGCTCTCTAGAGCTTTAGCAATGATTTTGTTGTTCTGACAAGCTGTTCAGGCTGTCAAAACATATCTAGGTAATTGGGTCCCTCACAAAAAACTTCTTCATGTAATATTTTTGCATGAAGAAACCCTTTAATAAGACAGGTTAGTAGTTTGGATCCCACTTGAAATTTCCAGAATGTTTTTCTCCATAACTGTTTTTACTACACTAGCACTATTTTAATATTTTTGTTCTATGGAGAACAAGAGTGATTTACAATTTTTTATTTAGCCTTCATGTATGATTTTTAAAAATATATCTTTATTGATTTCAAAGAGAAAAAGAGAATGAGAGAAAGATAAAAACATCAATGAAGAGAATCGCTAATTAGCTGCCTCCTGCACTCCCCCCACTGGGGATCAAGCCCGCAACCAGGGCATGTGCCCTTGACCGGAATCAAACCTGGGATCCTTCAGTTCATAGGCCGATGCTCTATCCACTGAGCCAAACCAGCGAGGGCTTTCATGTATAATTTTAATACAAATTCTAAATCTGAGCTTTGACAAACATGCAAAGTAATGTTCATATCTGCTTTGTGTTTCTTTTTAAAATACTCTTAAGTTACATATTAGAAAATTACCCATCAGATGAGTTTAGCTTTTGAGTTGGCAACTCAGGTTATATATAGTGCTATTGGAAAAAGATTCTATGGGTCTGCAGATCTTTTAACTTGGTTAAAATTTTTGGCAAGATTTCATTTTCTGTGTGTATGATATTTGTTTCTTCTTGGCAAGTTTATGAAAACTTGATGCTTTAAAAAATATATATGTGATGTGATCCTCAATACTTGTCTTGTACCATTTTATTTTTTGACACTAAGAAGTTAGCTTGTACCAGGCCTTAAGCTGAACAAAATATATGTTCACATGTTTTGAGAATTTGTCCTTTCTTTGAAGAGCATTTCTATCTGTGGATGAATGTACCTGGAGTTACATATCTGAGATACTGGAAAAAGAAGAGTTGTGGCCACAGGAACTCATCCTTCATCTATTCGCCACCTGTCCTCATCAAGACCAAGAAGAAATTCTGCAATAGTGTTCAGCCTGACTGTTTCCAAGCAAGAGACTGTTGAAAAAAATCATTCTTAAAGGAGGGAAAACCCTAATCTGAAAAAAGGGGTCACATTAATTTATTTTTTTCTGTCTGTTTACATTTGAAGTCTTTGAAAAGCAAGTTTATTCTTACCACTTAAAAGTGACTTAAAAGACATCAGTATGAGCTGTTGCTTTATAGTTGACTTTTAGTCCAATAGTTTAAGTCACAACAAAAACCAGTCAGTTTTTCCCCTTTGTTCTCTGATAAACTGCCTTATAAATAAATAAGCATGCTTGGTCAGTAGTGAGGTTGGCTGAAAGAAAGAGAACGTTTAGGATATTTCTTTGATCTCTTTGATCCAATTGTGTGCTTTACTCTGTAGTCAGGATGCAAGAAAGCAGTCCTTAACAAAATCGCCAATGCGATTTCCATGTGGACACCATACGCCATGCCCTTAAAATAACTCTTTCTAATCTTCAGTCTTACAATGTTCCAGATTCAAATTCCATCTGTACCCACCTCCCAGCTTCTTTTCTGCCACTCCAGGGCTGAGTAGCCATAAATAATCTCTTCATCTTTGGGGCTGAGTCAAACATACAGGATAACTTAAGAGAATGCCTTCTCTGTATGGTTGAATTTAACTCTATGGATTTCAGAATAAATATTCTTTACTGAGAGCTACTACAAGGTCTACCTAAATGTCTTCATTTTAGACAATGGTGAAACTTTAATAACTACTCTCTTATAAATTAATAAATATTGTATTGTATGTTATGTGTAGTACTAGAGGCCTGGTGCATGAATTCGTGCACCAGTGGGGTCCCTTGGCCTGGCCTGTGGGATGGGGCCGAAACTGGCTCTCCAACATCCCTCAAGGGGTCCTGGATTTTGAGAGGGTGCAGGCCAGGCCAAGGGACCCCACTGGTGCATGATTGGGGCCGGGGAAGGACACAGGAGGTTGGCCAGCCAGGAAGGGACCATGGGAGGGCTCCAGGGCTTATCCAGCCTGTCTCACTCAGTCCCAATTGGCCGAACCCCAGCAGCAAGTTAACCTGCTGGTTGGAGCATCTGCCCCCTGGTGGTCAGTGCATGTCATAGTGACCGGTCGACAGTATGCCCCCTGGTGGTCAGTGCACATCATAGCGAGTGGTTGAGCAGCCTTAGCATATTATTAGCATACTAGAGGCCCGGTGCACAAAAATTTGGGCACTCGGGGGGGTCCCTCAGCCCGGCCTGTGCCCTCTCGCAGTCTGGGACCCCTCAGGGGATGACCACCTGCTGCCTTAGGCCTGCTCCTGCATTAAGTGTCTGTTCCCTAGTGGTCAGTGTGTGTCATAGTTACCAGTCATTCTGCTGTTAGGGTCAATTTGCATATTACCCTTTTATTATATAGGATAGAGGCCTGGTGCATGGGTGGGGGCTGGCTGGTTTACCCTGAAGGGGGTACCGGATCAGGGTGGGGGTCCTGCTGGGGTGCCTGGCCAGCCTGGGTGAGGGGCTGAGGGCCATTTTCAGACTGGCCATACCCCCTTCAGGGTGGGGGTCTTCGCTGAAGTGCCTGGCCAGCCTGGGTGAGGGGCTGAGGACCGTTTTCAGTCTGGCCACACCCCCTTCAAGGAGGGAGTCTTGCTGGGGTGCCTGGCCAGCCTGGGTGAGGGGCTGATGGCTGTTTGGAGGCTGGTCACAGCCCCTTCAGGGTGGAGGGTCCTGCTGGGGTGCCTGGTCAGTCTGGGTGAGGGGCTGATGGCTGTTTGCAGGCTGGCCAAGCCCCCCAGCGGGGACCCTCACCCCATGAGGGTGTGGTCAGCCTGGGTGAGGGGCTGATGGCTGTTTGCAGGGTGGCCACAGCCCCCAGCCACCCAAGCTCCCAGTGGAGGCTGGATGGAAGCAGGTATCTGGGATTTATTTATCTTCTATAATTGAAACTTTGTTACCTTGAGCGGAGGCCACAGCCAGGCAGGGCAGGCTGGAAGCTTGGCTTCCTCCATCGCCAGGGCAACCAAGCCTCCTGCTTACTCCAGCTCCGTGGCTGCCAGCCGCCATCTTGGTTGGGTTAATTTGCATATGGTCGCTCTGATTGGCTTTGGACGTGGCTTGGGGTGTAGCAGAGATGCGGTCAATTTGCTTGTTTCTCTTTTATTAGATTAGATTATGTTTTGATTGGTTGAATGGATGACCAGATGACTGGACACTTAGCATATTAGGCTTTTATTATATAGGATAGTATACAGATGATATGCTATAGAATTGTGCACCCCAAACCTGTATAATTTTGTTAACGAGTGTCACCCCAATAAATTTAATAAAAATAAAAAATAATAAATAGTATATTATTGGATAAGTCATAATGAATAAGTCACTGAAAAGTTGTTAAATTATTTTAAAATATTCTTTCAATGAATAACTATCTATTCCTTTATGGGCCTGGAAGTCTGTCAGCATGATGGAAGTGAACACATAAGGATGGTATGAGGAAAGGGGACATCTATGAGATGCTGGCTGGAAGCCTAGAAACATCTGTACATGGTTGTGGGTCACAGAAACTGTGGAAGTAATGCAGTGAGAAGATTAAAAATGGCGGTAGAGTAAGTGGATGCTACACAGACATGCTCCTAGGACCAAACTGGAATTACAACTAAAATACAGGAAAACTTCCTGAATAATTAACAGAAGACTCATTGGAGAGAACCCTGATACTTGAGGATAGAAAGTGGAGACCTCATAGAGACTGATAGGAGAAGTAGAGACACAAAAGGCTTGCCAGGCTCTCACAACAGCAACTGAAGTTGCAGAGAGATATCTCAGCTGTGGGGGATTGCCACTGAAAACTCTGGGGTCTAAACCCCAAAGCTGGGCCCTCCAACTGAGAAGGGTACCCACATAACATTTGGCTGTGAGAAGCAGCAGGGTTTCTGTCTGCCAGAGAAAGACGGCTGGATTTTAGGCACCCTTTTAAAGGGCCTATGCACAAAATTCCCTGTGGAACCACCCACCTTGTACTCTGGCAGAGGGAGGGCAGAGTGGACTGGAGTTGTGTGAGCAGAAGCCAGGAGGCAAACAACCCAGTTTCTTGTGCTGAGTCAATCCCTCACACTGGTAAGTTCATCTTTTTCACCCAGACATTGGCTATACAGGCTGTTTTGCCTTGGGGGAAGACAGTTGATACACCCTTTGTAAAAACACCCTGCCTCACTGTGTGGAGTTTCTGAGACCCAATAAGAGACTGCGAATAACAATTAACCTCTAGGCAGAAGCATGATAGTAAAGATGCTGAACAGCTTGTTGCAAAAAGCTCTCTCTATAACTGTGGATGATTGCCTGAGGGCAATTCAAGACGGAAACCTATCAGTTGGTAGGCAGAGACAGTCTTTTGAGGCTTTGAGTCTTTGCCTGAGCTAATTAGTCAGAAATAGCATTTGACACTGTCCTGCACTAGAAATTGAGAGGCATAGCAGATCTACCTAATACATAGTCACAAACCCAAACAGGCAGCCGAAATGAGGAGACAAAGAAACAACCCCTATATGAAAGAACAAGAGAATTCTTCAGAAAAAGAAATAAATGAAATGAAGATAGGAAATTTATCTGATATAGAGTTCAGAATAATGATAGTAAAGATGCTGAACAGCATGAAAAAAGATATAGTAACTATGAAAACATATATAAAGAATGACATAACACAAATAAAGAATACATTGGAAGGAATACACAGCAGATTAGGGGAAGTTGAGAATCAAATCAGTGAATTAGAAGACAGAAAAAAATTTAATAAATAGGAGGACAGCTTAAGAGAGCTGTGGAATAACGTAAAACATAACAAAATTCAAATAGCATGTGTGCCAGAGAGGAAGAAAGGAATAGAGAACGTATTTGAAGAAATAATGGCAGAAAACTTCCCTAACCTGGTAAAGGAAAAAGTCACAAATTCAGAATGCACAGAAGACCCCAAGCAAGAAGAACCCAAACAGGCTCATGCCCAGACACATCATAATTAAAAGGCCAAAAATTAAAGATGAAGAGAGAATTTTAAAGGCAGCAAGGGAAATACAAACTGTTACCTTTGTAGGAGATAGTCCTAGGAGATGTATCAGTAACATATTGCTAGGAGAGATGTCTTTGTAAGACTGACACATGGTTTTTCATCAGAAACTCTATATGTCAGAAGGGAATAGCATGAAATACTCAAGATAATGTAAAACAAGGATATGAAACCAAGGTTACTCTATCCAGCAAGGCTATCATTCAAAATAAACAGTGAACTAAAGAGCTTCCCAGACAAAAAAAGGCTAAAGGAGTACATCAGCACCAAGCCAGCATTATAGGAAATGCTAAAGGGGCTGCAGTAATGAGAAGAAGAAATAGAGAGAGAAACCTAGGAATACAGAATTAAAATGGCAATAAATAAGTATCTATCAATAATATCCTTAAATGTAAGATTAAATGCTGCTCCAATCAAAAGACATAGGGCCCTAACCAGTTTGGCTCAGTGGATAGAGTGTCGGCCTGCGGGGTCCCAGGTTTGATTCCGGTCAAGGGCATGTACCTTGGTTGCGGGCACATCCCCAGTAGGAGGTGTGCAGGACGCAGCTGATCAATGTTTCTCTCTCATCGATGTTTCTAACTCTCTATCCCTCTCCCTTCCTCTCTGTAAAAAATCAATAAAATATATTTTTAAAAAGATGTAGGGTAAGAAGAACAAAGTTACAGGAATCACAATACCAAATATCAAGTTATACTATGAAGCTACTGTACTCAAAACAGCCTCCTACTTGCACAAGAACATGAATATAGATCAATGGAACAAAATAGAGAACCCAGAAATTGACCCAAGCCACTATGTTTAATTAATCTTTGACAAAGGAGGCAAGAGAATATATTGGAGCAGTGACAGTCTCTGCAATAAATGGTGTTGGGAAAATTGGACAGGTATATGCAAAAAAATGAAATGATACCACCAATTTACATCATACACAAGAATAAACTCAAAATGAATAAAAGACTTAAATGTAAGATGTGAAAACATAAAAGTACTAGAAGAAACCATAGGCACCAAAATTTCAGTCATCTCTCATAGCAATATCTTTACTGATACATTTCCTAGGACTATAACAACTAAGGAAAAAATTAACAAATGGAACTACATGAATATAAAAACCTTCTGTACTGCAAAAAAACCCATCATCAAAATAACAAGAGAGCCCTCTACATGGAAGAACATATTTGCCAATGATATGTCTGATAAGAGGTTAATCTCCAAATATATAGGGAACTCATACAACTTACCAAAAGGAAGACAAACAATCCAATTAAAAAATGGGCAAAGGATCTAAATAGACACTTCTCCATAGTGGATATGCAGAAACTTAAGAGACATATGAGAAAATGCTCAAAGTCACTAATTATCCAAGAGATGTGAATCAAAACGACAATGCAATATCACCTCACACCTGTCAGAATGGCTATCATCAAAAAATCAACAAACTACAAATGTTGGCGAGGTTGTAGAGAAAAGGGAACCCTAGTACACTGCTGGTAGGAATGCAGACTGATGCAATCACTGTGGAAAATAGTATAGCATTTCCTCAAACAATTTACAATGATCCAGTGGTCCCCCTTCTAGGAATATATCCTAAGAAGACTGAAATAAACATCAGAAAGATTATATTCACCCTTATGTTCATAGAAGCACAATTTACTGTAGCTAAGACTTGGAAACAGCCTCAGTGCCCATCAGCAAATGAGTGGATAAAAAAACTATGGTACCTTTACACAATGGAATACTACACAGCAATAAAAAGAAAGAACTCTTACCATTTGCAGCTGCATGGATGGACCTGGAGAGTATTATGCTATGCGAAATAAACCAGTCAGAGAAAGATAATCATCATATGATCTCACTCATATGTGAAATCTAATCAACCAAATGAACTGATGATCATAAATAGACCCAGAGTCATAGAAGCATGAACAAACTGTTGAACCTCAGATGGAAGGCAGGGGAGGGTGGGTGGGAAGAGATCAACCAATGAACTTGTATGCATTTATGCATAACCTGGGAACACAGACAATGGGGTGGTCTGCAAGGGGTGGGGGGCAGGACAGGAGCGGGCTAGAAGGGGTGGGGGGGAAAGGAGGATCTATATAATACTTTAAACAATAAAGATTTAGAAAGAAAACAACAACACAGTGCAGCAGAATGTGAGACAAAGGGTAAAGTTCTCAGACTGGTTTACCCATACTTTCCTGTGTGTGATTTTAGTACTTAAATGAAATGTTTTTGCTTCTATGGATGTGTGTGTGTGTGTGTGTGTGTGTGAGTGTGTGTGTGTGTGTGTGTGTGTGTGTGTGTGTGTGTGTGTGTGGTGTGCTGTTGTTGGAGTTGGGTATGATATTGATGGAGTTGAGTGTGTAGGATGAACTGTTTGTTAAATTTTACTTATAGCAACTGTTTTTTAAGCATTATAAAATTATGTTTCTTTTCACATTCTTCTAAGTCTCTGAATAGCTATACATTCTATTAGATCTTAAACTCATAAAGATTCTTATCAGGTTTCTCTAAAATTGTAAAACAAAATTGTATCCACATGTTCAAAAGGACATAAATGTTCCTCTATGGAAAAGGTGCATTAAAGATGACTATGGCCCTAGCCGTTTTGGCTCAGTGGATAGAGAGTCAGCCTGCGGACTTAAGGGTCCCAGGTTCGATTCCGGTCAAGGGCACATGCCTGGGTTGCGGGCTCGATCCCCATTGGGGAACATGCAGGAGGCAGCCAATCAATGAGTCTTTCCTATCATTGATGTTTCTATCTTTCTCTCCCTCTCCCTTCCTGTGTCTCTAAAAAAAAAAAATCAATAAAACATTTAAAAAAAAAAAAGATGACTATGCCTTTTCCTTGGTTTGGTTTTGTCCATGGCACTTTTTGTCACCTATGTACTATATGATTTAGTTGTTCATTTTTTATTGCCACTTGATAAAAGGTCTGCAAGATCTCAGTGCAGTGTGTGAGAGGGCATTCCGAAGAGAATGGGATAAATGACTGAGTGAGTAGCCTAATGCTTTCATAGGTATAATAGATATATATCTAAATGCAATTGCCTATTTACTAGATCATTGCATTACACATCCATTATGGGTTTTGAACACCAAAATATGAATACATCACATTTTCAGTGTCCTTTTATACACTTGACATTAAGTGTTTCCATTAGGTATCACTTGTCTAAATGTGGTTTGCTTATTTTTTTAAATTAAAAATACTTACTGGAATAATTAAGTAAAATGTAGATGGATTACTTAAATCATCTTAGAAATAGTAACTAAGGATAATTTGTTCTTATTAGGATAGAAACTGACTTATTAGTAAAAGTCTGAATCTTTCTGATGAATATTTGTTTTTGACTCTTTTTCTTTTATTGAAAGTATTCCTTATAAGTAGGAATGATGATGGCTACTATGAAAACAGCATTTGTGTTATCAGGAAATGTTATTCTTACCAGGAACACTTTTAAGTTACTTTCTGTGAAATAGTTTATAGTGCCTCTTTTCCTGTAAAGTTTAGCATCTATTCTTGACTTGTTTTCATTATATATTTGTACTTGAGGTTAAATTTGATGTTGTCTATAATACCTAACAAATACATTGCACTAAATTTACAAGTGGGAAGGAAAATGTGACATTTCTTTTACACGTTATTTCTTATCAAAGAACAGAGCAAGGGTATTTTGCTCCAATTGTACCCATTGAGAAGCATTAAAAGACATCAAGGCAAATATTATAAGAAAGTTTGTTAAAATATCTATAAGAAAGAAAAGACTAATGTCAAAGTGAACGTTAAAAAAAACATACAGGTGTGTGTGCTTCCAGACCATGTGTGTGCACACCCTCCTGCAGGAGTAAAGATATTTGCCTTGCTGCCTGGCTCCCGAGTATGCTTTGTGTTCTACCAGGACCCCTAAATTTGGGGACTCGCCTTATTTCTAACAATTTGGGGCACATCCGGGATACCATTTTTCATCACAAGGGACAATTAGATCCCTCTCCTGAGGAGGTGCACCCCACTGCCAAGTTACAGTGGCCTTGGTGAGGAGGGACAGAAATTACCCCCAGGGCTGACTATGAGCTCAGGATCGAGAGTCAGCTAGCAATGCATGAATGGCCCAAGCAAGAAACACAACATTCAGGTAACCTCATGCATGAGCCAAGGTGGGAAATTGGACTGAGTACTACTTTGGTGATTGGGTATCCTGGTAAGTCGGGTATATGTGACTGGGATGTGTCTTGGACATAAAACGAGTGCCAAGTTCTGATCTGTGGTTCTGTTCTCCTGCAAGGGACATGGCCAGAGAGGGATGAAGTGGATCTCAGGGAGTATGAGAAACCTCCAACATGGAGGGTTGAGTACATAGTCACAAAGGACATTCCGAGGATGGGAAACAAAAATATTCTAAGCCTAGGGAATACAATCCCCTAAAATAGTTCACTGGAGAATGCTGAGATTCTGGGGAGGGGCAGTTCTGGAACTAGGGACAGAAGACATTGCTCTACTTGGTGATTTTTTTTTTTAATGCAAGGCATTCTGTGGTTCAAACTTTTAGTGTGTTGTGCGCACCTGTATAAAAGTGTTTCTGTTGATGTTTTATGTCTCTTTGTTGTTTGTTTAATTTGTTTAAAGATGGGGCAAGTCCTGCTTTGGGGAAGCCCAGTTATGTGTGGCGGGGCTGAACACGTGACAGATTGCAAGAACATCCCAGAAGCTGCCAAGAATTCTTCATCTTGGGGACTCTTCCTGCTCTCCCTCTCAGGGCTTCAGCCACCAGAAACTCTTAGCTAGTGAGTTTTCTGTCTGTGTGTATTTTGGCTTTCTATCTTTTAGGGACTTTAGTTTACTCTTCCCTGGTTTATGAATATAGGGACAAAGATTACATGGGGAAGTAGGGATTATAGGCATGGGGAAGTAAGCTATACAGGCTGGGTTGGGCAACAAGGTTAATGTTCCCATGATAATGGGCAGTTCTTGAATGAGAATGGACTGCATTCTAAGGTTGACTCCCAGGTCTCAGGCACGTATGACTCCCAGCCAGGTTGGTATATTCTTTCTTTGAACAGAAAGGGCAATCATAGTTAACAGCATAATTAATATTTCCCATAATCACAACTAGTCCCCAAATGTTCTATTTTTCCCCCATAACACTGGGAGGAACAGATCTGTAGAAGTACCCTCTAGCAGTAAAGGGTGGAGGGGGGCACTCTGTTTTTATAAAGAAAAATAAAATAAATAAAATAAAATAGTACTTTCACATTAAAACCACTGAAGGCTGGTGCATTATCCCTGTTATAAAATTAGTCAAGAAAATTCTTTGGTTAATAATTGGCTTTAAAATCTCAAAGTTTTTAAGATATAATAAATAGATGTACTAGTAACTACAATAAAGGGTTTATGATAAAGCTTTTCAGTGATAATTATAAATATGTTAATGATAGAAGTCCAGTCACTGTGCTCTCTGTTGGAGGAAGGAGCCAGTCATCCTTTTCCTTGTAAAGGTAGAGAAACCTAAAAGAGAATAAGGGCAGACAGAGAAATGGGATCCCTTGCCTTGCCTTTCCCTCCCTATGCAACCAGGGGACAATCTGAGGGAACATCCAAGATAGCCAGTTTGCAATACTAACTTCCCCTCAGGAAGAGGGTTGTCCTGATAAGACTCCAACCAGCCAGAGGCCTCTGCGCTGCCAGAAACCATCTTTTCTAGGTTGCAAAAGGAGTTGGAACAGTGAAAAAAAAAAAAGGAGTTAAAGCCTCTGCTGGAAGACCCATGTGGCTTAGCTGACCAGCTAGACCCATTTTGGGGCCTACAAGTGTATATGTAGACCAAGTTAATGTCTCTCTTGGGATTACGATTCTCAGGAGAAGAAAGGGGAATGATTCAAAGGTTGGCTATGGTCATCTGGGAAAGGGAGCACCTGGTTGACCCTGGAGTACTTTCATCAGATGTAAAATTTCCAAACCCAGGAGCCCCAGTGGGAACATACCAATGAGGCCCATAGGGGACACATGAGAGATCTCAGGGAACTAATAATTAAAGGGATTAGGGAAGCAGTTCCCTGGTCTCAGAACCTAAATAAAGCCTTTAATATTCAGCAAGGCAAAGAAGAAGGGCCTTCTGAATTTTACCAAGACTAAAAGGTTAAATGAGAAAGTACTCTGGGCCAAACCCTGAGGACCCGTTGGGCCAAGGAATATTAAAATTACATTTTGTCACCAATAGTTGGCCTGACATCTCAATAAAACTACAAAAGCTAGAGAACTGAAAGGATAGAAATGTAGAAGAGACTCAGAAGGTCTATATATGTAGAGATGAGAGAGGCAGAAACAGAAAGCTAACATAATGCTCACAACTGTAGAACAAGTGGCCCAGGGAAGGGTTGGCCTAGAGGGCCAGAAACAGAGGCCACAACAGTATGGACATCCCAAAAGAGGGGGAGCTTATGGGTCACACATACATACACACACACACAAAGGAAGGGACCCTCGGGGGATGTCCGACTGGTCAGGCAGGCAGGCGAGCGGTTGGAAGCCAGCAGTCCCAGATTGTGAGAGTGATGTCTTCCATACCATGTGCTGCACACCCTTCTGCAGGAGTAAAGATATTTGCCTTGGGGGAAAAAAAAAGAAAGAAAAACATGCAAACAAGACAGAACCAGGGAAATGAACATGTTATTATCAAAGGTCACAGTCATCAGATGAAAGGTATGATATAAACAGCAGCAGGGCAATTTGAGAGCTAGATGCTTCTAGTATTATATTTGGAAAACAGTATAAGCCACTAGCATGTAAGAAATGGCAGTGTCTAGTGAAACTTCTCTACCATCAGGAAGAAAATGGGTGGGAAAGCTGACCAAGTTTGGTCCCTCATCATTATATTAAATCACTGTGTGCATAGTTCAGAACTGGCATTAAGTGGAAATACTTTCATGGTACTGGGACAAGTGGAGGGAGTATTATGGCTAGTATTCTTTGATCATAAGGAACAGAGAGTGACTCATGCTAGTTTATTTAAAAAACAAAAGAAAGTACTTATTATGTGTCTCATACGCCAACAGCATGAATGTCGCCAAGGAATGAATTCCAAGGTACTGGTAAATACCAGTTTCTCCCTATTTCTTGTTTCAGTGTATTGCTGTAAGTGTAATTTGAGCACAGATCTAACTTCTGGCTGGGAAGACACCCAAAAAACATTTCTACATCAACTTGTAGAATAACGCTAATGTGGTTCTTGGAATGTTGATCAATAGCTGATGGTTGCACCTGGGTGCTGACTCTTCTGACACTGTTGAGAATCCTTAGGGCTTGGACTCAACATGGGAGGAATTTGTGAGTGGGCAGGTGTAGGCAGGTCAGAAAATCAGTGTTCATGAGATTGGATGTCTGGAAGGCAGAGGCTCCAGGGAAGGACCCTAGGCTTGCCTAGGGTCTTATAAAGCCTTCCCTTGCTCTTCTTGCGATTTTAATTGTGAGAGGGTCTTACCTGGGCTCCTTATGTGGCTTGCATTCCATTTTAGCCCAAATGTCACCTACTTAGGCCTTCCTTACCACTCTATTTAAAGTAACCCCACATCACATTCAAAGTACTAATTACCCTGTTTTATCGCCTTTAAAGCACTTATTTTTCTGAAATTATATTTTTTGTTTACTTATTTATTATCTGTTCTCACTTTTTTCTTTTCTCCATGACGTGTTTCTGGCCCATTCTCCTTTGTGTCTCTATTATCTAGCACAATGCCTAACAGGTGCACAGTACACATCTGTAGTATAAATGACTAGGAAGATAAAGTGCTACTGTAGAATTGGAATTAAGAGCTGTATGTGGTGCTAGGAACTGGGTGTCTTGACATTCTGGAGCAGAGTGAAGATTTCTCTAGCACTGCCGGGAGCCGGTCCATCCTTGCTGTTTCAAGGGACCTGGCATATATGGCATACTGTTCTTAATATGTTTGCTCACCTTCTTGGTGCTATGTGTTTTAACCAAGGTCACCTCTCCAAGAAAGGTTGTTTCCCCAGGTAGGGATTTTTCCCTGAAGTTAGGGAGGGAATAAAACCCCTTAACTAAGTGCCAGGCGGGTAGTTAATCACTTTAACTAAGAACAATCACGCTTAAGCTACATAATCTTTACTCCCTGGAATGGAGATAAGAAACACCCTAACCTTTGGAATAGAAATTGACAGGATTAAAATCAACTGGTATAAATACAGATGTAACAAGACAACAGGACACAGAACCTAGAGAGAGAACCTAGGAAGAGAACATGGCAAAAGATCCTGGACAGAACCTGGCTACAGATCTTGGCTGGAGAACCTAGACAGAACATGGCAGGAGAACCTGGAGAACCTGGCTGGAGAACCTAGCGAGAGAACATGGCAACAGAACCTGGCTGGAGATTCTAACCAGAACTTGGCCAGAGATCGTGGCTAGAGATCCTGGCTAGGCTGCTGATCAACTGAATGCTGCCTCCGTGTCATTCCTTCTTCGCTGACTCCGTCCACACCTTGGGGAACCCCTGGACCTGCTGGGGTTGGACCCCAGCA
>NW_005357847.1:148438-152151 GCF_000412655.1 Myotis brandtii | reverse complement strand
CCGACCAGAACTTTGGCTGGAGATCCTGGCTAGAGGTCCTGACTAGGCTGCTGATCAACTGAAGGCTGTCTCCATGTCATTCCTTCTTCGCTGACTCCGTCCACACCTTTGGGGACCCCTGGACCTGCTGGGGTTGGACCCCAGCATAGCACTACCAGAGACAGAATCTTCCCTTCCATGTAGCAGAGAGTCTTAAAGTACTTAATTATTACAGCTATGCTTCAGTGAGGTTGGGAAATCAAGACATATCAGCTAATTTGGGTCCAATCTTAGTACAGAAGAGAGGATTAGGTGCTCAGAGTGTAAAGGGACCTTGGCTACATCAGGCACCTCTATGATCCATGAGGAAGGTTGGGCCATCTCTTACAGATTATTGTTTTCACAACTATTGACTCTCTGCCAGATTTAAGGGCATACAAATGGGGTCTTTGAGAAAGGAAGAAGTGGCTTCAGCTATACAACTGGGTTTTTAATGGAGTTTTGGAGGGTTAATGAAGCAAAGAATGTATTTTAAATCATGTCTATGCATTTGAAGGACTTGAGTTAGATTCTATGAAAAAGTAGGATATTGCAGTTATGCATGAATATTGGTGTTAGGATATCATGGTTTTCTCATAAAGTTTCTCAATGTCTTTGATATCATGGAAGTCAACAAGGTAATATAAGTATACAAGTTTCTTCCTTTTTCTCTTCCTCTTGGGCTGTCTTTCTGAGGAATGAACTTAAATGTGAGTTCATTTAAGCAGGAAGAGTTTCTCTAAGAAGGAAGTTGGAGTGAAGTGTGGAAGGAGGCAGAGAAGCTGATCAGTTGTAAGCACTAACTTTTTCATTAGAACTTAACACAGATTTTGGTAACACTGCATTAAAACATATGCTGCAGATTGGTCTATAGTCTACCCAGAAAATTAGTTTTTCTGGAATGGTCATTTCTTTAATGGTTTTACTCTAAGAATAAACTTGTTTTTTGCACAAACAGGAAACATTACTCTCTGTTGAGTTTCAGCAATCTCAGACTAAACAAATGAGTCTAACTTTAGTAACTCATGGCATTCACCATAGTTTCTCCTTCCTATATTTATGAATGTATTATTTATTCTCCATTATGGGGGAAATTAAGTAATGTAATTAAGGATAAAGAAGCTATTTTCATTTGCCAGACTGCTTCTGTCACTGTCAGGTTTGTATTTTACATTATTATTTAGAGGTGAGTCGGTTCCCTTCCTCCTTGCCCTTTCCCCAGACCCAGCTTTCACAGGGGACCAGTTGGCTGGATTGCACAGCTGCATGTTGTCCACCGTGACTCTGAAGTCCTCTGTTGTAAGGGTTTGATTAAACACTTCTTTTCCTATAGACTGTTCTTAATTATAATAAAAATACCAATATAAAATAACATGAAATCTACAATAAAATGATTTATATTATATACTAGAGGCCCAGTGCATGAAATTTGTGCATGGGAGGGGGCCCTCAGCCAGGCCTCTCACAATCCAAGACCCCTCGGAGGATGTCCGACTGCTGGTTTAGGCCCAATCCTGCTTGCCTGCCTGATCGCCCCTAACTGCTTCTGCCTGCCTGCCTCATCACCCCTAACCACTCACCTGCCTGCCTGATCGCCCCTAACCACCTCTGCCTTGGCCCCCGCTGCCTCAGCTTCATCTGGAAGGACGTCCAGAATAACATCTGGAAGGTCGTTCGGCTGTCTGGTCTAATTAACATATTACACTTTTATTATTATAGATAATTCCTCATAATCAAATTAAACTCCTAAGACTGCACAGAAAATGGAATTTATTTTATGTGTTCTTATTTTGAAATGACTGTTTCAGCCCTTAGTGGAATTTACAATTTGGAATTAACTACATTCTCTCTAATGCTGCAGACATCATGCCCTCTGCCTTCTCTGAGGGAGTGCAGGATCGAAGGCCTCTGAGAATAAGGTTCTTGTGTTTGCTTACCCTTCCTTCCTTCTCTCTCTCTCTTTTTTAATATATTCACTCTAAAAGATGTGTCAAGAATGGGTTAGGTATGAATATGTAATTTCTAAAAAATTGCTCCACTTTGTTATTTTTATTTTCATTGGGACTTCATTTTCTATCAATTGAACAGTGGAAACTAATCTATACTAATAAAAGGGTAATATGCAAATGGTTGGGATGCCCTCACACGTAACGACCGATCAGCACTTGTCATTTGTTGATTTGTTGATGATAGCTATTCTGACAGGTGAGAGGTTATACCAGTTTTTTTTTCAATGAAAGTGGAAGGAAGGGGGTAGTGGGAGAGAGAGAGAGAGAGAGAGAGAGAGAGAGAGAGAGAGAGAGAGAAACATGGATGTGAGAGAGACATCGACTGGTTGCTTCCTACACATGCCCCAACCAGGGCAGGGAGGGAACCACAAACCAGGTATATGCTCCTGACTGGAAATTGAATCCACCACCCTTTGGTGTGTGGTCCAACGCTCTAATCACTGAACAACCAGCTAGGGCTGGAACAGGTATTTTTTATTTATTTTTATTTTTATCCTTACTGAGGACATTTTCCCATTGATTTTTAGAGAGAGTAGAAGAGAGAGGGAAAGACAGAGAGAAATATCAATGTGAGAGAAACACATTGATTGGTTGCCTCCTGCACACACCCTTACCAGGCCCGGCCTGGGGAGGAGCCTGCAACCGAGGTACATGTTCTTGACTGCAATCGAGCCCATGACTCTTCCATCCACAGGCTGATGCTCTATCCACTGAGCCAAACCGGCTAGGGCTGGAACAGTTATTTTCAAAGGATGGAATGTGTTATTAAATTTATGGAGATATAAAATGTGTTATCAAATTATGAAGAAAGAATTACACTGATATTTTCCATGATATGAAAGCAGCCTGTCTTTTTTTTTCAATATATAAGTAATTTCTAACATAAAGGAAGACAGCACACATGCCCTAGATATCCTGAATTGCCTTTCTCACATACTTTAAATTTTACTTGTAAACTTTCTTAATGGGAGTGGGGTTAGATGTAATTGAGCTAGAATAAATGCAATATGTCATTCATAATAAAAAAATATTTGAGTAAATAAGTGAAGATTATTTTCACCTTCCTTTCAGTGACCACTGTAGCTACTGGCGTACACAGTAAGTTCTATACAGATAAGATACTGAATTCTACAAATCAGCTGCTCATGAAACTTTTCATATTACTTTATTGTCATGTTTCACTGAACACTCTAGTTCCAGCTTCCTCTTTCCAGATGCCAATAAGACATTTTCACATGCACACCCACTATTAGCTCAAATTCAGATATCTCACATTAAGCTTCCCTCTCATCCAGATCTTCCTTCAATCTCCCCACCCCTCTTTACAGTGGGTAGCAGACCTTTCTCCAATCTACTAAGGGATACATCATGAGTTATCGTTGACTATTCCCTCTCCACCATAGAGTGCTGTCTACTCTTCCTTTATAATGTCCCATTCTTCGTAATCCCACAGCTATGGCCCTCAACTGATTTGTTGTCATAGACTTGTCACTTATTTCTCAGATTTATTTATCTCCAGTTCAAAGCTCACTACACACTTTTGCCAAATTAATCTATCTAAAAACATTGCTTTCATTGGGCCTTTCTTTGGCTTGAGAATTTACAGTAATTACAATGCTTAAAGTTTTTTTTTCGTTTTTTTTAATATATTTTTTATTGATTAAGATATTACATATGTGTCCTTAT
>NW_005357847.1:142764-146874 GCF_000412655.1 Myotis brandtii | reverse complement strand
CAGATTCCCCTTCCTTTTTTGGGGGGTCTTGGGTGCCCAGATGGGGCCCAGCTGTGAAGCAATGCAAGCTGCTGTGGGGCCTTGGGCCTTCTCTTGGAAGTTCTGGGTCTGTCTGGCCCAGCTGCAATTTGTTAGGTAATTTTCAGGTTGCAAAGGGCCAGGGCATTCATATGCAAAAGCCTCTGCCGCAGCCTGGGTGGGGCGGGGTCTCAGGGAATCAAAGGGCAGAGCAAGCAGCATGGCTGATCCTAAGCCCTGCCCTAAGGGGCCCTGCGTCTCAGTGTCCCTATAATTGCTGCAAGCACCTCTGAGGGAAAGCCGCCCTCAAGTTCCGAGTTCTGCCCACTGCCAGACAGTCCAGTTTCTCCTCGTATGAGTCCTGGGTCCCCAGAGACTTCCCAGAACCGGAGTTCAGAGCAGTCGGGAGCTTGTGACTCCCTCCCGATTCAAAAAGACAGCCGTGTCCTCAGGTGCCAGCCCCTTTCCGAGCACGCTCGAGCCTCCGTACCTCTGCACTTTACTTCCGCAGCTCCTCTGGGTCTCAGTGTGCTTTTCTCTTTCCTTCTAGTTGTAGAATTTCCACTCAGCCAGCCTTCCTGTAGTTCTGGATGATGTCCATTTTGTCTTTTTGTTGTATTTTTGAAGTTGTTGTGGGAGGCAGCAATTTCCGGTGTTTACCTATGCCGCCATCTTGGTTTCTCTATGCTTGAAGTTTTAATCTAATTGAATTTGACTGTCATTCAGGGTCTTTTATCATTGGTTTAATATTACTTACAAAAATTACCTTTGAAATGTCCTCAGAATACACTCTGCTATGACTAGGTTGATCTCTGGTACATCCTAGGCACCTAGTGATACCTTAGCACTACTGGGTAGTTGAATTTTAAGACTGATTACTTTTTTGAAAATAGAGTTCTCTATGTCAGTTCATATTTTAGAAATAATTTTAGACATCCTTTGGAGATGTAAAAATGACCTGTTTTGATATATGGCCACCCCAAATCAAATTTCTATCATAAGAAATAGAAACACTGTATTAGACTGCATGATTTAATGAATTAATTGTTTTTCTCAACTATAAGCTCAGTTCTTTTAAAATTTTGTTTTTTGTTAAATAAAAATATTACCATGTTTCATTCATGCTGCAGACACTAGCTTTGCTGTAAACATTCAGGGTCCTCATATTGCCTCTTCCCTTGGACTTTTGTGTGCTTTGCTGTGCCTCTCAAGGCACACCTTTTGCCCTTCCTGCTGTGCCAGGCTCTTGTAGGTTCTTGAATGTTTGCCAGTTCCTAAACCTGGCAATAGACTTGTGCTACAAAAGTTTGTGTTGTTACATTTCACACTCACTTTAGGTTCTGGGGGAAAATGTAACTCTTTAATGTTTCTTTGGAAGTGTACTTAAATATTGAACTCTGGATACATGCACTTTATGAAAGCTACTAAAATTTATACAATGTAAATAATTATTTAAATGAATGCCTATAAACATAATAAACTGTGTGCATTTATGTAATGTTATTGGATATCATTTGTCTAATTAATGAAATATACAACTAGATTCATTGATATTTTAGCTACATTTCAGAATGGAATCTAGGATGTGGCTATTGACTCCCTCTTGAATTTCATTATATTTTACTGACATTATCCTTGGAAATGATGTGCATAAAACAAAGGAGGGGAGTAGATTGATTACTTACTAAGAATTTAATTTAGTAGATTGAAAACTCAGGATGATTTTTTCTTGGGTTATTTTTGCATTACAGAAAATATACTCTTTTAAATATGTATTATTAAAAAAACTGCAAAAGTTAGAAAGTTGGACAAAGAAGTAGGTAAAATTAGAAACATTTATTTTTCACACTTATAAGTAATCTGCTTTCCTTTTTAGAACTGCCTTTGACTGAAAAGGATTATATAGTGTGTTTTCTCCAAACTGTTATGTAAAATTTTATTTCTCCAGGAGTTCTTAAACTAGAAGCCAAAACAATGTTTTGGGGGGTCTAAGTGCTTTGTTTGATCTTGCAAAGCCTATTTCATGGTCTGCTAGATTCTAATGGAGATGGTTGGCAATGAGATAATATTTATTTTATATAGAAAATAAATTTACAACAGAGTGCTGTTGGGGAGCACATGAGACATGGTGGAAAGTTGTAATGAGGACATTCTGATAAAAGGGAAGTGTGTGGAAAGCCGCCTGCCCTGTTTATTGGAATTCCAACTTAGGGGAGACATAGGAGAATATCTAAGGCAGCACCCCTAATTATTCTTTGACCTTTCCAAACAATCCTGTGCATATGCAGACCCCCGGGTGTTTACTGGAATCCTTATGCTCAATCCCTGGATGCCTTTGCCTAGACGACAATGTAAACATGTATCCTCCCAAGATTAATCACCATACTGATTGTATCTAAAGATAAAAATTCTAATAAAGGCCTAATGAGGCAGGCAATAGAGGCTGCTATGGCTACTAAAGCCAGGGGCCCCCTAGCCCACTCTTGCATAGTCCAACTGTGTTTGAGTAATCTGTTCATCCATCTTTCAGGGGCTGCTGGTCAGCCCCGGTGAGAGGGTTAACTTGAAACACAGGCAGATAGGGCAGGGGTCCAGTGGAAAACAAAGGCAGGTGAAACATAGGCAGGGCCGGACATGGCAGTTTGAGCCAGCCTAACCACAGGAACCAACCAAGCAAAAATAATAAAATGTTTCTGGACTCAAAGTGGGAGGTATGGGAAACCAAAGGAGGGCCTGCGGTAAACAAGATGTACGAACACATAGAAACAGAAAAAGTTCAGCATAGGAACAGAGAAGGAACACATAGAAACAGGGAAAGTTCAGGTCCGTTGCTGGGCAAAAACAATTGAGGGAATCAATCAGGTGAGGACACAGGTAGACATAAAGCAGGCTTGTAGAAAATATATACACCTGGACTACAAGGCTTTAACGGCAGCCCACTGTTGGGTTCTCCTCCCCTTGCGGGGAGTCTGAATCTGCTTGTAATACATTTTCCCCTCTTTTGCTTAAATCTTCTGGTCCGCATAGCTCATTCTTTGGTGTCGCGAGACATGACCTCGGGAAAACACCTCGGCTGGTGGTGCCCTTGTGTGAGGACCAGGGAACACAATGAGACGTGGTGGAACCCTTGAAAATGAAGAGGAAGGAAACAAAAGTAACTGCGCAGTAAGTCATTGGAGCCCATTGGGATTTCCAAGTTCAAGGGAATTGTTTTTCAGCTAAGGTTTCACATTGGGACAGCAACTGTCCACAGAGTAACATCTCTCTGTTACTTAAAAAAATTATTAAAAGCAAATGGTGCCTATAATTTATAGTCCTTGTTTCCCTGATGATGGAACATTAAATGTTGATCTCTGGGAAAAAGTAGGCAGGGATTTAAAGAGAAATCAGGCTCAGGGAAAATGAGTGCCTTTGTCATCTTTAACTATGTGGGCTCTTGTTTGTGCTGCACTATGCCCACTTCATATTGAAGATCAAAAGCCTACAGAATGCCAGGAGGATTTATCACCGTCCCCCGCTCCTAAAGTAGAGCCTGTAAAGCCTGTAATACCTAAGGTCCCCGATCCTCTGCCTCTGGTGTGGGAAGGCTCATCAATGAGAGAAAATGGGGCTAACAGTCCATTTACACAAGGACTCCTTAATGCTTTGTCTGAACATTATCATGGTGCCTTGGGACTGGCAGATTTTGGCTAAAATGACTTTGGACGCCAGTCAATATTTGCTTTGGAGAGCAGAATAGGATGAGATCTGTGAACAACAGGCTGTTTGTGGGTGTTCACTGGCCACCCCACCTGGCAGACCTCTGGACTCATCCTATCTAATAATAGACAAACATGGTAATTGACCGTACCTTCGAGATGATTGGCTAATCAGCGTGATATGCAAATTAACTGCCAACAAAGATGGCAGCTAATTTGCATACTGCAGGCAGGGAGGGACAGCGCAAGCCGCCAGCACGCTGCCATACAGGGCAGGCTGGCCCCAGAAGCCCCAGAAGCCACCTGCTATGGTAGTAACTCTATCAGTAAGCACTCTGAAAGTCAGTGGCATAAATGCACCAATTAAAAGACAGATTATGAGGGTGAATCAAAA
>NW_005357847.1:139085-141993 GCF_000412655.1 Myotis brandtii | reverse complement strand
GGTTGCTATGATGCGCACTGGCCACCAGGGGGCAGACACTCAATGCAGGAGCTGCCCCCTGGTGGTCAGTGCACTTCCATATGGGGAGTGCCACTCAGCCAGAAGCTGGCTCATGGCTGGCCAGCGCAATGGTGGTGGCAGGAGCCTCTCCCACCTCCATCCAGCACTAAGAATGTCCAACTAACGGTTTAGACCCGATCCCTTGGGGGCCTAAGCCTTTAGTTGGACATCCCCCGAGGGCTCCCTGGCTGCCAGAAGGATGTCTGACTGCAAGCTTAGGCCTGATCCCCTGAGGAGTGGGCCTAAGTCAACAGGTGGACATCCCCCAAGGGGTCCTGGACTGTGAATGGGTGCAGGCCGGGCTGAGGGACTCCCCTCGAGTGCACAAATTTTTGTGCACCGGGCCCCTAGTTCTGGCTATAAGTCCCAGGCACTATAAGACATCTTATGAAAGATCCATGGAAAGGACTCTATTTAACTCTTGTCTGTGTGTTATGCACACCTGTAAATATTGTATATGAATGTTTGTTGATTGTTGCTTTATGTGTCGTTGTTCGGTTTAATTTGCTAGTGAAAGTTCTTGTCTGTCTGTAATGTAACTTGGTTATTGATGCGCTTTCTTATCTTTGGGGGACTTTAGTTTGCTCTTTTATGAGTACTTATTTAATTGCTGTAGGGTTTTTTCTTTTTCTGTTTTTATGATCTCTTCTTATATGTAATATTTCATGTTGTTAGTCTACTCAGAAAGAAAATAGTCATTTAAACCCCCCAAGTCTTTTTCCTAGGAGGATTAGACCTGTGGAAGTGCCCTCCAGCAGGCTACAGAAATAGCAGTGTTCGGGTCACTCCCATTTTTGTAAAAAAATAAATAAATAGTACTTTAATATTAAAGCCACTGAAGAACAGTGAGTTACTCTGTTACAAAATTTTCCAAGAAAATGCCTTGGGTAATAATAATTGGCTTTAAAATCTCAACATTGTCAAGTCAAAATAAATATAACTAAAATGAAGGGTATATGATAAAGCTCTTTCATTATATATGCCTAAACATAGTTTTCCAAAGTCGCTGGTAACTTAAAACTTTGGAGTTTGCTGAATTAAATAGTAAAAATTATTAAATATCTAGGTATTTTGAAATAACAGGATACTGAAATATTAATTAATCTGAATTTGCCTCATATGGAAAATCTAGAGGACTGATTTGAATTTGTTAATGAATGTCTTGTATTTTATTTGAAATAGCTCCTAAAATGTGAATGTACTGCTAATCTGAGGAATGTTCATTACTTACATGTCCCTTAAAAATTAAGGTTTCTAAGGGTCAAGAATTCTAACTAATGGGGAAGAGATTATGATTTTGATGCAATGGAAAGCATGAGGCATGGAGATGCATTTGAAGGAAAAAGAAAGTGGTTTCTAGAACTGGTTATTTCTGAAAGTTGTAAGGTTTCTGAAGAAAGTTTTGTGAAAGTTGTAGAAATATTGTGCAAGTTGTAGAATTTTGTGAGGAGAAATGTTACAGGAAATTGTATAAATGACACAGGCCAGTAAGCCAAGACAAGTGGAATAGGGAAATTGAGATGGTTAAACAGCAATTCGGAGCCATCTAGTAAATCCTATCTTCCCAAAGCCAAGGGCACTTAAGAATAAATGATTTGCATTTTGCCTCCCTAAACTAAGGGTATAACCACATGGTAAATAGCTTATATCAATGTATTCAGGGAGACTGATAGCAGAAATCCAATTAGTGTAATTTGCTGAACACATCCAAGGATAAATGAAGTTAGAGAATAAACCTTATTTTATTTTATTTATTTATTTTTAAAATTTATTTTCTGCTTATTTGTTTACATGCTTGACTAGCCATTTTCTTTTTCTTTAAATTTCTTTATTGATTAAGTTATTACATATGTGTCCTTATCCCCACTTTACCCCCTAGCCCCCCTACTTATGCCCTCACCTCCCTGTTGTCTGTGTCCATTGGTTAGACTTATATGCTTGCATATAAGTCTTTTGGTTGATCTCTACCCCTTACCGACATGCTCCCCTACCTTCCTTCTACGGTTTGACGGTCTGATCAATGCTTCCCTGTCTCTGAATCTGTTTTTGTTTATCAGTTTATGTTGTTCATTATATTCCATAAATGAGTGAGATCATGTGATATTTATCTTTCTCTGATTGGCTTATTTCAATTAGCATAATGCTCTCCAGTTCCATCCATGTTGTTGCAAATGGTAATAACTCCTTTTTTACCACAGCATAGTATTCCACTGTGCGATGTACCACATTTTTTTAATCCACTCATCTACTGTTGGGCACTTGGGCTGTTTCCAAATCTTAGCTATGATGAATTGTGCTGCTATGAACATAGGGGTGCATATATTCTTTCTAATTGGTGTTTCTAGTTTCTTAGGATATATTCCTAGAAGTGGGATCACTGGGTCAAATGGGAGTTCCATTTTTAGTTTTTTGAGGAAACTCCATACTGTACTCCACAGTGGCTGCACCAGTCTGCATTTCCACCAGCAGTGCACTAGGGTTCCTTTTTCTCCACATCCTCGCCAACACTTGTCGTTTGTTGATTTGTTGATGAAAGCCATTCTGACAGGTGTAAGATGGTACCGCATGGTCGTTTTGATTTGCATCTCTTAGATGATTAGTGACTTTGAGCATGTTTTCATATGTCTCTTGGCCTTTCTTCTGTCTTCTTTCCAAAAGTATCTATTTAGGTCCACTGCCCTTTTTTTTTGTTTTTAAATTAAATCTGTATTGTTCAGATTATTACAGTTGTTCCTCTTTTTTCCCCCCCATAGCTCTCCTCCACCTGGTTCCCACCGCACCCTCTGCCCTTACCCATCCCCCACTGTCCTCATCCATAGGTGTACGATTTTTTTCCAGTCTCTTCTCC
>NW_005357847.1:131535-136135 GCF_000412655.1 Myotis brandtii | reverse complement strand
CTGGTTTTGGTATTAGGGTGATGCTGGCTTCATAGAACTATCTTGGAAATGTTCCTTCCTCTTGAATTTTTTGGAATAGTCTTAGGAGAATAGGTTTTAGTTCTTCCTTGAATGTTTGGTAAAACTCCCCTGTGAAGCCGTCTGGCCCCGGGCTTTTGTTTGCTGGAAGCTTTTTGATGACTGCTTCAATTTCTTCCATAGTTATCGGCCTATTGAGATTTTTAGAATCTTCCTGATTGAGTTTTGGAAGGTTGTACTTTTCTAGGAATATGTCCATTTCCTCCAGGTTGTCTAGTTTGTTGGAGTAGAGTTGTTCATAGTATTTTTTAACAATTCTTTGAATTTCTGTGGGGTCTGTTGTTATTTTGCCTCTTTCATTTATGATTTTGTTTATTTGAGTCCTCTCTCTTTGCTTCTTGGTGAGCCTGTCTAGAGGTTCATCAATCTTGTTTATCCTTTCAAAGAACCAGCTCTTGGTTTCATTGATCTTCTATATTTTTTTTTTGGTCTCTATGTCATTTATTTCCGCTGTGATCTTTATATCTTTCCGTCTGCTCACTTTTGGCTTTCTAATTCTTTAAGTTGTAGAGTTAGATAATTTATTACCAGTTTTTTTTCTTTTTCTTTTTCTTTTTTAGGTTGGCCTCTAATGGTATGAACTTCCCTCTCAGGACTGCTTTCACTGTGTCCCATAAATTTTGTATTGTTGTGTTTCATTTTCGTTCGTTTACAGGACATTTTAAATTTCTTCTTTGATCTCTTTGGTAACCCATTCATTGTTTAAAAACATGATATTTAGCCTCCAAATGTTTGATTTTTTTGTTTTTATTGTAGTTGATTTCTAATATTATGCCATTGTGATCTGAGAAGATGCTTGATATGATTTCAATCTTTTTGAATTTGAAGAGACTTTGCCTCTGTACCAATATGTTGCCTATATTTGACAATGTCCCATGTGAACTTGAGGTGAATGTATATTTAGGGTGAAATGTTCTGAAGATGTTAATTAAGTCCATCTGATCTACTGAGTCCTTTAGGATTGTTGTTTCTTTGCTGATTTTATGTCTAGAGGATTTATCCAGTGATGTCATCCCATGTGAACTTGAGGTGAATGTATATTTAGGGTGAAATGTTCTGAAGATGTTAATTAAGTCCATCTGATCTACTGAGTCCTTTAGGATTGTTGTTTCTTTGCTGATTTTATGTCTAGAGGATTTATCCAGTGATGTCAATGGGGTATTAAAATTCCCTACTATGATTGTATTGCTCTTGAGCTCTCCCTTGATATCTCTCAGAAGTTTTTTGTGTATTTAGGTGCTCCTGCATTGTGTGCATATATGTTTACCAGAGATATATCCTCTTGTTGTATCGATCCCTTTAGTATTATGAGGTGGCCTTCCTTATCTCTTGATATGGCCTTCACATGAGGTCTATTTTGTCAGATATAAATATTGCTACCCCAGCTTTTTTTTTCATTTCCATTTTCCTAAAAAATATTTTTCAATCCCTTCACTTTCAGTCTGTGTGAGGCCCTTGTTCTGAGGTGGGTCTCTTGTAGCCAGCATATATATGGGTTATGTTTTCTTACCCATTCAGCCACTCTATGTCTTTTGACTGGAACATTTAATCCATTTACATTTAAGGTTATTATTGATAGGTACTTGTTTTTAGCCATTTTTATTCTTTATGCCTGTGTTCCTTCTTTTCTTTCTTTGTTTCTTTGTTCCTTCCTTCCTTCCTTCCTTCCTTCCTTCTTTCTTTCTTTCTTTCTTTCTTTCTTTCTTTCTTTCTTTCTTTCTTTCTTTCTTTCTTTCTTTCTTTCTCTTTCTTTCTTTCTTTTTTTTTTCTTTTTTAGAACAGTCCCTTTAGCATTGCTTGCATTGCTGGCTTGGTAGTGATAACCTTTTTTTGTTTGCGAAGCTCCTGATTTCCCCTTTAGTTTTGAATGATAGCCTTGCTGGTTAGAGTTTTCTTGGATTCAGACACTTGCTTTGCATCACTTTGTATACTTCATTCCATTCCCTTGTGGCCTGATGTGTTTTTGTTGAGAAATCATTTGATAATCTAATGGAATATCTTTTGTAGCTAACTCTCTGTCTCTCTCTTGCAGCCTTTAAGATTCTCTTTTTGTCCCTAACGTTTGCTTTTGTAATTATGACCTGTCTTGGTGTGGGTCTTTTTGGGTTCATCTTGTTTGGGACCGTCTGTGTGTGTGTGTGACTTTTTTCTTCCCCAAATCAGGAAAGTTTTCTGTTATTATTTCTTCAAATGGGTTTTCTAATCCTTGCTCCTCTTCTTGTCCTTCTGACACCCCTAATATATGTGTGTTACTTCATTTCATGTTGTCCCAAAGCTCTCTTTGGCTCTCCTCCTGCTTCCTAATTTTTCCTCCAATTGATGTTTAGAATAGGTGTGTTTTTCTGCCCTGTTTTCTAACTCACTAATTTGGTCCTCCGCTTCTTCTAGTCTACTGGTGAAACCTTCCATTTTGTTTTTTATTATAGCTATATCATTATTGAATTCCTCTTGATTCTTACATAAGTTGTTGATTTTTTCATCCAGCTGGTTTAGGAACTATATAATCCTTACTCTGAATTCTTTTTCTGACATATTGTATGCCTCCATTTCACTTCGTTTCTTTTCTGGCTATTCCTCCTTCCTTTTCTGCTCTCATCAAAGGGTCCAGGTGCCGAATCGCATGGGGCCTGTCGCTGAAGCAGTGGGCTTGGCTGGAGGATCGTACACTCTGAGACTCACTGGAGGGCCCAGGCACTGGGTTGCGTGGGGCCTGTTGTTGAATTACCAGGCTTGGCAGGAGGGTCGCGCTCCCTCAGAGTCACCAGGGGGCCCAAGCGCCCAGATGTGAGAGGCCGGTGTCTGAAGCAGTGGTCAGTGGGAGGGGATCGCACTCTGAGACTCACAGGAGCCTGCAGCTGGGGAGGTTGGAATCCTAGTGTCTGTGGGTCTGCAGATGAGGTAGCAAGTCTTTGGTCAGAGTGGCTGGAAGGTCCACGATGGTGTCTGAGGCCAGTCTGGGTGGTGGTGAGGCTTGGCTCCCAGTCACAGCAGCTCTCTCCTTCAAGATGGTGTTGTTTCTGTGCCAGAGCCGGCTGCCCTGGGAGTGCTCACAGTGGTAGCAGGGCCTCCCTGTCTAGAACAGCCCAGTCTGCTGGAGCCTGAGACTTCTGAAGGATCCAACTGTCCCTCACTCACACACACACCACACATGTCCACGCACTCCCCTTCACTCTCTCACTCACACTCTCTTCCTCACTGCCGTCCTGCCGGCTGCCATCTTGACTCCCTGCTTGGACTCTTGTACTTAATGAATATCTTACCCTAAATAGCACTTATGAACTTAAGTTTTATACCTGTTTATTCAAATTGTGAAGGGAAATATTTGGTTTCCTCTTAAAAGAATATCAGACCTCGGGAAGCAAGTATGTAGCAGATTCAATTCATGGGGTCTCTAGGCTATGAAAGGAGAGGTCCTCTATTAGAAGTTGGAAAGTAACAATAATACTTAATTTTTCCTAGAATACTCCTTCCAGTCATCTCCCTTACCCACTCCTCTGGTCAACAATGGCAGCTACAGTGGTTGCTGAAACTGAGTGAAATTGTCTCCTTCATTCTTGAAGCTTATGCTGTCTGCCCTTCAACAGGTCAGCTAGTGACGCTTCTCCCATTCTTCTTCCCCAAACCTTCGACCCATGTTGACTACAGGGTAGACACTGAGTTTCTTCCCTAATATCCTTTAGCATGCATGGTATCTTCTTATTTACTTCTATACTAAATCCTAAGGGCCTATTTTATGTTTTCCACTAGCTTTGATGCTATTTTCTTTAGTATTTTGTCATATTTTTATATTATATGTCATGTTTTTTAACCTTCTACATGAAATTCTAAAGCAAACACCTCAATCTTTTGTATTTTTCTCTGTCTTCCTTATGAAATACCTGATAAATAAGTATGTCATTACAACACATTCTCTTCATTAATCGAGGTATTACTACAAGCTTGTTTTAATATCCCACTGGAAATAAGCCTACAGGAATGTTCATATTTTCAACAGGTTTTATTTACTGAATTTCTCCCTGGTGCATTCTTTCAGAGCAAAGTAAGAAAAATGCATTTTTATGCCTGCCATTTGGTTTCTTTGAAAACTCCCCACTGTTTTTATATATAGCTAGAGGCCTGGTGCACAAAAATTTGTGCACTCGGGGGGCAGGGGGGGTCCCTCAGCCCGGCCAGTCCCTCTCGCATTCTGGGACCCATTGGGAGATAACGACCTGCTGGCTTAGGCCCGCTCCCGGGTGGCAGAGGGCAGGCCCAATCCCTAGGTGCAGCCCCTGGTTGGGCTCAGAGCAGGGCCGATTGGGGAGTTGGGGTGCCGCCCCTTGTCATGCACAGAGCAGGGCGGATCAGGAGGTTGCGATGCCACCCCTAGTCACGCTCAGGGAGGGCCGATTGGGGGGTTGGGGCACCGCCCCCTGTCACACTCAAGGCAGGGTAGATAGGGAGGTTGCAGCACCACCCCCTGTCATGCACAGAGCAGGGCGGATTGGGAGGTTGCGATGCCACCCTCAGTCACGCTCAGGGT
>NW_005357847.1:128167-129059 GCF_000412655.1 Myotis brandtii | reverse complement strand
GGGAACGTTGGCTTCCTCCGTCACTGGAGCAAGCAAGCCTCCTGTTCGCTTCAAGCTGCCTGGCTGCCGGCCGCCATCTTGGTTGGCAGTTAATTTGCATATCGCCCTGATTAGCCAATGGGAAGGGTAGCGGAGGTACGGCTAATTACTATGTTTCTCTATTATTAAATAGGATACTGCTGCCTAAGCCTGCTTCGTAAAATTGCTAGTTCTAGAAATCTATTAATCATAAAGTTCTCACTTTGGGCTTTCCCATGTTGCCCAAAGTTGGTTCTGCAGGCTGAGCAATGAATGTAGACAGACCAGTCTGAATGTATTCCTTTGGCTCAACTCAAGGTGGGATCATGTGTGATCTTTCCTTTCTAACTCTGTGAATGTGTGGTAATGGGATTTCATTAAACTAATATCTGTCAGAGCATTAGTAATACAGACATAGTGTCCTGAGAGGAGAAAATTTCTTGCTTCTGAAAGTCATGGAAAAACACATAGTTATTGAAGTGCGTCCATGTAGGACAGGCAGGCTAGTCCTTCTGTGCCTGAGTGACTATGGAGACCCCGGTGCAGAGTGGGAGTGTGAACTGGGAGGTCTGAGAAGGGCATGCAGAGGAACATGGAGAAACACATGTGATGGCATAGAGAGAAAAAGCATGAGCTTTAAGAAAAATTTAGGAAAAACAAAGATTAAAAAAAACAACAAAAAAATAAATAAAAAAGAAAAATTTAGGGAGTTTGGGGTATATTCTTTTATTTTATTTTTTTATTTTTATTTTATTTATTTACTTTTATTAAATCTTTATTGTTCAGATTATTACAGTTATTCCTCTTTTTTTCCCCCATAGCTCTTCTCCACCCAGTTCCCACCCCACCATCTGCCCTTACTCGCCCCCCCCCC
>NW_005357847.1:112545-126475 GCF_000412655.1 Myotis brandtii | reverse complement strand
TCCTCAGTCCTGCCCTAAGAGGCCCCGCTTCTCAGTGTCCCGGTAATCTCTGCAAGCACCTCTGAGAGAAAGCCGCCAAGAAGTTCTTACTGATGCCAGACAGTCCAGTTTCTCCCTGTATGAGTCTGGGTCCCCAGAGACTTGCCCAGAACTGGAGTTCGCAGTCGGGATACCTCCACACTTCCATACCTCTGCACCTCCTACCGGACTCAGTGCGCTTTTCTCTTTCCTCTAGTTGTAGAATTTCCACTCAGCCAGCCGTCCTGTGGTTCTGGATGATGTCCGTTTTGTCTTTTAGTTGTATTTTTGAAGTGGTTGTGTGAGGCAGCAATTTCCAGTGTTTACCTATGCCGCCATCTTGGTTTCTCGGTATATTCTTTTAATTAATTGACTTTTTCCTTCCATTTTACCTACTTCCTAAATGCGTAGACATTCCCAAGAGTTTTTATGTATAGTCACACTCAGTGAAAAAGTAAGTTAATTCAGACAGGTCATTGGGTCTTAAGCATTCTGAGAGGCCCATTTGAGTAAAATTTTCAATAGTATTGATTACAATCATTAACTAGACAAATAGAGCTTTTAAAACTTGTAATTTCCTAAGTGATAAGAGCACTAGGAGCATCTTTTGGACTAGTATTTGATCTTTGACCTTGGTTCCTGACACAGAGCTCCTGAGTGATAGATGTGTCTTTTGTCCTAATGAGGTGACTCTTGGTAGGCTTGTGGGGTTGTGCCGATGGGGGCTGGTCACCAGAAAAACTAGCCCATGATTAGAACTTTAAGCCCTACTCCTACCCTCTTTTGAGGGAAGAGAGGCTGGAGACTGAGTTAATCATCCATCAGGCCCATTTGATGAAGCCTGCATAGAAATCCTCATATTACAGTGCTTGAAGAAGCCTTCAGGTTGGTGCACACATGTACATTCAGGAGGATGAAGAGGCACAGTCCAGCTCAATGGGGACAGAGCAGCTCCTGCATTGGGAACCCTTCCAGAACTTGCTATATACATCTATATTTACATATAGATACAGATAGATATAGATATAGATATAGATATAGATATAGATATAGATATATAGATAGATATCTCTATCCATCTGGCTGCTCATTCATATCCTTTTTAATACATTCTTTATAATAAACCAATGAATGTAAATAAGCCTTTTCCTGAGTTCTGTGAGCCATTCTAACAAATTATCTAACCCAAGGAGGTTTGTGGGAACCTTGATCTTTAGACAGTGGGTGGAAGTACAGGTGACAACCAGGGACTTCTGATTAGTGTCTGAAATGGGGGCAGTCTTGTGGGCCTGAGCCCTTAACTTGTGGGACCTGATATTGACTCCAGGGAGGTAGAATCAGAGTTGAATTGAATTATAAAGCATCCAGCTAGTATAGCAGGGAATTGCTTCATGTGTGAAAATACACATATCTGGTTTTAGTGTTTTAAGTGTGTTAGTAAGGGCAAACATAAAAGTTTTACATAGAGAATGGGAAATAATACCTTTTTCTGTGTTTTTGTGCATTTCTGCATGTTATATGCCACCCACTTTTGAAGACCAAGTTTAAATGTCACCAACTACATGAAGATTTAAAGAACAGTTTATCAGAAGTAAACTGTTCCTCTTTTATTTCCCCATTGTATTTTAATATCTGTATTGTATCACATTTCATTTGTCTTCTGTTTATAGTTGCTTATGTTTCTGTCTTAATTCTAACAAAGGATATACACATACAGGTATAGATATATGGTCTCACTAAAGTTTATATACAGTTGACCTTCCAACAATGCAGGGTTAAGGGCATCAACCTTCTGCATAGTAAAAAATTCACATATAACTTTTCACTCTCCCAAAACTTAACTACTAATAGCTTACTGTTGACAAGAAGCCTTACGGATAACATAAGCAGTCAATTAATGCAAAATTTGTGTTATATGTATTATATACTATATTCTTACAGTAAGCTAGAGGAAAAAAATGTTATTAAGAAAATCATGCCCTGGCCAGGTGGCTCAGTTGGTTGGAACATTGTCCTCTATACCGAAATGTTGCAGGTTTGTTGCCCGGTCTGGGCGCATTTAGGAGGCAACCACTTGATGTTTCTATCTCATATTGATGTTTCTTTCTCTCCCTTCCTCTTTTTCTGAAAAAAAAAAATCAATGAGAACATATCCTTGGGTAGATTAAAAAATTGTTTTTTAAAAAGAAAATCATAAGGAAGAGAAAATATGTACATGTGTTTTATGCATTCATTGCATGACAAACTTTTTCTTAATTTTTTGATATTTCTAGGCTACACAGTTCATTTGTAAGTTTTTCAAATTGTCACAAATGTTCAAAAATTTTCTAACATATTTATTTTAAAAATTTATGTATACATGGACCTGCACAATTCAAATATACAGTATATGAGAGAATTGACGTAAATTGCTCATCTATTTATTTTCTGTAGTACTCAGCATAGTATCTTAACCATAGTAGATGGTCAATGAATGTTTGTAAAGTTATAGATTTCTGGAATTGCAACTAGCTAAAAGAATCAACTTGATACCTGAAATATAAAGTAGAGGAAAATATGTTTTATTTGGGCAGAAAATTTAGAACTGGACTTGTGAGAATGTAGTATTTTAGAGTAAATCATGATAAAAAAAAAAAGAGTATATATTGAAAGCACTTGGAACAACACCATGTTTAATGTGAAATTCAGAGAATAAGAAAGAACCGTGGCTGAAAATATAAGTACCTAGCAGTGCCGGGGTTCTTGTCCCAGCATCAAGAAGGGTTCAGGAATCTGGAGAAGGCTGTGCATAGATTTTAAATAAGAGTCCAGAGACGAAGTATAATTTTGAAAGGCATTTGGGGGTCAGAGGAGCTCAGCTAAAGGAGATAAGATCCAAGATCTAAATTCCCAGGTCTAAATCCTCTTTGTCCCAGGACCCCATGCTTTTTATTAACACAATTTGTCCTGAGGCGAGGCAGAGATATACACTTCAAAAGGTCTACACAAGCATTGTCAGAATTGGGGAATTAGCCTAGGGCTGTTCAGGTGTTTGGATAGTAGGAGGCAATAACATGTAGATTAAGATGCCCTTTAACTGTCTGGCAGCCAAGAATCAATTTAATGTATCCTATTCAGGTTTGGGGAAATGCCTTCAGCCATTCCCAGATGCAGCCCTGTTGTACATGCTGGAATTGGTCTCCGGCATAGCAGGGTTCTTATTGGCTTAGTAATTCTCAGCAATACTGTATATGTTTCAGTTTAGGGAAATCATCAATTTTTGCAATGTAATTTAAGCACCATAAATTCATATGTTATCTCAGGCATAATGGTTATATGTGCAACATCATATATATCCACCCTCATGATTTAATCACCTCTAAAACCCCACCAGAGTGGAGATGAAGCTTCAACATATGAGCTCTGGGAGGACACATTCTGCCTAAAGCACATGCCATCTGTATATAGTCACTATTATTTTTTTGGCATTTTTTCCTATTACATTTTTATATACACAGATGCATAAACACACATTTTGAGGAAGACAAAATTCTCTCAATTAGGTTATATAATATCAAAGCTAAGAAAGGGCAGATGCTCAAGGTCTTTATTGATTTTTAAAAAATTTTATCATGAAAGCTTTATGTGTAAATGAAGTCATAATAGTACAAATCTCCATCCCCAACCCTCACTCATTTCCCCCTCCTGCCAGTATTTTGAAACAAATACTGGACACTAGTATATATTTCTTAAAGATTAGAATTCCTTTTGAAAAGAATAACCACAAAGCATTATCACAAATACTGTAAATATAATTAACAATACTCCTCTTGCCATCAAAATCCAGGCAGTGTTCAAATTTCTAAGTGTCTCATAAATGTCATAGTTTTTAGTACTGTATTTGTTTACATTTTACTTGAATTCATTTAAATTACTCAAATAAGACCCACAGTTTAATTAACATGATTTTAAGCCTCTATGGGCTTTATGTAGATTTATTTTTTCCCTTGTGATTTATTTGTTGAAGAAACCACATCATTTGTTTTATACTTTCCTACAGCATGTTTTTTATTAATTTTGATTCAAATAAAGCCTCAGAGTTTACAGTTACTCTGATCTAACATGAGAAGAAAAAGAATTATAAATTATGGGCAGGTATAATTAGCAAGCCATGTACAGTGTCTAAAGGATAACTTTTATATATTGAAGTTTCATTGGCATTAAAAGTGTACACACATGCTCATGAAATTTGAAACACAAATGCATGAGCAGTTTCAAAAATTAATTTATAAGAATGGCATAGCATACACTACTGTATCATATCTCATAGTGCTTGCTAAGAAAATCAATGCCAGGAGCTTAGAATCAATAATATGCATAATTTGTTGTTGCTGTTTTTATGTGTGTTGCAAGCTTACATAAAGACAAAACAAAATAGCACAAAAAAATTAAAAAACTGGTGCAATGAGATATGATTTAGGGTGGTGAACACACAATACAATATACAGATGATATATTACAGAATTGTACGCCTGAAACCTATGTAATTTTATTAACCAATGTCACCCCAATAAATTCAATAAAAAATAAAGTAAATTACTATTTGAAAAGTTTTATCATCCTGAAACTGTCAAAGGTTTTGCACATTACATTCATGTTCTTATTTTATTTTATTTTATTTTTTTTCAAGGAAAAAGGAAGCACTCATGCTGGTTCTGGTGAAAGGAGCTTGTCAGGATACATGAAAAGAGTGAAGGAAGAAAGCTCTTTGTGCAATCCTTGGAACAGCCCTCTGGTCAGGACTCTGGGTACAGCAGTAGTCCTGCATTTGACCTCAGCACTCCTGGACACAGAGTCTAGCTCTAGAAGCCATGGCCTGCAAGCCAGCATCTTTACTCTGAGGGGCCCCACAGGACACTGATATGTCCAGCACCATCCTGCTTCCACTGCTCTTGTTTCTATTGACTTCTCTCTACTCTGCTTCTCTCAGAAGCATGGTTTTTGATGCCATCTCATGATTTCTACAGACATGTAGCTCTTCCTGCTGTTTTCATTCTGGGTGTCTCTCCACTTTTGATTCTGCTACCCACTCCAATCTCTCTGTGCTTTGCATTCAAACAATCTGATTCAGTTACTCCCCATTGTCATTTTCTTTCATGAGTACCAGGCATGTTTTTAGATTTTTCTTTGTGGGTAAATTGATCTCTTTCTATACTTCTTAGCTTAGCTAATGGTATCAATGACCAAAATCATGAGCCTGTGAGTCATCCTTTCATCTCAACTAACCAAACAGCCACCAGTTCCCATTGATTCTGCATCATGAAATGCTACTGAATTCATCTTAATCACATTGGCTGCTCCCTTATTATCTTCCATTAGGATTACTACAGCACTCTCCTGGCAGGTCTTTCCATTTCTACATCCACTCACATTTTGCAACCAGAGTGATCTTTAAAAATTACA
The DNA here is from genome assembly GCF_000412655.1 of Myotis brandtii. Classification (NCBI taxonomy): domain Eukaryota; kingdom Metazoa; phylum Chordata; class Mammalia; order Chiroptera; family Vespertilionidae; genus Myotis; species Myotis brandtii. The sequence continues at coordinate 121,015 of NW_005357847.1, read as the reverse complement.
ATTTTTAAAAAGTGTTATTTGGCTTGCTTTTAAGCTTAAAAAGAAACCTCCTATTTGTCTTTGGGATAAAATATAAACTCCTTAAAATGCCCTACAAGGTTCTTCATGAGTCATGTCCACACTCTTCTTTGGACTCATTTTCCATCAGACTTCTTCCATGAGATATGTTCTCCAGCCACTAAGAATTATCATCAGTCTCACAAATAAACTATTGCCTTTCATTCCTCTATGCCCTTTCTCCTGCTGTTCCTCCTCCTTAAAATATCTATACCTTCTGCCTTCCTTCTTCACCTATTAAAATTTGACTGTTCTTCAGGGCAAAATTAAAGGTCATCTCATCAGTAATTCCCCCAAACGATGGAACTGTTCAACTGCAGTGTTTCCACAATATTTTATTTGCCTGTCATACTACAAGTCACATTGTTCTGTTGTTATTCACTCCTATGGTTTTCCCACAGCTGTGGGACCTGTTTTAAGATGTGTCCCATGACTCATCTTGGTCTCCCCTGAGGAGTGCAGGACCTGACACATAGTAGGCATTTACTAGCAGTGGTGTTTGCTATGGAATACTAACTGTGAAACTACTTTTTTTTTTTTTTTGCTGCAGTGTTTAAATCTCTTTGTTTCTGTTAAAGATAAAAGATTATCTAGATGTCATTTTTGAAACATTACCAAGCTGAAATATAGGCAAAATGAAATCGCTGCCAGTGGCAGCCCCATTTAAAGGGGAAACCCGTAATTCCTAAACTTCACTAAATCAACCAGCAGCTATCACTAAAACTTCTGCTTTGGAAAAAGAATCTCATTTTATTTTATTTTATTTTATTTTTATGAGTAGTAAGTTATTATTTTTGGATTAGAAGGAGAAAGGATGCCCCAGGAACTTTGTTCATCTGAGTAGCATCATTGCTTTCTGCCCATTTGTCTTTCTTCTGTGTAGACAGTTAAAAGAGAGTTTCTGAGTCCTGGATCTGTGAGAAATAACACAGCAATTGGTTTTGATGAAGCAAATCACAAAAATTATTATGTGACCTTAACTACTCAGGACCAACAGTTATGTTTCTTTAAGAATTTTAGTCTAACTCCAGAACCTTTTATCTTTACCCCTATCCCATATGCCTCCAAAGAGATTGCCTTGTCATTATTACTTGGAGGTGGGGAGAGGGAAGTTGGCTTAAAAAGTTGAGATTAAAAAAAACAGATTTAATTTTTTTTAAATATGTTTTTTTTATTTTTTTATTTTTATTTTATTTTATTTTATTTTACTTTATTTTATTTTTTATTGATTTTTCTACAGAGAGGAAGGGAGAGGGATAGAGAGTTAGAAACATCGATGAGAGAGAAACATCGATCAGCCGCCTCCTGCATGCCCCCCACTGGGGATGTGCCCGCAACCAAGGTATATGCCCTTGACCGGAATCAAACCTGGGACCCTTGAGTCCTCAGGCCGACGTTCTATCCACTGAGCCAAACCGGTTCTGGCAGATTTAATTTTTTAATAGCTCTTTTATTTTTCCTGTAAAATAGCTGATCTCATTTTCTCATGACTTTTCTTGTACAACCACTAACCCCCCTCCTATAAAAACATAAAATTAAACTACAGTGGAAGACAAGTATCACATGATCTCACTTATATGTGGAATCTAATGAACAAAATAAACTGACAAACCAAATAGATCCAGAGACATGGAAGCATGAAACAGACTGATGGATGGATCTCAGAGGGAGTGGGGAGTGGGGAACAAAAAGAGATTAACCAAAGAACCTATATGTATATATGAATAACCCATGGACACAAACAGTAGTTCGGTAGGCTTGGGACTGCCAGGGGCAAGGTTGAAGGGGTCAAAGAGGGGAAAAGGGGACATCTGTAATACTTTGAAAAATAAAAGGATTACCTTAAGTTGCAATTAATCGCTGTGTTGGATTAAACTGGAGCTGGTCTTCAGCTATAAATCTTGCTATCGCCTTGGTAGTCCTTGTAGCCCTATTGGTTATCACCACATTATATGCTCATTGTAATACATTAGCATACTAAACTACACAAACCATGTCCCCATGATTGAAAATGGAAAGCTCATATAAGGGCACAGCTTAGTTGCTGGGGCTCTTCCAAGATGTCTCCACCGCTTTCCTGGAAAAACCCTGAATATTCCTCCTCCTTATTGAATGCTCTGCCCCTTGATTAAAGGGCCCTCAATAAAGAAATAAATCCCACAGGGAGGGGCTTCTCTGCCCATGGAGTAGCCCTCCCTCTGTCCCACTCATTCAATAATAAACTCTCTTACACTTTAAACTCTTTGCTGGCTTCAGTTTGAATTCTTTCCTGTTTGAAACCAAAAACTCACAGTGGGTCATGGATCTTCAAGTCCCTGAACCCCTGAATGCCTGCATCAGAATGAATAGAGAATCTTAAACATTTAATACTATAAAAGTAATATACAAAACTAAAAAAGTGTACACACAGAAAGAAGTGCCTATAAATCCAACAAGAAGAAATAACTCTGGTAAACATATACACACCCAATATAGGAGCACCCAAATACATAAAAAAACTTCTGGGGGAGATCAAGGGAGAGATTGACAGCAATACAATCATAGTAGGGGACTTTAATACCCCACTATCACCACTGGACAAATTCTCTAAACAAAAAATCAGCAAAGAAACATCAACCGTAAATGACTCACTAGATTAGATGGAATTAAATGACATCTTCAGAACATTTCACCCCAAAGCCACAGAATATACATTCTTCTCAAGTGCACATGGGTCATTTTCAAGGATAGACCAGGCCATAACCAGAGATAAGGAAGGCCACTTCATAATACTAAAGGGATCAATACAACAAGAAGATATAACCCTGGTAAACATATATGCACCCAATGCAGGAGCACCCAAATTCATAAAAAAACTCCTGGAAGATATCAAAGGAGAGATCGACAACAATACAATCATAGTAGGGGACTTTAATACACCACTGACACCACTGGATAAGCCCGCTAGACAAACAATCAGCAAAGAAACAGCAATCCTAAATGACTCACTAGATCAGATGGACTTAATTGACATCTTCAGAACACTTCACCCCAAAGCCATGGAATATACATTCCTCTCAGGTGCTCATGGGACATATTCAAAAATAGACCACATATTGGGTCACAAGCAAAGTCTCCACAAATTCAAGAAGATTGAAATCATAAAAAGCTTCTTCTCAGACCACGATGGCATAATGTTAGAAATAAACTACAATAAAAACAACCCAAAATACTCAAACACTTGGAAGCTGAATAGCATGTTATTAAATATTGATTGGGTTACCAATGACATCAAAGAAGAAATTAAAAACATCCTGGACACTAATGACAATGAAAACACAACAATCCAAAACCTATGGGACACAATGAAAGCAGTCCTGAGAGGGAAGTTTATAGCTCTGCAGGCCTATCTCAAAAAACAAGAAAAAATGGTAGTAAATCATCTAACTCTTCAACTCAAAGAATTAGAAAGAGAGCAACAAGAAAACCCCAGAGTGAGCAGAAGGAAGGAGATAATAAAGATTAGAGCAGAAATAAATGACATAGAGACCAAAAAAACAATACAGAAAATCAATGAAACCAAGAGCTGGTTCTTTGAAAGGATAAACAAGATTGACAAACCTCTAGCCAGGCTCACCAAGAAGCAAAGAGAGAGGACCCAAATAAACCAAATCAGAAACGATAGAGGCGAAATAACAACAGACCCCACAGAAATACAAATGATTGTTAAACAATACTATGGACAGCTCTACTCCAACAAACTAGACAACCTGGAGGAAATGGACAAATTCCTAGGAAAGTACAACATTCCAAAACTCAATCAGGAAGAATCTAAAAATCTCAATAGGCCAATAACTATGGAAGAAATTGAAGCAGTCATCAAAAAGCTCCCAGCAAACAAAAGCCCAGGACCAGATGGCTTCTCAGGGGAGTTTTACCAAACTTTCAAGGAAGAACTAAAACCTATCCTCCTCAGACTACTACAAAAAATTCAGGAGGAAGGAACACTTCCAAGCTCATTCTATGAAGCCAGCATCACCCTAATACCAAAACCAGGTAAAGACAACACAATGAAAGAGAATTACAGGCCAATATCCCTCATGAACATAGATGCCAAAATCCTCAACAAAATCTTAGCAAATCGGATCCAACAGTACATCAGAAGGATCATACACCATGACCAAGTAGGATTTATCCCAGGGATGCAAGGATGGTACAACATCCGTAAATCAATAAACGTAATACATCACATAAACAAATTGAAAGAAAAAAACCACATGGTCATATCAATTGATGCAGAAAAAGCATTCGACAAAATCCAACACCCATTTTTGATAAAAACTCTCAGCAAGGTGGGAATAGAAGGATCATACCTCAACATAATAAAAGCCATATATGACAGGCCCACAGCCAACATCATACTCAATGGACAAAAACTAACACCATTTCCCCTAAGAACAGGAACAAGACAGGGATGCCCACTCTCGCCACTCCTCTTCAACATAGTCCTGGAAGTATTAGCCATTGCAATTAGACAAGAAGAAGAAATAAAAGGCATCCAAATTGGAAAAGAGGAAGTAAAACTGTCCTTATTTGCAGACGACATGATATTATACATACAAAACCCTAGAGACTCCATCAAAAAACTACTAGACTTAATACATGAATTTGGCAATGTAGCAGGATACAAAATTAACCCCAAGAAATCTGAGGCATTTCTATACACCAATAGTGAACTTTCAGAAAGAGAGATTATAAAAACAATCCCATTTACCATCGCACCAAAAAAATTAAGCTACCTAGGAATAAACTTAACTAAAGAGGTAAAAGACCTCTACTCAGAAAACTACAGGACGTTGAAAAAAGAGATAGAGGAAGACATAAAGAGATGGAAGAACATACCATGTTCTTGGATTGGTAGAATCAACATCATTAAAATGTCCATACTACCCAAAGCAATCTATAAATTCAACGCACTTCCCATTAAAATACCAATGGCCTACTTCAAAGATCTAGAACGAACTCTCCAAAAATTCATCTGGAATAAAAAAAGACCCCGAATAGCTGCAGCGATCCTGAGAAAGAACAAAGTAGGTGGGATCTCAATGCCAGATATCAAGCTGTATTACAAAGCCACTGTTCTCAAAACTGCCTGGTACTGGCACAAGAACAGACATATAGATCAGTGGAATAGAATAGAGAGTCCAGAAATTAGCCCGAACCAATATGCTCAATTAATATTTGACAAAGGAGGAAAGAACATTCAATGGAGCCAAGATAGTCTCTTCAATAAATGGTGTTGGGAAAATTGGACAGATATATGCAAGAAAATGAAACTAGACCACCAACTTACACCATACACAAGAATAGACTCAAAATGGATAAAGGACTTAAATGTACGACGGGAAACCATAAAAATTCTAGAAGAATCCAAAGGCAACAAAATCTCAGACATATGCCGAAGCAATTTCTTCACTGATACAGCTCCTAGGGCAGTTGAAACTAAAGAGAAAATGAACAAATGGGACTACATCAAAATAAAAAGCTTCTGCACAGCAAAAGAAACCATCAACAAAACAACAAGAAAACCCACTGCGTGGGAAAACATATTTGCCAACGTCATATCTGATAAGGGCCTAATCTCCAAAATTTATAGGGAACTCATACAACTTAACAAAAAGAAGATAAACAATCCAATCAAAAAATGGGCAAAGGACCTAAATAGACACTTTTCAAAAGAGGACATTCAGAAAGCCAAGAGACATATGAAAACATGCTCCAAGTCACTAATCATCTGAGAAATGCAAATCAAATCAACAATGAGGTACCATCTCACACCTTTCAGAATGGCTATCATCAACAAATCAACAAACGACAAGTGCTGGAGAGGATGTGGGGAAAAAGGAACACTCATGCACTGCTTGTGGGAATGCAGACTGGTGCAGCCACTATGGAAGACAGTATGGTGTTTCCTCAAAAAGTTAAAAATGGAACTCCCATTTGATGCAGTGATCCCACTTCTAGGACTATATCCCAAGAAATCAGAAACACCAATCAGAAAGGATATATGCACCCCTAACAGCACAACAGCACAATTCACCATAGCTAAGATCTGGAAACACCCTAAGTGCCCAACAGCGGATGAATGGATTAGAATACATCTACAAAATAGATACAGAGGCAGAGCAGCATTAAACAGACTGTTAAACTACAGCAGGAAGACTGAGGAGGGTTTGGGGGGGGGGTAAGAGACCAACCAAAGGACTTGTATGCATGCATATAAGCATAACCAATGAACACAAGACAATGGGGGGTAGGGAAGGCTGGGGGAAAGTAAAGGGGAATAAAAGGAGACAAATGTACTACTTTTTGTAATATTTTAAGCAATAAAAAAATAAAATAATAAAAGAAAGAAGTGCCTATATACTCCATTTAGTAGCTTACTTTTTTCATATCATTCATAATATACTGTGAAAATATTTTCATGCCACAAAACATTTCTACAACATTATGGCAACAACTGCATTATTTCATGGTACTAATTTAGCATTCAGCTGTCCATTGTATGTCATATGAATACACACTCCCAGGACAGCAAAGCCCAAGGACACAGGTGTGCAGTCCTCACAACCAAGTTCTGAATATGTTCTCTTCATGCAATCCTATATAATAAAGAGGGAATATGCAAATTGTCCGTCACTTCACCACAAAGATGGCGGTGCCCACGAGGAGGTGGGCTTTCTGTAACACAAGATGGCTGCACCCACAGCGGAGGCTGAGTTCCCGTAATGAGCCTTAACAAGCAATCAGCAGGTACCTGAGGCTGCACCCCAACCCCCTGCCCCTGTGGGGCTTGACAGGGGACCTCAGGCCTCGCCCCCCACCCTGGCGCCAGGCCGGGGGATGTCAGGCCATGCCCCCCACCCAGCAGGGCTTGACGGAAGACCTGAGGCAGCACCCCCACCCCAGTGCTGGGCTGGGGGGCTTCAGGCTGCTCCCCTCGCCCTGCGCTAGGGGACCTCAGGCTGCAACCCCTGCCCAGTGAGGCTTGATGGGGAACCTGAGGTTGCGCTTCCCCTCCCAGTGGTGCTTGACAGGGGACCTGAGGCTGTGCCCACCTCCCAGTGCTGGGCCAGGGGACCTGAGGCTGCGCCCCCGCCTGGCAGGGCTTGACGGGGGACCTCAAGGTGTGTCACCCACCCCGGCCTGGACTGGGAGACCTCAGGCCATGCCCCCAGCCCCAGCACCGGGCCAGGGGACCTGAGACTGCACCCCCTGCCCAGTGGGGCTTGACAAGGGTTGTACCAGCTGGGTCTGGATCTAACCTAATAGGGGGGCCAGCCAGGTCTGGGTCTTGCGCGATTTTGAGGCGCAAGTGGGTGGGCGGGGACTTGACTCTGGGTCCTGTGGTGCCCCCCAGACTCTGAAAGGAGGAAGATTTTTATATACATTTTACTAATTTTCTTTCATCTCTGACACTTCTATTATAGAGAAAGAGCAAATAGCAATATTAAAATATTTCCTCTAATTAATCCCCCTTTAATGTACACAAATTTCGTGCACTGGGCCACTAGTTTTCTATATAATCTAATAGCATATTACATATTAGTGACACATTCTGATTTAATGAATACAGATTCATTGAAAAACTATTAACTTGATTATATACTTAATCAGAATTTTTCATTCTCTTCATATTTGTGGAAACTTGAGCTTAGTATAATTATAAAATGCTAATTACTTGACAATACTGGATCTGATTGCTATAGTGGGGTTTGGCTTTACTCAGCAGTTAGCAAACTATGGTCCATGGGTTTTCAAATTTGGCCTATCACTGGTTATCTATATATATAAAAGCCTAAGCTACCAAAAGACCAAATGACCGGTTGCTATGATGCGCATTGACCACCAGGGGACAGACACTCAATGCAGACACTGCCCCCTGGTGGTCAGTGCGCTCTCACAGCTGGAGCACTCCTCAGCTGACCAATGGTCACCAGACACAGGGTTCATGGCTCCCCTGATAGGGACTGACTGGGCACGAGCCCGCAACAGGCGCAGGAGGGCCGGGATGAGCAGGAGTGGCAGGCAGGAGTGGCAGGTGGCATTGGACTGCCAGTTTTGGCCCAATCTCCACAGGCTATGCTGAGGCACCCCACTGGTGCATGAATCCATGCACCGAGCCTCTAGTAGTTAATAAAATTTTATTGGCTCACTGTCATGTTCATTTTTCTGTGTACTGTCTATGGCTGCTTTTGTGCCACAACTAGTTGGTAATGGCAACAGAGACCACATGGTCCACAAAGACTAAAATAGTTTTTTCTTTTTTTTTCTTTATTGATTAAGGTATTACATATGTGTCCTTATCCCCCCATTGCTCCCCCACCCCCCCACTCATGCCCTCACCCCCCTGGTGTCTGTGTCCATTGGTTAG
>NW_005357847.1:108483-112513 GCF_000412655.1 Myotis brandtii | reverse complement strand
TGATGGTCTGATCGATGCTTCTCTGTCTCTGGATCTGTTTTTGTTCATCAGTTTATGTTGTTCATTATATTCCACAAATGAGTGAGATCATGTGATATTTATCTTTCTCTGACTGGCTTATTTGTTTTTTGATGCGGCTTCTAACAGAAAAAGTTTGTCCACAATTGGCGTTACCTGCTTTAAGTTATCTCTTTCCATATATTTGGGTAATGTCCTACTTTACTAACAGATCAAGGACATTGAAGAGAAAATGGCATATAATAGCAACTGCTATATTTCTGTTTTTCAAAATACAAATACTTTAAAAAATCTAATCCGCCTCTAATATTTTATTGATCAACATACATATTTATGACATTTAAAACATAAATATACTTTGAAGTTCTCATTAGTGAACTAGTCTCATGTAATCAAGCTTTCTAAAATATTTGTATTATACTGTTGACAATGGGTTCTGGGTTATGAAACATTGTAATAGTTTAGTCTAACAAATAATTGTTTCGAGACTGTCTTGGGCATGAATGGCCTTTGCTGAGTGAGGAGTGAAGAATATTCTGTGATTTTCCTCTAGGTCCACTTTCTGATACTGATATAAGGTCATACATTTTTGCTAATATTTGCAAAGCTGCATTTTGGTGAGTGTGTTTTCAATCAGAAAAGAACAGATTTCATGCTATTGCAAGAATAGAGGAGAAATACATGCTTTTGAATATTGCATTTAGAAAATCTGTTATTTTATGAGTTAATAATTTTTAGAAAGTAAAACTTTGGGCATTATAATTAAGAGAAGTCAATTTCTGAAAGTGTCAAGTCTTTAAAATCCAGATAATACTGATAGTAGCTTGATTAGTTTCCAAACTCTAAGCCAACCTATGTCTACAGTTCTTTATTCCAGTTTTTTAAATTCATAGGTGAATCTGTTGGCTCTTTAATCTATTGAACTGTTTCCATCCTCAGTTCTGGGCTATGTGCCTTTTTAACAAATGCTAACTGAGGGCTTTCTGAGTGCCAGGGGGTTGAGTGGTGCTTATAGATAAAGAAAGTAAACAATAGGGTAACAGGGAAAATGCCTTGCTGTACTCATCTTTCTCTCTGACCAGAGCCCTCAACATGGCAGAACCTACATGCACTTTGTAAGGATGATGGAGGGCACCTGCAAACAGCTCGTGCTTGTCAGAGGCTGCTCCTGACTCTGGGGTTGTGTTCCTTAGCTGCCAGGCAATCACAGAGGCTGCTGGCTTCCAGGGCTCTCCACCAATGAGTTATCTCTCTAGCCTCAGGTTAATGAGGAATCAATCCACCACAATAGCTCGCTAACTTGCATCACCTCTGGGAGCTAAGAGGCCATCCCAGGACTCTAGTTCCATACCAGGGATTTAGAGGGTTAGTTGGATTTATATAACTTCCCAGCACTTGCTTCCTGTGTGTGTTTAATACCTGATGATTTCCTGCTTGTTCCCTCCAAGACAGAGCCTTGAAGTTAGCTGGGAGTGTTTTTGATAATTCGAAGCAACAAAGGGAACTGGGGATTTTGTGAGATTGATTAAGGCTGTTTAGCTTTAGACATGGTCGATGTTATAGGAGGACCCTTACATTGCTCTACTTTGCCCAGAATATGCCATTTCAGACAGAATTTTAGTCTCAGATTTTGTAATTTTTTAAAATTTATTGATTTGAGAGAGAGAGAAAGAGAGAGATTTGTTGTTACACATATTTATGCATTCATTGGTTGATTCTTGAATATGCCCTGACCTGGAAGCCTTGTGTATTTGGACGACCCTCTAACCAACTGAGCTACCTGGTGAAGGCACTCTCAGCTTTTTTTTTTTGTGCTCACAGAGAAGGACATGGTGAGCTCCCAAACTGAAAATGTTAGAAAACTAACTGTGCATTTAGTTAGAAGGTTCATGGTCTCTGCCTGTCATCACTCTCCTTTGCTGATCCTGGGAGTTGGCTGAGATCATTCTGTCAATATTGTAAAATTGAATCTCTCTCCCTGTCACCCCTCCTTTTTGGCCTAATTGAGAAGTGAGGCAATCTTTTTCTAAGTAATTGTTGAAAAAAAATCATCATCATAGCCTTTGTTTAAAGAAGCAAATCTAGAAGCTATAATCAGAATCCTTCTAGTGGTTTAAGGAGGGAATCCTAGATGATGATTGTGCTTTCTCTGACTCCCATTCTTGGAGGCAATGCTCATAGTTTTCATTGCTTAATGTTGTGGTTCATTTCTTGTTGACTTGACCTATCCTTCCTGTTTCTATTGACACAACCTATGAAAGAGACAGGGCACCTTCATCCGCATAAAGCACTCAATCTTCAGCTCTATTTCAAAACATTTCTCAGGAACAAATACATTCAACATGGGAGGCCGGTGGTACTTCTATGTTGGAACAGAAACAGTTGATTGTGTATTCTTCAAATTTTGCAACTTAAAAATTTCTTCTTTTTCTTATCCATGGATACAAAGGTTTATGTAGATTAAAATAATTTCCATAAAGTAACTTTAATGTTATGTTGGAAATAATACCTGAACTTGACTATAACAAAACCTAAATTACACAAGAAACAAAAGTGAATGACAGGTAATTTCCTAAATTCAATGATATAGGCCAGCACTGAATTAGAGTTTATTCAGACAGGGGAGCTTAGCAGGCTAACAAACACTGTGTTTGTTTCTGTAGAACTCTCTGAAAGGTGCCAGCTGTACTGGAAATTAGATAAAGTCATCCTCATTTCACCTGAAAGTTGAATATTCTTCTGTGTCTGATTAACGCCTGTAATATTGCCAAGTTTGATAAGATTTCAGAAGCACGTTAACATTTTTAAGAGTACCAGTTCCGGAGAAAACCAAGATGGCGGCATAGGTAAACACCGGAAATTGCTGCCTCGCACAACCACTTCAAAAATACAACTAAAAGACAAAACGGATATCATCCAGAATCACAGGAAGGCTGGCTGAGTGGAAATTCTACAACTAGAAGGAAAGAGTAAAGCACACTGAGACTCAGAGGAGGTGCGGAAGTAAAGTGCAGAGGTACGGAGGTGCATGCGGAAAGGCCTGGCAGCTGAGGACACGGTTGTCTTTTTCAATCAGGAGGGAGTCTCAAGCTCCCGACTGCTCTGAATTCCAGTTCTAGGTGAGTCTCTGGGGACCCAGACTCATACAGGGAGAAACTGGACTGTCTGGCATCAGTCAGAACTTGAGGGCGGTTTTCTCTCAGAGGTGCTTGCAGCGATTACCGGGACACTGAGAAGCAGGGCCTCTTAGGGCAGGACTGAGGAGCAGCCATAGCTGTTTGCTCCGCCCTGTTGATCCCCTGAGACCCCGCCCCACCCAAGCTGTGCTCGGAGGCTTTTGCATATGAAAGGTCTGGCCCTTTGCAATCTGAAAATTACCTAACAATCTGCAGCTGGGTCAGAGAGACCCAGAACTTCCAAAAGAAGGCCCAAGGCCCCACAGCAGCTTGCAATGCTTAACAGCTGGGCCTCATCTGGGCACCTCCAAACCCCAAACAAAGAAGAGGAATCTGCAGATCTCTATAGCTCCTGCTGGGTAGCCTCAGGCAGAGGCTAAATTAGCACCTCCTTAGAGATCCAAGAGCCAGTGTACCCAGTGGTCAGAGTGGGACCATCCAGATTACAACTCCTCAGACCCATAAGGGACACACTCAGGGTGCAGACTCAGTGAGCACCAATGCCCCACTGAAGCAAGTCTTGCCCCAGAAGGGTGTCTCCAGCACAGAAGTTCTCCCACTGTAGACACAGCTGATTCTCACAGCCAGTTGGCCTGGATGTCAATTCCTCCCAGTGATACCAACAACAATCAAGGCTTAACTACAACAAGACTGTGCACAAATCCCGCAAAGGGGTGCACCAAGAATGTCCACCTCTGGTAATTGGGGAGGCTGAGCCACTGGGCCCTATAGGACACCTAGCACAGAAAGCCACTCTATCAACACAGGGAAGCATAAAAAATGCGGAGACAAAGAAACAGGTCACAAATGACAGAAATGGAGGAAAGCAAACTACT
>NW_005357847.1:86419-107378 GCF_000412655.1 Myotis brandtii | reverse complement strand
ATGAGGACAGTGGTGGGGGGGGGCAGAGGCTGGGGGGGGAACCGGGTGGAGGGGAGCTATTTCCCAAATGGGGGGAAAAAGAGGAACAACTGTAATAATCTGAACAATAAAGATTTAATTAAAAAAAAAAGAGTCCCAGTTCCTGAGGACTCTGTTACAGCATCTCCACTGGGGGTTAGGACAAAATACGGAGAAGCATCATTACTCTAGGAAGGTGAACTTGAGAAATGCTAATAGGAAGTTCCAACATTCAAGAGCAAAAGTGAACCAAATGACATGTGACTTTAGGTAGCTTCAGCAGGTTGGGATTTAAGGATTCCATAAAAAGCCCTCAACCTTGCTCTAGAATCTTTCTCTCACTACTTCTAGATCAATTAGAGATTCATAAAATTCAGCATAGCTCAAAAAGCAGGCATCAATATTTTATGTGAGCCAGTGGGCCACTTTCTCCTGCGATGCTGCAGCCTGCTGGGGGCCGGCTTATAGAAGCTACAGAGGAAGGATAATGAGCGACAAGGTGCTGAAGTGGGCAATGTGTGGGAGCAGGCTTGGCAGGTTAGTGCAGTGTTGGGTGGGTGCTGTGGAGAAAAGTAAATCTGCAAGTGTCAGGGGAAGAGTTCAAAAGGCACCTTATCTGAATCCTCGTTAGTCAGTGCAGTTTTTGTGGGCCAGCGGTAACAGCAGCACCTAGAAGCGTCTTGGAAATGTGGACTCCAGGCCTGCTGAATTAGAATGGACATTTCACCAGATCCCCAGTCAAGTCATGCAGGCACACAGGATGTGAGAAGGCCTGGTCTCATGTGGTGCTTCTCTCAAAGACCTGTTAAAGCAAAACAGTGTTCTGAGGTCTCCCGAGGTCACTGTCAGACTTTCAGGAGGCCCTCTGGAGCGCACGGAATAGCCAGACCAAATGGAGAATTGATTCATTTTTCAGTAATGTCCTTTATCTCACCAGCTATTTCAGCAGAGAAAGGAAATTAAACTTTTCCTGTTGCTATAGGTGAAGGCATATTTGAACTTCTAGGATGAAGAGTCAATATACCTGTTAGGGACCAAATCGTCCTAAGAGAGTTAAATAATGGTTGCAAAGGTGCAGGAATTTGTGTTAGTGGGAAATTTAGAGGTAAATGTGATTGAGCTCAAGTCTTTATCATCATAAAGCCTCAGGAATGTTGAGTATATTAGAACTGTTTTAACAGTTTTTGGTTTCATAGGAGATTGGAAGAATTTTGTAAAAGGAATAATTTTTAAAATGTGAAGGAAAAAATATTTTTTTAAGAAACATTTTCTATATCAAGACACACGTTAGAGCCTGCTTAAGAGTATTATGAAAATCAAACTTTGTAAACAGTTGTTGGATGACAGATTTTGACGGGGGAAGTGAGACCATTCTTTGCAAGGTTGCCAGCAGAGCCCGATCAGAAGGTAGAGCAGGTGTTTACTGGGACCAGCTGAAGTAAAGGGAATTACCAGTAAGCACTAAGGAAATACCACCATCAATCAGATTCACATCAGAGTTTATGGAGCGGGTATTTCCTATGTGAGTGATAACAACCTTTTCCTGCCCCTTTAGTTGTTCAAGTGAAGATAATAACCATAGCACAAGCCAGCTTACAGGAAATGTAATAAAGGTGCCTGGGAATTTTGTGCTTTATCAGAAGAAACAAGAAGAATGAACATGGGCAGGCAGAGTACAGGTCACTGAAGTGGGATATGGGTTTTTTTTGGCCTCATGGTACTGGGGATATGTAATTTGGAACCTGGAAGTGCACTTATCTCATTATTTGTGCCTCTTTTGAGTCCTATGAGAACTTTTTGGTTTGCTTCTTAGCAGCTATAAACAAACTGGCTTGCAAGACACACCAGCTGCTGTACTATTAAAATTCCTCCTTTGCTTTGATTCCTTATTGTGTCTTGATTGCCAAGTCTTGGTAATGGTTTAATAATATGATTCGTAAATGTTGGAACTGTGCATAATGCTTAATTTTAACATGATTGATGAAAATAAAAATGAGCAACTCTCCCCCTTAATTTGTACTTGTTTGATTCAGGGGTTATTACACTGAATTGCCTATGGAAGTAGTTGTTTGAGAGTGTAGCTGGCCTCTGGGATCTTTTAGAAATCAATGAAGCTTTGCAGTCCCATCCCTAGTACGTGGGACCGTGGAACCTCTAGGTCTCAGGACCTCCTAAGTTCATGTACCCCATTTGTGTGAGAAATCCCTGACCATTTTTTCTTTCACAACTAGACTTGCTTCTGCTTCATCCACTGCAATTTTCTTAACCAGGCCCTCTCTCTCATCTCTGTCATGAAAACCTAGCTATTTTGTGTTTAATTTCTGTTAGTTTCAGATTAATATGTTCTGATTTTATAAATTAAGTATGATAACTGTACTATTAATACAGTATTAACTAATGTTTTCCCTTTCAGATAGCATAGTTACATTTAAATAGTATCACTTATATCTTTAAAGAAGTAAATACAGTGGGAATTTCATGCCCAGCCAGAGAAAACTTGCATCAAGTAGGAGTTTCCTACACCAGAAGTAGCAAAATGGTGTCTGGATATAGACCGCAAGCCTTTTTGTTTGTTTGGCTTAACCTTCAGAGATTATTGGTTGTTTTTTTAAAAAATATTAGTTGCTATTTTTTTCTTGCTTGTGAATCCCAAGCTTCTCTTGGTTTCACCTTGTCCAATTCTTTCCAAGCAGAAGACGGCTGGTGCTGAGTGGCGGCTTCCTCCATCGTGTAGGTCCTATCTGGTGCAATGCAATTCCACTTTCCCCATGTTCTCAGCCGCCTTGACCCTGGTAGGCATTGTGTTTGGAAATCCTAGTCCAAGTGGTCTGTATTTGTGCCTGCCCTAGATTTAGGGAGCAAGTAAAGCTAAAGAATAAATTAAATATTCTGCTTTTTTACTTCAAACTAAAAATGTAAAGTAAATATCTATCAGCTCTTGAATAATAAGTACAAACTCTTTGGATTTAATAAGTTGGTAGTCTTTTAAAATCACAGATAAATTCTTGTATTATCAAGGTGTAAATTAATTGTTATTTGGAAAATGAGCAATTTATACTTTGCATATGTAATTTGGTGGCCTATTAAAAACTGAGCCCATAGTAATGAAAGGAGATGCTGAGGTGTGGGGAAGCATGGGACTTGGTTGGAAAGTCTGTAAGGAGGATTCTCCAAAAGGTTGGGGGCCTATAGGGGGACCTTGCTGAGGCGGCAGCCCCTGCCTTTACTTTTCCAAACAAGTCTGAGCCCCCAGGTGTTTTACTAGAATCTCTATGTTTAATCTTTAAAGACCCGACCTTGTAGAAGCATGTGCTTTCTCAAGTATACTTACCCTGCTGATTGTATCTAGAGGTTAACTTTAGTCCAAGCTGTTGTGACAATAAAAGCCTAAGGAGGCAGGCGAACGAGGCTGTTTGGTTCCTATAGCCAAGCAGTCCCTTGGCCCTCTCTTTCACAGAAATGTGTGTCAGAGTAATCCATTCATCCGTCGTTCAGGGTCTACTGGTCAGTCCCAGCACTGAGTGAGTTATTTTAACAAAGCTCTGCTAACAGATCACTTTAATGAAAACCTTCAAAATCTGAAATTTGAAAGAGGCATTTAGCAAAATCTGTCAAATCTTAACATTGGGGCAAAATTCCAGTATAACAAAACTAGTGGCCCAGTGCATGAAATTCATGCACAGGGGAGGGGGGCTGCCCCTCAGCCCAGCCTGCACCCTCTTCAATCTGGGACCCCTCGAAGGATGTTCTAATGCCGGTTTACAGGAATCGGGCCTAAACTGGCAGTTGGACATCCCTCTCACAATCCAGAAGTGGGGGGGTCCTGCTGGGGTGCCTGGCCAGCCTGGGTGAGGGGCTGATGGCTGTTTGCAGGCTGGCAAAGCCCCCAGTGGAGACCCTCACCCCATGGGGGTGTGGCCAGCCTGGGTGAGGGGCTGATGGCCATCTTCAGACTGCTCACAGCCCCTTCAGGGTGGGGGGGTCCTGCTGGGGTGCCTGGCCAGCCTGGGTGAGGGGCTGATGGCTGTTTGCAGGCTGGCAAAGCCCCCAGTGGAGACCCTCACCCCATGGGGGTGTGGCCAGCCTGGGTGAGGGGCTGATGGCCATCTTCAGACTGCTCACAGCCCCTTCAGGGTGGGGGGGTCCTGCTGGGGTGCCTGGCCAGCCTGGGTGAGGGGCTGATGGCTGTTTGCAGGCTGGCAAAGCCCCCAGTGGAGACCCTCACCCCATGGGGGTGTGGCCAGCCTGGGTGAGGGGCTGATGGCCATCTTCAGACTGCTCACAGCCCCTTCAGGGTGGGGGGGTCCTGCTGGGGTGCCTGGCCAGCCTGGGTGAGGGGCTGATGGCTGTTTGCAGGCTGGCAAAGCCCCCAGTGGAGACCCTCACCCCATGGGGGTGTGGCCAGCCTGGGTGAGGGGCTGATGGCCATCTTCAGACTGCTCACAGCCCCTTCAGGGTGGGGGGGTCCTGCTGGGGTGCCTGGCCAGCCTGGGTGAGGGGCTGATGGCTGTTTTCAGGCTGGCCACACCCCCCGGCGACCGAAGCTCCCAGCCTCTTCTTTTTTTTTTTTAGCGCCTCCTTGAGCGGAGGCCAGGGCAGGCTGGAAGCAGGTATCTGGGATTTATTTATCTTCTATAATTGAAACTTTGTAGCCTTGAGTGAACCCAGGGCCGGCCAGGGCAGGTGGGAAGCTTGGCTTCCTCTATCGCCTGGGGCAACCCAAGCCTCCTGCTTGCTCCAGCTCCGTGGCTGCCACCATCTTAGTTGGGTTAATTTGCATACTTGCTCCTGATTGGCTGGTGGGTGTAGTGGAGTGGTGGAGTGATGGTTAATTTGCATGTTTCTCGTTTATTAGTGTAGGTAATGATAGGCTTTCAATAAGAGGGGCAGTAAGGTTATCAAACAAGATATTCTCATGCATTTCAAACTTAGTTTGTGCTAAGTATGCTTTTCATTAAAATGGTGATTTTCCTTATTAGCCTTTGTGATTAAAGTTATTACAAAACAGATTCACTTATGACTGAATTATTTAAAGTTCTTTCTTTCAATGAAGAATGTCCTTTGAACCAAGCAAAACAGATAAAAAGAAAGGATACCCTTGGTTTAACATAGACTGGAGTAGAACTAAGGTAGTCCTTTTTATTTTTTTTAGTAAATGTTTTTATTAATTTTAGAGAGAGAGGAAACAAAAAGGAGAGAGAGAAAAACATCAATGTGAGAGAGAAGCATTGATTGGTTGCTTCCTGTACACACCCTGATCAGGACTGAACCTAGAACCTGGACATGTGCCCTAACCAGGAATCAAACTGGAGATCTTTCAGTGCCTGGGATAATGCTCCAACCAACTGGCCAGAGCTAAGGTATTTCTGTTGTATAAGTAGTGTTAGAGTACTTTTGAGGGCATATGTCTAGGTAGAAAAGAGAAAAGTGCATATGAATATGCAAAAAAGTGTGGTGTTTGTAAATTTTTCTTAATCTCACAAGCAAAACATTGAATTTTCTCATCTCAAAATTTGTTTTTGCATACCTTCAGTAACTTTCTGTCACCAGGCTTTTAAACTTTCTTCAATTCGGGAATAAAGAGGCAGGCATCTATCTCTTTGAGGGGTATATGTGTCTGTTGTGGGGGGTGGTGCAATGAAGATTTCTATTTTGATAACTATATACATTTATATAATGTATAACTATGTACATTATTTGCAAATAGGTATTGTCTTTTATTATAAAATTCCAATTCTGTTTTTGAAAGTGTGGTAACATTATGAGAAGTAGACTTTTTTTTTAAATCAGAATGACATGCCCCAGACCAGAAACTCAATGACCCAATAAAAACCTATTCTATTGCTCTTTTGTTTTTTAATTGGAAGCTATTGTCTAGATATCTAAGTCTTTTTTTCCAAAGTGTCATTTTAATAGGCAAGGAATTTGAACATTGAGTTTGAAACCTGGAGCCTAGTCCAATTCTTCTTTTTTTCTGTGGTTATTCTGTTTGTTTATACCATTTTATTTATTTATTTTAAAATATTTTTATTAAATTTATTGGAGTGATATTGGTTAATTAAATTATATAGGTTTCAAAGTGTACAATTCTATAATACATCATCTGTATATTGCATTGTGTGTTTATCACCCAAAGTCAAATCTCCTTCCATCACCATATATGTGACTTCCTTTACCCTTTACTATCTCTCCCAACCCTTTTTCCACTGGTAATCTTCATACTGTTGTCTGTGCTTATGAGTTTTTGTTTGTTTGTTTTATTTGTCTTATTTGTTCATTTGTTTCTTTCAGTTTTATCCCACATATGAATGAAATCCTATGATTCTTGACATTTTTCATCTGACTTATTTTGTGTATCATGATATCTTTTCTTATGGCTAAGTAGCATTCCATTGTATATATCATATGTACTATATCCCTTTTTGGAATCATCTATCAAAGGACTCTTTGATTTTTTTCCTGTCTTGGCCACCATGAATAATGCTGCAGTGAACATAGGGGTGCAAATATCTTTGCCAAAAATTGTTTTGGGGTAGATACCCAGAAGAGGGGTTGCTGGATCATAGATGAACTCTTTCTTAGTTTTTTGAGGAACCTCCCCGCTGTTTTCCATGGTGGCTATATCAATTTACGTCCCAACCAGCAGGAAATAAGGTTTTTTTTTTCCCCTCCACAATCTCTCCAACACTTGTTATTCCTTGTTTTGTTGATAATAGCCATTCTAACAGATATGAGGTGATATCTCATTGTAGTCTTGATTTACATTAAAAAAATAAATAATAAAAATCATATGATCATATTAGTAAATAAAGAAAAAACATTTGGTCCTAACTGGTTTGGCTCAGTGGATGGAGTGTCGGCCTGTGGACTGAAGGGTCCCAGGTTCGATTCCGGTCAGGGGCGTGTACCTTGGTTGTGGGCACATCCCCAGTGGGAGGTGTGCAGAAGGCAGCTGATTGATGTTTCTCTCCCATCGATGTTTCTAACTCTCTATCCCTCTCCCTTCCTCTCTGTAAAAAAATCAATAAAATATATTTTAAAAAAAGAAAAAGAAAAAAACATTTGACAAGATGACAGCATCCATTTATAATTAAAACACTCAAATCGGTATAGAAGGAAAGTACCTCAACATAATAAAAGCCATATATGACAAAATCTCAACTAATATCACACTCAGTGGTGAAAAACTAAAAACTTCCTCTAAGATCAGGAACAAGATAAGATGTTCACTCTTACCACCATTATTCAACATTAGGGGCCCAGTGCACGAATTTGTGCACCTTGAAAGGAACTGTGGGCCACAAGGCTGCAGTGGGCACAGGGACGGGTCTTGGCCCATCTTATACGCCCATGCCCAGCCCCTCCCACCATGGCCCCGGGCCCCTGTCTGCCGGCAGCCCCGCTCCCACATGCTGACTGCGCCAGCCCCACTCGCATCACCTGATAGCACAGAGTGACTGAGGCCAGTGCCAGCAGCAGGTGCGAGCGGGGCCAGCACCATCAACAGGTGTGAGTGGCATCTGCTGCTCCGATCACTCCTTAGGAGCAAGGGGAAATGGAGAAGCCCTCAGGGGCAATCGGGCCAGCAGCTGCTGCTCTCACCTGCTATGGCGCTGGGCACTGGCAGTGGGTGTGAACAGGGCCGGTGCCAGCAGCAGGTGTGAGTGCCAGGTAGGACCTCGGGGTGCAGGAGCAGAGAATTTTCAGTAAACACCAGAGGCTCACCCTGATAACAACGACTGGCTCCCCGCCTTGGTCTGGCGCCCCTGTTCACCATCCCGCCATGGCCAACTCCCGCCATGTTCTGCACACGCCCCCTGGTGGTCAGTGCACATCATAGGAACCGGTTGTTCAGTTGTTCGGGTTGTTCTACCGTTCAGTCTATTTGCATATTAGCCTTTTATTATATAGGACTAGAGTCCCAGTGCACAAAAATTGTGCACAGGGAATCCCTCAGCCCAGCCTGCACCCTCTCACAATCTGAGAACCCTCGGGGGATGTCCAACTGCCTGTTTAGGCTCAATCCCACAGGGATCCCTGCGGGATCGAACCTAAACTGGCAGTCGTACATCCCTCTCGCAATCTAGGACAGCTGGCTCCTAACCACTCACCTGCTTGCCTGATCGCCCCTAACCCATCTGCCTCCCTGCCTGATCACCCCTAAACACTCGCCTGACTGCATGACTGCCCCAAACCACTTGCCTGCCTGTCTGATTGCCCCTAACCACTCTGCCTGCCTGCCTGATCACCCCTAACTACTCTGCCTGCCTGCCTGATTGTCCCTAACGACTCTGCCTGCCTGCTTGATCACCCCTAACAACTCACCTGCATGCCTGATCATCCCTAACCACTCTGTCTGCTTGCCTGATTGCCCCTATCTGCTCGCCTGCATGCCTGATCACCCCTAACCCCTCTGCCTGCCTGCCTGATCATGGCTAACCCCTCTGCCTGCCTGCCTGATTGCCCCTAACCACTAACTACTCACCTGCCTGTCTGATCACCCCTAACCACTTGCCTGCCTGATTGACCCTAACCACTCTGCCTACCTGCTTGATCACCCCTAACAACTCACCTGCATGCCTGATCATCCCAAACCACTCTGCCTGCCTGCCTGATAGCCCCTAACTGCTCACCTGCATGCTTAATCACCCCTAACCCCCTGCCTGCCTGATTGCCCCTAACCACTCACCTGCCTGTCTGATCACCCCTAACTGCTCTGCCTGCCTGCCTGATCAATTCTAACTGCTTGCCTGCCTGCCTGATCACTCCTAACTGCTCACCTGCATGCCTGATCACCCCTAACCCCTCTTCCTGCCTGCCTGTTTGCCCCTAACCACTCACCTGCCTGTCTGATCACCCCTAACTGCTCTGCCTGCCTGCCTGATCAATTCTAACTGCTTGCCTGACTGCCTGATCGCTCCTAACTGTTCACCTGCATGCCTGATCACCCCAACCCCTCTTCCTGCCTGCCTGATTGCCCCTAACTGCTTGCCTGCCTCCCTGATCACCCCTAACCACTTGCCTCCATGCTTGATCACCTCTAACTGCTTGCTTGCATGCCTGAACACCCCTAACCCCTCTGCTTGCCTGAACGCCCCCAACCACTCACGACCATGTCTGATCGCCCTTAACCACTTGCCTGCCTGCCTGATTATCCCTAACCACCTTGCCTGCCTGCCTGATCACCCCTAACTGATCCCCTGCATGCCTGATCACCCCAAACCCCTATGCCTGCCTGCCTGATTGCCCCTAACCACTTGCCTGCCTCCCTGATTGCCCCTAACTGCTCGCCTGCCTGCCTGATCACCCCAACCGCCTTTGCTAGGTGCCTCGGCTTTGACCTGAAGGACGTCCAGAAGGTCATTAGGCTGTCCAGTCTAATTAGCATATTATACTTTATTATAGATAGTATTGTAAGAGCTAGCCAGAGCAACCAACAACAAGAAGAAATAAAAGGCATCCAAATTGGGAATAAAAAGAAAAATTGTCAATTTTTGTAGACAACATGATTCTGTTTCTGTTCTTTTTAAATACTCACCCAACAATATGTTTTTATTGATTCAAAACAGAGACAGAGAAAGGGAAAGGAGGAGGGAGGAGAAGAGGGAGAGAGAGAGAGAAAGAGAGAGAGGGGGGAGGGATATATATATATCTGAGAAATATTGTTAGGTTGCCTCCTGTATGGGCCCTAACCAGGGATCACACCTGCAAGTTTTTTGGTGTATGGGACAATGCTCCAACCAACTGAGCCACTGGTCCAGGGAAAGACGTGATTCTTTATATAGAAAACCCTAAAGATTTCACCAAAAAAACTATTGGAAATAATAAACAAAGTTGCAAGATAGAAAAGTCATTGTACAAAAATCCATTGCATTCCTATATACTAACAGTGAAATGTCAGAAAAAGAAATGAAAAAAAAAATCTTTTGAAATTGCGACCAAAATAATATAATGCCTAGGAATAAATTTTAAAAAAGATGTTAAGGTCCTATATACCTAAAACTATAAGACATTATCAAAAGAAATTGAAGAAGACACAAAGAAATGGAAGTGTATTCCATGTTTGTGGAATAGAAGAATCAACATAGTTAGAATGGCCATATTACCCAAAGCAATATACAGATTTAATGCAATGCCCATCAAAATCCCAATGGAATTTTTAAAAGAAATAGAACAACAACAAAACATCATCAGATTTATAGGAATTACAAAAAGTCTGACTAGCCAAAGCAATCCTGAAGGAGAAAAACACATTTATACCATTTTAGAAAGAAAGAGTTAACTTTTGGGAAGAGTTTTTGGTTCCTTTTTCATCTAGTAGCAGTTTCAGCAGCAGAATCAGTTAAAGAAATAGAGATGCAGGTGTCCAGGCTTTAGAAGTGTGACTTGCCTGACCAGAGTGGCTCAGATGATTGAGCACCCCTCCGGGCACAGAAGGGTTGCTGGTTGGGTTGGGGTTTTGATCCCCCAGTCCTCCAGAAGGCAACTAATCCATGCCATGTTTTCTCTCTCTTTCTCTCTCTCTCTCTTTCTCTCTCTCTCTCTCTCTCTCTCTCTCTCTCTTTCTGATGTCCTTGGGTGAGAATTAAAATATATTTAAAAAAAGAAGTGAGGCATTTCCATTACCTCTGTATCTCTAACTCTTCCTGAGGCACTCAGGGGAGGAGGAGGTACTGGCCTGCCTGAGTAGGCTTTGGTGCATGTAAGAAAACATGGAGATCATTTCTTTTCTACAACTCCTCCTTGATTGTCCCATGGGTCATTCCTTCTCTCTTATTTCTTTCCCATAACCTAAATTTATTTTTTGTTTTAAAATTAAATCCAAATTGGAGACCAGACTTGAGAATTCCCTGAACAGATGAAACTAAATCTAGCTAGTTTCATGAAAATAACCAAAACTTAATTTATGTTATTTCTTGTAAATGCCTCTGACAATTTTAATAGAAACTTAAGTCATCTTCCTAAAAATGGTATAAATTAATCACTTTTAACCAATTTTCTGATATCTGGAAACCTTCATTAATAACCAATCATTGTAAAGGTTAATGACTTTCTTATTTTCACATTATAAACCATCCTGTAACTCCATGCCCCTGAGCTTCATGCCAGTCTGAATGTAAAAGCTCCCAGTTCATGAACTGTTCTTATATATTCAATAAACTTGTAGTAAATACGATTTATTGATCTGGTGGCTTTAATTTAGCTATTTCTGAATTTTTGACATATGTAAAAAGTTTTCGGCTCGATATTGGTCAGACACATTATTTGAAACTTATATTTGAATTGGGAAGATGGTTTTAATATCGCTAAAAACTCTAAGGAGTTCAGAGGTGTGTGGGCAATCTCTTATTAAATATACCAGAGGCCTGGTGCATGGATTTGTGCACTGGTGGGGATTGGCCAAAACCAGCAGTCCTACATCCCCCGAAGGATGCAAAAAATGAAACTAGACTAGCAATTTATACCACACACAAGAATAAACTCAAAATGGATAAAAGACTTAAGTGTAAAAGGTGAAACCATAAAAGTCCTAGAAAAAACCATTGGCGCCAAAATCTCAGACATCTCTCATAGCAACATGTTTACTGATACATCTCCTAGGACAATAGAATCTAAGGAGAAGATAAACAAATGGAACTACATCAAAATAAAAAGCTTCTGCACAGCAAAAGAAACCATCAACAAAATAGAAGAGACCTCACTACGTGGGAGAACATATTTGCCAATCTGATAAGAGGTTAATTTCCAAAATATATAGGGAATTCATACAACTTAACAAAAAGAAGACAAGCAATCCAATTAAAAAGGTGGCAGCCCCTCACATAGCACATCCCTCACGCTGCACGTCCCCCATGTAACACGTCCCCTCACGTGGCACGTTCTCCCCCACGCAGCACGTCCCCACGTAGCACATCCCTCACATAGCATGTTCCCTCACGCTGCACATCCCTCAAGAGAAAAAATAAATAAATAAATAAATAAGTGGCAAAGGACCTAAATAGATACTTCTCCAAAGTGGACATGCAAAAACCCAAGAGACATATGAAAAAATACTCAAAGTCACTAATCAACTGAGAGATGCAAATCAAAATGACAATAAGATATCACCTCACACCTGTCAGAATGGTTGTCATCAACAAATCAACAAACTACAAGTGTTGGCGAGGTTGTGGAGGAAAGGGTACTCTAGTACACTGCTGGTGGGAATGCATATTGGTGCAGCCACTGTGGAAACAGTATGGAGTTTCCTTAAGAAATTAAAAATGGAACTCCCTTTGACCCAGTCATCCCACTTCTAGGACTGTATCCTAAGAAACCTGAAACACTCATCAGAAAGAATGTATGAATGCCTATGTTCATAGCTGCACAATTTACAATAGCTAAGACTTGGAAACAGCCTAAGTTCTCATCAGCAGATGAGTGGATAAAAAAATCTATGGTACATTTACACAGTGGAATACTACACGGCAATAAAAAAGAAAGAGCTCTTACCATTTTCAACGGCATGAATGGACCTGGAGAGTATTATGCTATGTTAAATAAGTCAGTCAGAGAAAGATAACTATCACATGATCTCAGTCATATGTGGAATCTAATGAACCAAATAAACTGATGATCAAAAATAGACCCAGCGTCATAGAAGCATGAAAGACTGTTGAACCTCAGTGGGAAGGTAGGGAAGGGTGGGTGGGAAGAGATCAACCAATGAACTTGTATGCATCTATGCATAACCTGTGGACACAGGCAATGGGGTGGTGAGACTTGGGGGGCATGGGAGGATGGGAACGGGCTGTAAGAAGTTAATGGGGGAAAAAGGAGGACCTATGTAATACTTTCAACAATAAATATTAAAAGAAAAGGAAAATGTAGAAATCTTGCTCATTAGCAAAATGTTTATTACACGGATTTTGGATAACTTAGAATAATATAATGAAGAGAGCAAATGTGGAAAATAACACATAATTCTACCACTCAGCAATCAACATTTTTTGTTATTGTTATTTTCTCTTTCTTTTTGTACAAATACATTTAAAGTTTTTAGGGAAACCTTAAAGTTTTAATTTCTTTTCCTTCAATAGTATACACGATGTTTCTTTTTATATGTTAACTAATATTTTTCTACAATATAAAAAGTGTAATGAAGCAAGGCTAAGTTATTAATATGTAACACAAAACCACAGAACCTTGGAAAACAATTATTACCAAGATATTATTTGTGATATTTGATTTAAGTTACGCTATGGATCATTGTATGTATAGTCGCTCAAAAATGCTTGCTACATGAAAATTGAATTTCATTGAAAATGCTAAAGAAATAAGGAGCGTTATTTTCACCTCCTTCACCCACATTTATTATTTTGGGTTTTCTGAAAGGCAGATACCAAGATGAGATTATATTGCAATAGCTTTATTGAAGAAAACACCCATGTTTTAGTCTGTTTAGCTGCTATAACAGATACCATAGAGTTGGTGGTTTATAAACAACAGAAATTTATTTCTCACATTCTGGATACTGGGAAGTTTACAATCAAGGTGTGAAGATTTAGGAAGGCTGTCTTTCTGGTTCACAGATGATGGACTCCTTGTGTTCTCACATGGCACAGACCAGGGAACTCTCTGTGGTCTCTTTCATAAGGACATTAGTCCCACCCTCATGAAATACTCAACTTCCAAAAGCTCCACCACCTAATACCAATATGTTAGGTGTTAAAATTCAACATGAATTTTGGGGGTCAGACCAATATTAAATCTATAGCATTCAAACACTCTACCCCTCCAGTTTATGTTCATCTGGCATGCAAAATATATTCATTCCATCTCAACAGCCCCCCAAATTTTAACTTGATCAGCATCAACTCAAAAGTATAAAGTCAAAAGTTTCACCTAAATATTACCTAGATAGATATGGATGAGACTCAAGGTACAACTTATCCTAAGGCAAATTTCTCTAGTTGTGAATGTAAAGCAAAAGTTATATGCTTCCAAAATATAATTGTGGAAAAGATACAAAATAGGCATTTCTATTCCAAAATAGAGAAATAGAAAGAAAAAGAAAGGCATAACTTGTCCCAAGTGAGTACAAACTCCATAAGATCTTTTAAAAATATATATTTTTATTGATTTCAGAGAGGAAGGGAAAGGGAGAGAGAGATAGAAACATCAATGATGACAGAGATCATTGATTGGCTGCCTCCTTCATGCCCCCCACTGGGGATAGAGACCACAACCCAGGCATGTGCTCTTGACCAGAATAGACCCTGGGACCCTTCAGTCCACAGGCCGGCACTCTATCCACTGAGCCAAACCAGCTAGGGGAAGATTTAAAGCTTATAAATAATCCTCTTTGCCTCAATGCTCTGACCTCCAGACCCATTATGGTGGCAATGTCAACTCCATGCCTAAGTGGGATGGTCCTGCTTTCTGCCTGGTCTTCTCCCTGGTTGGTGTCCTGAGCTCTATTGGATAGTCTTCAGCCATGCCTCCTAGCCCCACATGGAGGCTGTCAAAGTTTACTCCCTGCACCCTCCAGAACCTCAGTGCAATATTGCTGCACCAGGGCCACCAGGGCTTCTCCTGGGGTGGCTGAGGACTGCGGCACTGGTATACCAGGAGCAGAGCCTAGGATGAAGGCAGCATTGGGCAGTGTGTGTGACATTCCACAGACACAAGTCTTGTCTTATTTTATTTTATTGACTAGAGGCCTGGTGACTAGAGTTTGTGCACTCGGGGGGGTCCCTCAGCCCAGCCTGTGCCCTCTCGCAGTCTGGGACCCTTCGGGGGATGTCCACCTGCTAGCTTAGGCCCGCTCCCCGGGGGATCAGGCCTAAGCTGGCAGTCAGACATCCCTCTGGCAGCCTGGGAGCCCTTACGGGATGTCCACTTGCCATTGGGGATCAGGCCTAAGCTGCAGTCGGACATCCTTAGCTCTGCTGAGGAGGCGGGAGAGGCTCCCACCACCACCGCTGTGCTAGCAGCTGTCAGCCTGGCTTGTGGCTGAGCAGAGCACCCTTGTGGCAGCGTACTGACCACCAGGGGGCAGCTCCTTCATTGAACGTCTGCCCCCTGGTGGTCAGTGTGTGTCATAGTGACCAGTCATTCCCAGTCATTCTGCTGTTAGGATCAATTTGCATATTACCCTTTTGTTATATAGGATAGAGGCCTGGTGCATGGGTGGGGGCTGGGCTGGTTTTCCCTGAAGGGTGTCCTGGATCAGGGTGGGGGTCCCGCTGGGGTGCCTGGCCAGCCTGGGTGAGGGGCTGATGGCCGTTTTCAGGCTGGCCACGCCCCCCGGCGACCTAAGCTCCCAGCCTCTTCTTTTTTTTAATTTTTTTCCCTGGGATTTATTTATTTTGTATAATTGAAACTTTGTAGCCTTGAGAGGAGCTCAGATCCAGCCAGGGCAGGGGGGAAGTTTGGCTTCGTCCATTGCCTGGGGCAACCCAAGCCTTCTGCTCACTCCAGCTCCGTGGCCACAGCCCCCTAGAAGCAGGTATCTGGAATTTATTTATCTTGTATAATTGAAACTTTGTAGCCTTGAGCAGAGCCAAGGGCCAGCCAGGGCAGGCAGGAAGCTTGGCTTCCTCCATCGCCAGGGGCAACCCAAGCCTCTGGCTCGCTCCAGCTCTGTGGCCACCATCGTCTTAGTTGGGTTAATTTGCATACTTGCTCCTGATTGGCTTGTGGGCATGGCTAATTTTCATGTTTCTCTTTTATTATATAGGATTTTTTAGAGCTAGAGGAAGGTAGAGGGAAAGAGAGAAACATCAATGAGAGAGAAATATTGATCAGCTGCCTCCTGCATGCCCCCTAATGGGGATAGAACCCACAACCTGAGCACATGTCCTGACTAGGAATGAAACCAGTGGCCTCTTGGTGCATGGGTTGACCCTCAACCACTGAGCCACACTGGCTCAGCATCAGTCTTTTCACTTTGAAACTGTCAGGATTCTCTAGCACTCACCCCACCCCCACCCCTTGCATCCTGTGCCTGTGGTGGACTTGGCAGCTCTGATGCTACCTGAATTGCCTTTAGGCTAATGCTTCCATGCACTTGGAGAATAGCGCTTTCTGTTAGGATTGCCGATCAGGTCTGTCATTCACACTCAGGCTAATATCTCTTCATCAAATGGTCACTTGACTGCACCCTCATGTTCTTTTCCTAATGCGCTATCTCATTTTTGCATAGGCTGAGAATTTTCCAAATCTTTACTTAAGAATTCTCAAATAAAATTGAGGAAACCACTAATATACTTTCTGTATTTATGGATTAGACAACTGTGAATATTTCATATAAAGGAAATCATTCAATATATGGCATCTGTGACTTATTTCTTTCACTTTGCATAATGTCTTCAAGTTTCATCTCTGTATAGTATGTATCAGTACTTCATTTTATTGTTAAATAATACTTTATTGTATGGACATACTACATTTTATTTATCCATTCATCAGTTGATGGACATTTGGGCTGTTTCCACTTTTGAGTTATTATTAACATTTGTATATAAGTTTTTGTGTGGACATTTCTTTTTGGTATATAGCCACAAGCGTAATTTGGTAACTCTACATTTAAGTTTTTTTTTTAAATATATTTTATTGGTTTTTTACAGAGAGGAAGGGAGAGGGATAGAGAGTTAGAAACATCGATGAGAGAGAAACATCGATCAGCTGCGCCCTGCACAGCTCCTACTGGGGATGTTCCTGCAACCAAGGTACATGCCCTTGACCGGAATCTAACCTGGGACCTTTCAGTCTGCAGGCCAACGCTCTATCCACAGAGCCAAACTGGTCAGGGCTACATTTAAGTTTCTGAGGAACTCCCAAATTGTTTTATACAGTATCTGCACCTTTTAAAATTCCCACCGGCAATGTATAAAAGTTCCAGTTTCTTCCCATCCTCATCAATACTTGTTATTATCTTTTTTATTCTAGCCATCCTAGTGCGTGTGAAGTGGCATCATAGTTTTAAGTTGCATTTCCCTGATAGTTTAACTTTATTATTAAAAATAAAACCCAGATATTGTTTCTGCTTTTAGCCCTTCTCAGATTCTCTGAGTCATCCTTCCTACATTACCAGGGCTCTCCACATATGTTGCTCTTACCCTATCTTATTCTATTAGACAGTCTCCATTTGTTGGTGAACAATTTTTTCCTAAACTGAGATTTTTGAGGTTAGATATTGGTCATTTATTCATTTTTCATCAATGTGATTGAGAATAGACTACTCTCAAACCATGTAGAGCACATCTTTTAACTTCTCCATTACCTGAAAAGCATAAACCAGCCCTTTTCATTCTGGAAGAAAGCTTCTTGGTCACAGTGTTTAATGGTATATATGTTAGAAAGGCATACTGCCTCAAATTAAGATTTTTTATGTGTTTCTCTCTGAGTCTCCTCAGAACTACTCTCTTCAGATGTTCCCATTAACCCTGGGAAAATTGAGGCAGTTTGTCAGAATTACTTATTCTCTTTTCACATTCTCTTATTCTACAATTTATGTTATTAGTATTCAATAACATTAGTACAGAATACAGTGGTATATCTATAGATGTGCAAATATTGACATGATATTCTGATGGTCATTTTACAATTGCCTTTCAAGATCTTATCTTTCTAACTTTTGAAGGTCAAATTTCTCACTTCTAGTCCCTCTTATAGGCTCTTTAATGAGTAAATGATATAATAAAATTGTGTGCACAACGACACATATTTAAGGTAGACATGTAAATGTGTCTGTGTAAAGGTTATTGTCTTAATAGTTACACAAATGTTCTTTGTAAGGGAAATTTGGAGGGAAAAAATATCCCTCTCTAAGCTGCTTGGAGGCAGAGACTGAAGTCCTGAAGGTGAAGGCTGGAGGAAAAGCTCCCTCACTCTTCTCTCTTCCTTCTCTTCTCTTTCCTTTTTTTTATTATTTAAAGTATTTCATATGTCTCCTTTTTCCCCGATTGACCCCCCCCCACGCATTACAGATCCTGGTTCTTTATATATATAGATGACTCCTTTTCCCTGATTGACCCCCTAACCCCCAGGGCCACTCCCTCCCCCCAGGACAAGCCCCTACCGCCCCAGTCTCTGTGTCCATTGGTTATGCTAATATGCATACATACATGTCCTTTGATTGATCTCTTACCACCTCCCTCCCTGCCTTCTCTCTGAAGTTGGACTGTCTGTTCAGTGTTTCTTAGTCTCTGGATCTATTTTTGTTCATCAGTTTATGTTATTCATTATACCCCACATGTGAGTGAGATCATGTGATATTTATCTTTCTCTGACTAGATTATTTTGCTTAGTATAATGCTCTCCAGGTCCATCTGCTGTTGCAAATGGTAAAAGTTCCTTCATTTTTATATCAGCGTAGTATTCCATTGTGTAGATGTGCCACAGTTTTTTAATCCACTCATCTGCTGATTGGCACTTGGGCTGTTTCCAAATCTTAGCTATTGTAAATTGTGCAGCTATGAACATAGGGGTACATATGTCCTTTCTGATTGGTGCTTCTTGGGATATATTCCCAGAAGTGGGATTACTGGGTCGAATGGAAGTTTAATTTTTAATTTTTTGAGGAATCTTCATACTGTTTTCCACAGTGGCTGCACCAGTCTGCATTCCCACCAGCAGTGCACGAGGGTTCAGTTTTTCTCCACATCCTCGCCAGCACTTGTCTGTTGCTGATTTGTTGACGATAGCCATTCTGACAGGTGTGAGATGGTACCTCATTGTTGTTTTGGTTTGCATCTCTTGGATGATTAGTGACTCTGAACATGTTTTCATATGTCTCTTGGCCTTCTGCAGGTCCTCTTTCAAAAAGTGTTCATTTAGGTCCTTTGCCCATTTTTTTAATTGGATTGTTTATCTTCCTTTTGTTAAGTTGTATGAGTTCCCTGTAAATTTTGGAGATTAAACACTTATCTGAAATAACATTGGCAAATATGGTCCCCCATGCAGTGGATTTTCTTGTTTTGTTGATGGTTACTTTTACTGTGCAGAAGCTTTTTATTTTGATGTAGTCCCATTTGTTTATTTTCTCCTTAGTTTCCATTGCACTAGGAGCTGTACCAGTAAAGATATTGCTATGGCATATGTCTGATATTTTGATGCCTATGGAGTCTTTTAAGATTTTTATGGTTTCCCATCTTATATTTAAGTCCTTTAACCACTTTGAGCTTATTGTTGTGTATGGTGTAAGTTGGTGATCTAGTTTCATTTTTTTTGCATGTATTTGGCCAGTTTTCCCAGAACCATTTATTCGAGACTGTCTTGACTCCACTGTATGCTCTTGCCTCTTTTGTCAAATATTAATTGAGCATAATGGCATGGGTCAATTTCTGGGTTCTCTGTTCTGTTCCATTGGTCTATATGTCTGTTCTTGTGCTAGTACCAGGCAGTTTTGAGAACAGTGGCTTTGTAATATAGCTTGCTATCTGGTATTGTGATCCCTCCAACTTTGTTCTTTCTCAGGATTGTTGTGGCTAATCCAGGTCTTTCTTTTTTCCAGATGAATTTTTGGAGAGTTGTTCTCAATCTGTGAAATATGCCATTGGTATTTTAATGGGGATTGCATTGAATCTATAAATTGCTTTGAGTAGTATGGACGTTTTAATGATGTTGATTCTACCAATCCATGAACACAGTATGTTCTTCCATTTGTTTATGTCTTCCTCCATCTCTTTTTTCAATGTCCTGTACTTTTTTGAGTACAGGTCTTTTACCTCCTTAGTTAATTCCTAGGTATCATAATTTTTTTGGTGCAAGCACAATGGGATTTTTTTGGGTTTCTGTTTCTGTGAGTTCATTATTGGTGTACAAAAGAATCCATAGATTTCTGGGTGTTGATTTGTATCCTGCTACATTGCCAAATTCATTTCTTAAGTCTTGTAGGTTTTTGAAGGAGTCTTTAGAGTTTTCTACATACACTATCATGTCGTCTGCAAATAAGGATAGTTTTACTTCTCTTTTCCAATATGGATGACTTTTATTTCTTCTTCTTGTCTGATTGCTATGGTTAGCACTTCCAGTACAATGTTGAACAGGAATGGTGAAAGTGGGCATCCCTGTCTTTTTCCTGTTCTTAGGGGAAATTCTTTTAGTTTTTTCTCATTGAGTATAGTGTTGGCTGTAGGTTGGTCATATAAGGCTTTTCTTATGTTGAGGAATGATCCCTCTATTCCCACTTTGCTGAGAGTTTTTATCAAGAAAGGGTTTTGTATTTAGTCAAATGCTTTTTTCTGCATTGATTGATATGATTATGTGATTTTTGTCTCTCAATTTGTTTATGTGATGTATCACATTTATTGATTTGTGGATATTGTACCATCCTTTCATCCCCAGAATAAATCCTACTTGGTCATGGTATATGATCTTTCTAATGTAATGCTGGATCTGATTTGCTAGTATTTTGTTGAGGATTTTAGCATCTATGTTCATCAAGTATATTGGCTTGTAATTCTTTTTCTTTGTGGTGTCTTTATCTGGTTTTGGAATTAGGGTAATGCTGGTTTCATAGAAAGAGCTTGGAAGTGTGCCTTCCTTGCCACAGTCTTTTCCCTGCAAGGGTTCAGGAATTTGAAGAAGGGGCCGCAACATAAATGAAGAGACTACACAAGAAACATAAATTTGAAAGGCATTGGGGAAAGCCAGGCAGAAACATCATCCTCTAGTGAAGTGGGCTCCCCGATAGTCCAGATCCATGGCTTTTTATTTATACACTAGAGGCCCGGTGCACAAAAATTTGTGCACTCGGAGGGGTCCCTCAGCCCAGCCTATGCCCTCTTGCAGTCTAGGACCCCTCAAAGGATGTCCACCTGCTGGCTTAGGCCCACTCCCTGGGGGATCGGGCCCAAGCTGGCAGTCAGACATCCCTCTGGCAGCCCGGCAGCCCTCGGGGGATGTCCACTTGCCAGCGGGGAGCAGGCCTAAGCTGCAGTCGGACATCCTTAGC